>NC_090925.1:206987246-207293385 GCF_040938575.1 Ambystoma mexicanum
CGACAAGGCACCCTCAATGATGTTGGGAATACCTTCTAACGCTATTAGGGTATATTTTCTAAGTTCAACTTTAACACAGTGACGCTATTGGGGCACACTCACTGATGTTGGGAATACCGTCTAGATTCAACATTAGCACAGTGATGGTATTAGGGCACGCTTTCTAAGTTCAGCTTTAACACAGTGACGCCATTAGGGCGTACTTTCTAGATTCAACATTAACACAGTGACGCTATTGGGGGCGTGGCTTGGGCGCCATGTGAGAGGACGTGGAGGAGTAGGGGCTCCTGCACATCCGTATGCTGATCCGATGATAGAGTGCACTTTTACACATTTGCGGCGGACAAAAAGGCAGGCGCATGACTATGAACTCGTGAGGCCTGTTGTGGTAGTGGCAGACCCCACTGAAATTGGTTGGTTCGGGCGGCCTGGAGTTTCGTGGGGTGGCGGACGATCGGACCAGCGGAATCCAAGATGGCGGAATGCGACTAATAAAGGGACTCGAGGACCGGTTCCGAGAGAAACTAGCGACGTGATCACTAGTATGCCGATATGACACCGCCGCATTCCCTGTGCCGCGAAATTGCCCCTCCGGAAAGCGACATTGCAAGGTACCGAGCAGAAATGCTCACTGGGTCCCTATTATGCTTCTGGATGCGCCCCGCCTGAGACCCTGCGACGCTGTCGGATGCCCGCGGGACGCGTACGCACTGAGTCTGCCAAGAAAGTATCAGTATTGTGCCCGGGATACCCAAACACACAAGTTGCTGCAACAGTGTTGCGACCTCAGGTGAATTTTGTTGCCGAGTCCCGAGGAACGGCTCTGAAGGGGACCAGTGAAGTGCCCGTGTGACTGCTGCTGCTGCAGAGCCACTTCCCCAGAACGGGGAGATGCCCATGCTGAGCCCATAATATTCGAGTGCGCGCGTTGCCTGTGCCCCTGCAGGGGATGACAGGGAGCCGCAGGCAACGCTGGAAACACCACGGCCCCGACCCGACAGTGAGTGTTGATTCGGCGGCTGTAACGCCTTAAATGGATGTGCTGCCGCATTGGCGTCCCTGGAGGAGGACGAATCCTGCCACGCAGCATATGTGACAGACTGGGCTACCCAAGTAAATGCCACGAGGCAGACGAGACAGACAAGCCAATGTGGAAGGCACATGTATTGACACACTGAACCCCGGATGCCATTGAGAGAGGAGGAGGATCTCTGCATCCTTAAATGAGGTTCACTCCGTTCTGGCACCTACGATCAAGTAGCCTACCGCACCTGTAGCACTACAGGAGGTGACCCATGAAGTGATTCGGAACCTCATAACAAGAGGTTCGGTGAAAAGGACGCTAAATGACCAGAGTGCCCCGAAAGTTAATGCAACATTACAAACTTGGGGCAGCACAGAACAGATGCTGAGACCATAAGTAATTATCTTAGAGTGATGTCAAAATGGTGCACAGCCATGTACAACGAGATCGGGCATAGTGATAATCATCAGCGCCCTGGTGGCTGCAGACATTACACTGGGACGTGCATTACTGAACATGCCAAGATAACTGAGACTGGTTGTTAATGCAGCAGATCAGCTGTTGATTGGAAGAACTAACAGAACTGGCACTTGGAAACACTGTGAAGCCACTACAGTGCAGAAGAGCGCATGGCTCAGGAGAGCTGCTCGACACAAAGCACAGACATCTGAACTGGGATTCCCGACCTGTGAAACAGTAGCACTGAGGGAGCACAGGTACGCGGGAGGACACCCCATTCTAGGTGTGGGGCGAGTGACAAGGGCATACCTGAACACGGTTGAAACGACCCCGGACGCGCCAAGGGTGGCCTGGTGCCTCTCAAACTTTTGCTCAAGGGGGCATGCTGCTGCCACACGCCCGAATAGCAGTGTAAGATGTCTAACAAGACTGTTAGACCCAAAAGCAAACAGCCCACACTGGAGGCCTACGCCAAGACGCCCACAGGAGCAGAAGGAGGTAGAAGCAAGGACTCTACCGCAGTGTAGGCAGCAATTGCAGATCTGAAGATTGCTTGGGAGACCAAACTGGGCCTGGCAATGGACAAATTGAAAGTGGGTCTGGATCTCAAAATCGGAGCGGTCCGGGAGGAGGTCAATCTATTGAGACAAGACGTGCGTACGCTCGCAGATGGCACCGAAAATCTTCCGGAAAGGGGGGGGGGGGACGATAGAAAGGGGGGTGTCGGCAAAAATCACGGGCGTACCCGGACTACACTTTGCACGTTCAGCATAGCAGGATGAACTTCGGGGCGGTGAAAAGGAGGCTGAGAGAGGCTGGTCACCGATATATCCGGCCAAATTGAAAGTGTTCTACAAGAGCAAAACTCTGTTCTTCGAGACGCCGGAAGAGGCTATGGATTGGCTGGACGCGCAGGGTCGCCCCCAAGAACCGGACGTCCGGACGGGAGCCGCTGAGGATAAGTAGCGCGCAGCGGGGTCATCTCTGGTGATCTGATACAGGACATTGGGACTAGAATATAGAATTGAATAAATCTTGCGGGGGTGTGTTGCAGCAAACACAGGCTGGCGAGACACTTGAATATAGGGTTAAATTAAGTTGTGGGGTATATGTTGCAGCGAATACGCACTGGTAGGATTCGTTGAACACAATTATCCTATTCGGGTGGGCGGGAGCTCCTGGGAGGCAGTCCTCAAACCCCAAGTGCATTTAGGTAGGTCACTGTTAGATTGGTGACGCCCTGCGAGGTCCTTATCCTCGGTTCCGAGATAGGACCAGGCACGGGTGAGCGTGAGATCCTGGGATGGAGCTGGGCATTTGTTGGGGTTGGGTAGGGTGGGTGGAGGGGACGGGTTGTGTGCAGTGGGGTAGAGGTTGTTGAGGGTGGGAGGGTTCAGAGTCAGACAACGGGTCATCTGGGAAGACATCGGAGAGGGGGGTGGTGGGTGAGTACATCGAGTAGATGGCATCGGGTAATCTCAGAGTAGTGACCTGGAATGTGCGGGGTCTGAATAGTTATCTAAAACGCAACAGAGTGATGATGTATTTAAAAAGGATGCGCATTGACATAGCCTTGCTACAAGAGACCCACCTCACTAAGGAGAAGTTGGAGGTGGTCAGTACGAAATGGAAGAGTAGTGTAATAGGTGCCACATATTCGGCATATGCAAGAGGGGTGATCACCTGGGTGGCACCGCACGTGCCGTTTCAGTTGCTTAGCTCGACAAGAGATCCAGAGGGTAGAATGGTGGTGGTGAAGGGGATCCTGGAAAACAGGCAGGTGAACATAATAAATCTATATGCCCCTAACCATGATACAGCGGCTTATTTTAGGTCCCTATATAGTAAAATTACCCCCATGGTGGGTGGCGCGATGGTGTGGGGAGTGGACTTCAATTGCACCGTAGACCCCAGGATTGATAGGTCAGACGATAAAACTAGGAAGCCTGCGCCAGCGGCGAAATCACTGAGGACACTATTGATGGACCTTGATTTGGAGGATGTGTGGAGAAGGCTACACCCTACAGAAAGGCAGTATTCGCACTACTCAGCGCCACATGACCTGCATACAAGATTGGATTACGTGTTCGTGGCGGCTGAGATAGCAGGGGAAATGGTGGGGGCCGAATACAAAGCCAGGGTGTTGTCCGACCATTCGCCTTTGATCGTAGAGTGGCAACACCAACCCCCCCGCCCCCCGAGCGCGTATCCCGACATGGAGGCTCAGAACTGAGGCTCTACAGGATGCAGAATTTCGAGAAGACCTGAGGGTGGCCATCGAGGAATACTTTGAAATTAATACGGGCAGTGTACACTCTGTGGGTACAGTATGGGAGGCCTTCTAGGTGGTGGTGTGGGGGGTAGCTATATCAAAATCTAGAGGGCTCCAAGGGGGGATTGAACGGGAACTGCTGGAAACAGAAAGAGCTGGAGGGCCTTACCCGCAGCGATGAGACCGCCCGAGAAAACAGCGCCAAGATAAAAGTCTTACAGTTAGCTTGTAGCGAACTCTGGGACAGAGTATGTAGGTTAAATTATAAGAAATACACGGCGAGGTTGTATGCAGGGGGGGGATAAGCCTGGTAGACTACTGGCGTGGTTATACAAAAATGAGACCCCCCGTCCGGTGATCAGAGAGATCAGAGATGCAGAAGGCCGAATTCACAACACCCAGGAAGGGGTAAATGGGGAGTTCCTCAAGTATTATAGACGATTATATGAAGACAAGGGAGAGGACATGAGCCAGGAAATAGTGGAAACAATAGAGGATGTGGGATTGCCCACCTTGGATGACCTAGAACGCGCTGAATTAGACGCCCCCATCATCGCGGACGAATTGGAGGCAGTGATCCAGCACCTCCCTACATGTAAAGCACCCGGGTCAGATGGGTTACCCAGCGAATTTTACAAAACATACAAGCAGGAATTAATCCAGCCGCTGCTGGCCATGTTTAATGAAGCCTATGAGCGGGGGGTACTACCGGTGTCCCTCCGCGAGGCAGTAATCATTCCGCTCCTGAAACCAGGTAAGCCGAACATGGACTGTGGGTCTTACAGGCCCTTGTCCATGCTTAATCAGGATAGTAAAATACTCACGGCAGTGCTGGCCAACAGGCTAAAGAGGGTCATCGGCAAGTTGATACACCCAGACCAAACGGGTTATGTCCCCGGTAGAAATATCACAGATAACCATAGGAGGCTGCACCATATCATTGACCAAACCAAGGATGACCTGAGCGAGATGGCTATCGGGTCGTTGGACGCGGTCAAAGCCTTTGATTCAGTGCGGTGGCCGTGGTTGAAAGAGACCCTGAAAGGATACGGAATGGGATCAGGATACACTAGATGGGTCCAATTGTTATACAGCTCCCCAATTCATGAGTCAAAACTGTACCTACAATCTCAGACAAATGGCAACTCAGCAGAGGGACCAGGCAGGGTTGCCCCTGGTCACCCATGTTATACATCCTGGCATTAGAGCCGCTAGCAATATGCCTGCGGCAACAATATGGGGAGTTGGGTATTCGCATGACAGGGGGCACACACCTGATATCACTTTATGCAGATGATATGCTTCTTTACTTGCGCTACCCGGAAGAAAATCTGCAGTATGTACTGGAGGTGATGGACTGTTATGCCACCCTCTCGGGCATATCGGTGAACCCCGGGAAGTCTAGCTTGTTCCCCTTGGGTAAATAAAGAAGCACCCCATCGGCGAAGTTACCCGTTCTACAAATACCCTGGCAGACCACTACATTCAAATATCTGGGTGTGAATATTTACCATAAACTAGAGATGGAGCACAAACATAATACAGAGAAAGCGATTGAAGGCATTAGGAATAGTATGGTGTTTTGGGCTAGGTTACCCCTGGCCATGATGGGAAGAGCGGCTCTGCTCAAAATGGTCGTTCTGCCTAGACATTTGCACTTTTTTGTGAATGTCCCATATCTGATCCCCAGATGCTTCTTTGTGAAACTCCATGGCATGTGCAGGGGCTTCATATGGGGCAACTCCAGGAATAGGGTTGCCCTGTGGAAACTACAAAACACTTATGATAAGGGGGGCATAAACCTGCCAAACTATGAACTGTATTACTTGGCGGGGCAGCTGATGTATGTGGCCAGGTGGTTGACTGGAGGACTCGGCAGAGGCCAGGCTTCTGCGGGGCGACTCTGCCCCATACTTTTTAAAAGAGACAGTGTGGATGCACAAAACTAAGATGGTGGGAAGGGGGAGGCTATTGGAGTTGGGCTGGGAAGTCTGGCGCAGAGTGTGGAAAATGGTGGGCGACCCGGGCCCGCCCTCTCAGCAGGTCCCGCTGGTGGTTCTATGTGGGGATGGCCCCCAATTGTTCGAAGCGGTTCACAAATACTGGGAACCGGTGGGTCTAGCCACCCTTGGAGATATATGGCAGGACGGGGAGGTATTGAAGTTTCAGAGGTTGCAGGAGGAGACGGGGGTGCATGGTGGCCAATACATTACATATATTAGACTCTTGAAATGGGTAAGGAGGAGGTGGCCTGGGTCGGCATTGGAGGCAGAACCCAACACCACCCTGGAAATGATGTATGATGTCTCAGAGGGTGGACATGAAATATCTAGGATATATGAGCTCTTAAGAGCGAAGACAGAGAGGGAGTTACTCCAGCTGAGGCATGATTGGGAGGAGGAGATGGGAGCATCCATGACGGATGGTCAATGGGAGAGAGCCCAAAGGTATCATAAAAAGGTGTCCCGGAACGCAAGACTCCAGCAGATTCAGCTGTATGTCACCCACAGAGCCCATCCGACCCCTGGGGGAATAGCCAGGTTTGGTGGTTCAGCCATACAGAAATGCCCCCGGTACGGGGTAGAGGCAGGGTTGCTGCACATGTTCTGGGCTTGCCCAGAGGTGCGAAAGTTTTGGGAAGAAATAAAGATGAAAATGGCTGATGGGGGTGTGGTGCTAGATGTGGGGTATGCTGGGGCATGCATGCTTGGGCATTTCCCCAGCCCACGCAATTTAAGGCATATCAGCAAAATGAAGGACCTAGCATATATCCTGGCCAAGCGCAGGATTGCAATGTGTTGGATGGCGGTCCATAACCCTAGAGTCGAGATATGGTGGGCGGGCCTCGTGAGATGGGCAGAAGCGGAAACTGTGGTCTGGTTTGAGGCTGTCACCAGGGGGGGAGAAGAGGTGGTAGGTCCCCTGATAGCCTGGAGGCAACTGGTGACCTCGATGGCTACCCCTCACCAGGTCAGTCACGAAACTGAGGACTCAGATGAGTCAACAAACACTGAGTTTCCCGAAAATACTCATGCAGATGACACTGCTGAAACGACTCGAGTTTGTGGGGAGGGAGGGAAGGGGACAGGAAACGAATAACGTGTCTATTTGATATTGATTATGTATGTCCTAAAAGTTGTAATGTTTGGAGTGTTCTTTTTAAAATAATAAAAATTGTTTTAAAAAAAAAAAAACAACACAGTGACGCTATTAGGCACGCTTTCTAGGTTCAGCTTTAACACAGTGATGCTATTGGGCGCACTCACTGATGTTGGGAATACCGTCTAGATTCAACATTAGCACAGTGATGGTATTAGGGCACGCTTTTTAAGTTCAGCTTTAACACAGTGACGCTATTAGGGCGTACTTTCTAGATTCAACATTAGCACAGTGATGGTATTAGGGGCACGCTTTCTAACTTCAGCTTTAACACAGTGACGCTATTGGGCATACTCGATGTTGGGAATACCTTCAAGATTCAATATTATCACAGTGACGCTATTAGGGCACACTTTCTAAGTTCAACTTTAACAGTGACGCTATTAGGGCACATACTATTTATCACAATTATGTCTAAATGTGGTACATGCCATCTTTCGGAATTCCTTCTAAATGTGGTGCGTGCTGTTTTCCACAGTTCCAAATTAAGAGTGGGACATGCTATCATTGACAATGCACCAACGTGAGGGGTATGCTACCAGTCATAATTCTATCTAGGAGAGGCCTATGCTAACATTCGCAATTCCGTCCAAGTGTGGCACATGCCAACATTGTTACACCCGTCTCAATGTGAGGCTGGCTAATTTTCACTATTGTCTCTGGAAGTGCCACTAGTTAGTCGTGCAAGTATGTTAGAATGTTACGCAGGGCAACATTTACAGTCCAGCGTTGAATTAGGTTGGTGCTCGGATCTCTCTAGGTGTGCATGGTGTAATTCTTTGGCAGTTTACGTTATGAGAAGATAAGGTAGAGTGGCAGGGGCTTTCTGGAGTAGAGTAATTGCTCTACACCCCACCCATGCCACACACAGTTTTGTTGTTGTCTGTCCGCTGCTGGCTTCACTGGCTTCCCCTGCTGACACCTGCAGAAACGTATTGGGGCCGTCTCAGTTGGAGCCGCCCTTTGCCTTGGGGCCCTTAGCCGCCGGAGCTGCCAGGCAGAGGGCTGCCTGGGGGGGGGGGGGGAGAGGGTTAGTTAAGACCAATCACAAAGCGGGAAGGACTGGGAGGCGGCCGGGAGGGAGGAGGAGGAGGAAGGTAGGGGAAAAGAGCCTGCACGCGGGCCGATGGGTCCATGGAGACACGGCCCAAACATGAAACTGGCCCAAAAGGGTCGGGGGCACCTCAGCTCACCTGGGAACACCACGCTCGCAATGGATTGGTCGGGAGGCGGGAAGGGACAATGGGGAAGAGGGAGCCAGGTCAAGCGGGAACTAGGGCTCGGGGCCAACAATAGTGGGCAAAAACAAATACAAATTAGGTGCTTTCAGGCGCTCTCACTCACCGGGCTCCTGGGATGTTAAATGGAGCCAGTGAGCACTCGCGAGTCGTTAGACTCAACGGGCACAATGAATGGACCAATGGGAGGGTGGGCTCAGGAATCAGGTGCGGGGAGAGAAGGGACGCAAGGGTCTGCTCCTGGGCGCAATCTCACAACAAAATGGGCAAAAAAAATACAAATTAGGCACTTTCAGGCGCTCTCACTCACCGGGCTCCTGGGATGTTAAAATCTTCCATGCACTCTAACCGTTCTTGCACAATGTCCGTCCCACGCACTCCACCCGTCCCATGCACTCCACCCGTCCCACGCACTTGATTCATCCATTTCATTTGTTCCGTTCATTCCATGCACTCTGTCATTCCATGTCATCTATCCGTTCCATGCACTCTATCTATTCCTTGCACTCCATCCGTATCATGTACTCCTCCTTTCCATCCTCCTGTCCATTTCATTTATTTCATCCACTTCACTGCTTTCATCCAGTTTATTCCTTTCATCCACTTCACTCATTCTATTCAGTTTATCCGTTTTAATTTACATTAGCGGTTATTAGTTTTCGATTTCTCGCTCGGATCATGCTGCTGGGTTGTTGTTTATGATAAAGCAGCTTTGGCCTAAGGTCATTGATTACCGTTATCGAGTTTGAGTTAAAAGTCGATTTTAGGGGGAGAGACACGTTTTCAGTAATTTGCAGAAAGACATGAGGTCGTCAGTGAGTCGGATGTGGGGTGGAAGTGCTTTGCACAGAGTGGGGGCCAGGGCTGAGAATGATGATCCACCTAACCTGACTGAGTTGGTTTTTGGTATGACTAGGAGGCCGGCAGAGCTTGATTTTAGAGTGCGTGGAGGATGGTAGGGTTTTAGTTTGTCTTGAAGAAATTGAGGTCCAGTTTTATGCATTGCTCGGTGAGATATGCATAAGGTTTTGAAGGTCACCCAGCAATCTAACAGATTACTGTGCGTCTGAAGATCTGTCGCACAGAGTCCCCCCGAAAGATCACCAGTAAGTCCATGAGCAAAGTTTACGACTTTCTGCAAATACCAAGAGACTTCCAGCCACCCACAAAGCATGGTTCAGATTCCTCCTACGTCAGAGAGGAGTCTACGAAAGATCAAGTCCACCATTGTGTCAGAAACCAGTTGCCTTCACTTCGCCTTTATGAGCTGGAGACACTTTAGGGGTTGTGCCGCTATTCCCGGAAAGAAGGCACATGGGAGCATTTGGGGTCTGTGTTAGGTAATCACAATCTCATGAACTTGAGATTGGAAGTATCGATCATGACCCAGAGCTTTATACTTTATGAAATGCAACAGCGAATTTGTTAAACAGAACACTCCTGAGTTGTAACTATGAAAAGTAAATAAAGGAAGGTGGTTTTCAGGAAAAAAGGATGCATTTTACTTTAAACTGCACCGCCAAGGATATACATATAAATACAGATGAAACAAGTTGAAGAAATACATTTTTGACTTAACCCAACAGAGATAATTTTTCCATGATTTCGGCTGATTGTAGTCATATAAACAGTACAAAATGAGTTTTCTGCTCCACAAAACCAGATTCTCCACAAAACCAGATTCTAAGTGTGTGTTTCCTTATACTGGCTTAGGGGAACCTTCTATATAGTAATGGATGGCCCAAAGACTAATGTACAGAAACGTCTATATGATCTTAGCACAAAGATCACGAAGTCTGCTTCCTCCACATTCCTTGACACACCTGCGTCAGCTGCATGATCTGAGGACTAATCTACAACTCCCTTATAGCTGTACCACAGCAGCCCATCACATGTTTCACTGTACTGCTGTGGGCTCCAAGAGCTACAAGTGAGAAGCGATTGACCTCCTGCAGTGTACGCTTCAGAGGGGTCACTTTCATATATGTTCCTTGTGCCACATAACCCCCATTCTGCTGTGCACTTTCCATTCTCTTATCCCCGACTCCCATCTACTGTTCTCCTCACTATGGCCCAGAAAGCATATTGGTTACAAGTTCTGCAGTATTGCAAAGATCGGTCTACCCACAGAACATTGCTGGGTATTGGATTCTCAAACGGGTAAAATAAAGTGGTGCTCACATGAGGAACATCGCTGCCGGGTCTTCAGGCTCTGCATCCCTCATCAGGCGAAACATGGTGGCTCCTGCTGGAATGCTTGTCTTGCTATGGTGATGGAAGAGGGGGTAGGGTTAGAGGAGAAAAAAAAGGGAGGTTTACATCACAGACCATGTTCATAGATGCATAAAAATCACAATTACAAATCGCCACGTAGGAAGAAAATGTCCAAAAAGCAACCATGACATCTGAACACAGGGCTCTATGTAATGTTGATCACATAGATGCAGATGCTGTCCTATGGACATACCCTAGTTTATTGTGTTCTAGTCCCCATGGGGGTTAGGGGATAAAACCCGCCTGCCCATCCCCACATACATCCTCAGCTGAAGTTTTTTCTATGCCTGCTGTGCAAAAGACTATTCCTCCACATGGTAAGAGTCCGGCTGCATCAGACTCATTTCAGCACCAAAAATGGCAACTTGCATTTTTGTTGAAAAGCCCCACCAGTTTTAGCATTACTGTGCATGATTGGTAAAAATCTTTTTCCCAGGCCCACAGCACCAGCATCTTGGGCTGCCCGGGGTGGGGCAGGGGCTCCAGATAACATTCTGAGGTGGCTGCTCGCTACATTTAAAATTTGGGAGTAAAAGATTTTTTCAGAGATTAAACATGCAATTCTCATTGTTAACTAGGATATTTTTAAGCAATAAAATTAATTTTGAATGTTTTGCAACAAACATGCCTTCTCTGCGCCGAGTAAATACCATTAATAAAATGAGGGCTAGTTCCATTAAAGGCCTTCTTCAAATCATAACACAATAGTAGAGCCCTAGGCATAAAATAAGCAGTGTCGTATAGCAATTTGCAAGGCAATTCTGTAGGTTTGCCAAACCAAATGGACACTTGTGTAGCAATGTTAGCTATTTAAATTGCCCTCTTCAATGCAAGCACAGCTCGCCCTGCATTCCTCGCTTGCCCTCAGTGCTCTCTTCACTTAGAGTGCTAATGGAGAGAAAATGCAGTAGTAATCATCTCCTGCACTCCTAAGTGCCAAAGGCATGTGTGGGAGTGCTAATGGAGAGATTATTTTTTTACTTTTTCTAATAATTGCAAACCAGAAGTAATCAGGATGATACTTTTATTAAGCATTCAATAGCCCGTCTAGCAAAGACCAGTATATGTGAACTTAAAATTAAAAAAAAATGTTTTAAAGACAGACATGCAATTCCATTCCAAAAATGTAAGTTGTTACATAATGCATAATTACAGTATTGATACTGTAAAACACTGCATCATCAACATGCTTTAGCTTTACAGTGAAGTTTAGGTATCTACATTTCATAGGGTCAACTACATTTCATTTTGTTGGGGAAGATGGATCATATTGACAAGTAAACACTTTTAAAAATGTACATGATAACATGATCAAATGATGTTGATGGCAAACCTAGTTCTGTAACCTGCAGGTTGCATACATCTTGCAACTGGTGCTCAACCCATACTCCTTGACATTCTATATCAACACCTTGTTGCTTTATACCAGGTACACCGAAAGTGAGATGACAACTACAATATTACACCTAGTTAGCCCATTTTTCTGCCTGCTATGCAATCCACTCTGCTTAGTCTTTCTTTCTTCTTACATAATGAATACACAAAGCGAACTTGATGCTTACACAAAGTAGTGATAGTTCCATCCAGTCTGTAAATCTACAGATCTACTGCAATACGAAACACCAGAGCTCGCTTTGCTTTATGATTGTATTATATATTACCACCTGCTGGAGACTGCTGGCCAAACTGTTTTCAGAGCCTTTTTATCATGTCCATTTATTGGAGTCCATTCATGTAGCTAACCTTTTACATTTTACAGACACTCATCTATGGCTCGTAAAGTCTTTTCGCTCACTCGCAAAGTCGAGTAGATTTTATGAAGGGCGAGTAGCATTTACTAGAGATGTTAGAAACTTTTATTTAACATTCACTTTGTTTGCAGTAAATGTCAAATACAAGTTTCACTGTGCATGGCTGGCCTCTGGGTGGCAGCAGTGTACCAAACCATGCAAAACAAAGGGGTTCTGGGAGTCTCTCTACCAGCACAAACACAGCCCATTGACCTGTTCTTGGGTGGATGGCCGGTGGGAGTGTCTCAACCAAGTCTTTAGCTCACTGTCCCTTTCACAGGGAAGAAATAGCCCTGCATATCAGTCTTTGTCCTGCCCAGGGGCATTCCAGCACCGAAATGCTAGACAATTCTCCTCTGAACAAGAGTACCAACAGCAACCCCATACATGTGTTTCAGCCTTGTTGGGCAACATCAGTGAGTTGGAGCTGTGCCTCTGAGAACAGTGAGCAAGGGGTTTTGTAGTGACATGCACCATTTTACAGGAATAAAATTTTACATCCTCCGCTGCTATGGGTCGAGTGCATTTCTCTTAGGTTGAATAGGTAAACTAAGTTACCCGACCTGCAGGTCTAGCTGAGGTTTAAAGAATGTGCAAGGCCGGACTCCTCACTAATGTGTTATTTCAGCAGTTAGCACAACTGCTGTATTGTTGCTCATTTCATGTCATGGGCACAAATAACTTCTGTTGACATTAACATTATTAGAACACCATTGCTAATGAAATGGGTCCGTTGGCTAACCTAAAGAATTTTCTTTAGCAAACTCTGCTAATCAATTTTTGAAAACTAATGTATGCCTTGGAGCCCCTATGTTCGGCATGTCTTGCTGGCACCATTGGTCTGAACACAACAGTGCAGGGGACAAGAGCCAGCCATCTGCCTATAGGTTACTCCTGTGTTTTGAGAGCATTTGCCACATTTTAGGAAGTAAAACAAAATAGGTACACTACAAACAGATGGCTGTCTGCAGCCCATTAGTCCTTTCTAATGAAAATAAGCAAGCCCCTTAATGGCTGCTAAACTAAATAGTGCCCCCGACACCCAAACAGATGTTGGGAGCCAATGAATGCTTTAGTGTTGCGTGACATGACAAAGCAAGTACTCACATCGCCCCAGAGGTGGGGAGGCTTTTCATGACAAAGAAAGCTTTTCACGCAGGACCCTCATGGCAGTGTTGAGAGCTAGCCGGAGATAGTGGGAACCCCAGACTCCCCGCTCTGTAGCCGAGAGAGCCCTCAGAAAGGATACCACTATTATTAATTAATGGAGATGATGACAACAAGACAGACTGGGCCAATACGAGAAGAGGAAAGACATGCAGAGTATACTTGGGAACTAGGTCTGTTGAAAGAGGTCAGAACCAATCCACCGCAGGCCCACTTCCAAACTAAACATAATCAGCGTTTGCAAAAACTATTAGCCCACTCACATTGGCACGGAGATTTTATGAAGGGCAGTGCCATTTGCATTGTACTCGGCCTTGCTGGCGAGTATGGTGATGTTTAAAACGTATTTGGCATTTACGTAAATGGTAAAAGTTTCACTGTGCATGGCTGGCCTTTGATAGCAGCATTGCACCAAATATGAAGTGTGCTTATGGTGACACCCACCCGTTAACAGAACGTACAGGTAAATATTTTGTTACCCATCACTATGGGGCAAGTGCATTTCTCTTGGACAGACAGGTAAATAAGGAAGTCATCCTACAGGTCTAGTGGGATTTGTTTTAAATGTGCATTGTATTGTATACAAAATAAGGAAGTCACCCTACAGGTCTAGTGGGATTTGTTTTTAAATGTGCAAGGTCTGCATATGCTCATAACCCATGAGCTAGACAGTGGCAGCTTTGCAAGTTGAGCAGAAGGGTTGCACTTACTACTATAGCCCAGCACTCCTTAACTACAACTAGTCTAGATAATGGCAGAGTATAATTTAAAAAAGGATGGCAACAGGACCGTTTACCAATGCAGAGCCGTGTATTAGTGCGAACATTATAGTCTGAACCCAAGATCGATGCTGGACCATTTGAAGCATCAGAGCCACACAAGGAGTGTACAGGTGTAACACGTTGTCTAGAGTCCCAGGTCAATCAGGAGAGAGAGCTTCACGGGAAAGAATCAGGAGAAAACATTGTGGGAGGGACAGGATTATCCAGACAATGTACAAAAGGCTGAAGAAACCATACCAGAGTGGTACTTGAAGAGAACTGACAGAAAGAGTATAAATATTCTCTAAAATAATATTTAGGGAATAAACCAACAGTGATCCCAATCAAAGGTAAACGGGTACAGCCTGAAGGTATGCATACATTTTATTTTTCCCATTTTTTATTCCCAAAGCGCAGTGCAAGCTGACCAACCTCAAGCCCCAGAGTTGAGAGAGCAGACAAAGCAGAGCGAGATGAACAGCTGACAGTTCCTTAAGGGCTGAGAAAGCTGAATGAACCAAGCGAGTAGCGGTCAAGGCAAGCTATACACGTTTGGACGTCCAAGAAAGCTGTGAAAACCGGGGAACCTGGAGGTATGTCAAACCGATGAGAAGCCTGTGAGAACCAAGGAAGCAAAGGTGGCCAAAGATAGCTCCAAGGGAATTGAGGAACCAAGGAGACCTGAGAGGTACAAAAGAAAATACTGAAGAAGCCTGAGAGTATTGGTGAGCCGGGAACCTGGACAAGGAGTACCAGAGTCCAGTGAGCCCACCCTAATAATATCTGGCACCAACTGAAGAAGTTCCATGGAGGTAGATAAACAAAGAGTGAGCTGGGCATTATATACCAAGACTGTTTGGGTGAATGACAATAAGCACGCCTATATCCCTGTGAATGAGAAGGACAGACAACTGGAGGAAGAGCAGTATCTCTAAAACCTTGATAAACAATAGTTTATCCCTTCCTTATACCGTTTACTTAGAACAATGTTCTGCAACCTTTGGCTCTCCAAATGTTTTGGACTACAACTCCAATCAGCCAGAGCAAGCATATTCAATGGTTGGGAAGCATGGGAGTCAGTCCAAAAAATCTGAAGGATGAAGATCCCTTGTGACGAAATGATTACTGCTCTCCAGGAGTACAGGGATGAGTAGTGGCTAAACCGCCTATTCAGACCCATACTACTACTAAACCAGCAGTGATCCCATTCAAAGGTAAATGGGTGCAGCCTGAAGGTATGCATACATTTCATTTTTCCCATTTTTGTTCGGTTTAAAAAAAAATTATGTTATAGTCTGGTGTCGCAGGTGTTGTCAAACAGGACACCTAGTGTTAGTGATGTCTGTGTGTCAGAGTGTGGAAAGTGTGGTGTGGTGTGGTGTGAGGTGTGATGGAGCGTTGGGGTTCTAGGGATGACAGTTGGAGAGAAGGAGCTGGCTGGAAGGGTGTGAACGACCAGTGTTTGCCGTCAATGGGATTCATGGATGTACCTTACCTGTCTGTATTTAACCTGTGTGTCTGGAAGACCAGAGGACAACAAAGCGTACTACAACAAACCATAGTGGATCCTATGTCCTCAGTCTACTGAACGTATATGATGTCACTGGCGATGATGTCACTGGTGATGAGTTGGTCTTGGGCGGCTGGGACAGGGACTGCTGTGGGGGGGGGGGGGCAGACAAAAAGGGGACAGCCACGGCCCCCAAAAGGATCCATCCACATCCATTTAACGGGGCGCCATCCCTGACAGAACCAACGGCCGAGGGTGCCATTTGCTGGAATCCCTGGGGCTTGTCGGTCTGGTGGCAACCGTGGTCGTTGCCTGGGTTAGGGCAGCAGCAGGAAGTGATAGTCAGAGGAGCAGCAACACTTGGGCTGTGCCAGGAACTGGGCACTCCGTCGAGGCCGTAAGCTGGAGAGGGAGTGTTGGGTTCAACCAAGGTTTTGGATCGAGGCAAGCTGTGGGTGGCTGACAAAGGGTGTCTCCACTTTTTGGAGCATGGGAAGTGGCGCTCCAGCACCTAGATTTGATTGATTTGTTTAAATTGACTGTATCTGGGGTGAGGTTAACCCCGAATTGTTAATGTCTTTTTTTAGAAACTCGCCCTGAGGAAGGCTTTGTCCGAAATGCATCAGCAAGCGCTTCTACCACAATAAATACAATAAAGAAAAATTGCAAAACAACAATGCATAAGTGATTTAATAGCAAGCATATAACAGGGGTCCTCACATGGATGATTGACCACCAAAGAAGTACTATATACCTAAAATCAAATCTAAAACTATAATACAAGTGAAGTAGTGTTTACTACATAAACAGGCGTCTCCAAAGCCCAGTGGAAGTGCCACAGAGCTGTTTTCTCTTGCTCCAGTACCTATGGACATGAGATGGAGAGGAGATCGGTTCAATCCGAATCTTGAAGGCAGAATGGTGATGTTGAGCAGGGATGGCGCAATGAAGGGACCACATATCGTGGAACGTTGGGTTGTGTCTGTTTGCGATACAGCAGTGATGGGTAGGGAAGCCCAGGACGGTTCAAAGGACTGTGTCGAAGCCACCATGAAGGATAACAGCTGAGAGTTTGATTTGGCTGAGAAAAGGCAGCAGAGGACAACAGTGACAAGTTTTGACTGCCAACCAGAGCTGCAAATGCAACCAGGGTTCCATGGGTGCGGGGTATGTATACAAGGCAGTTTCATCTGCTCACGTTGTGATCAACTTTTCAGCAATTTACGGGAGCTGGATCCCGATCTGTGGGCCTCATTTGTGAACATAAAAGGCTGAGCATTAGGGAGGAACAATAGCTAAATGAATTACGCTGAGTGCGGCTGGTCTTTATTTCTTGTGTTGTTCTATGTTGAGGCCTCTATAGTGGGTCAGGTCATTTAGGTTTCAGAGGCCAGTTTTATTATTGCGTTTGTGTAGTGGCCTCGCCACCTTTTAGGTTATATGGGGATATGGTCATCTTAGAGCGAGGCGTGGACTTTCTTTTCTGAACTTGTGGGTGCGGGTAGGTTCGCACAGGGGATTTGGGAATGTATTGTGTATTGCATTTTTATTTTGGTCTTATGGTGTGGGGTGGTCGCAAGCATTTGGTGCATCTCGGACACGTGGGTGTGGAACGGCAGGAAGTAAGGTTAACAGACATTGGGAGGTCACTACCATCACAACATTTTAAAGAAGTCTTGTGTCAATGAGGACTTTGTTGACAATGTTCAACTGTATTTGTTGTTGTGTTCTTTTGTGCAAGTATGGAAAATGCCAGGCAGGATGCCTCCAGTGGTGTGGGCATTGCATTGAGTTGTTGAGTGCGTGGCTAGCTCTAGCAAGGTCAAAAAGTAGATATGTCATAGGTGGAGTGGCAACTTAAGGTTGCAAGGATCTTTGGTATTTTTGGCACAAGGAAGTGCCATCGGTATCATCGTTTGCTGATGGGTGCATTTAAGATTTGGGATGCAACAATGATATGCTATATGATATTTTATTTACATCGCGCTCGTACACAAGTGTTTGAGTGCGCCAAGCAAAGGGAGGGGAACAAGGGAGAACAAAAAATAAAAATAACGATCTTACTAGGCCCGGTGACATTAAGAACATGCAAGTGCATGGAGAAGGGAAAAGGGGAAGTCCGTGGAAGTGGGAGAAGTGGAAAGTGCAGAACAGAGGACAGAAAATGATAAGTTGAATAAATGAATAAATACAGGCAATGAAAAAGTGGTAGTGCTGCCAGCAAGTGCAAGATTAGTCACATAGGGTATATCTGATAAGTGCAGAGGAAGAGTGGGGGACTGTATGGGTACAGATACAGAACCCAGTGCAATGGGAGGCCCGGAGGCAGTGCAGGAGGGAGGCAGGGTGAGCAGGTAACTGGGCCCGAAGGACAGAGGGTGTCCAGGTGCACAGTGTCAAGAGAGAAAAAACAGGTCAGCAGGGGTGAAGAAAATGAGTTGAGTGTCATCAGCATAGCACTGGCAAAAAATGGAAATGCAGTAGGCGAGAACTGCCAGGTATTGGTTGAAAAGCCAGGGCGAGAGCTTAGACCCCTGGGGAACACCACAGGTAGAGAGGGAGATCGATGAAAGGAAGGACCCAAGTTGTACCTGGGAGGGTCGATCAGAAAGGAAAGAGGTCAGCCAGGCCAGAGCCTTATCAATGATACCCAGGTTGTCACGGAGACGGTTGAGCAGGGTGGTGTGGTTGACCGTGTCGAAGACAGGAGAGATCAAGTAGAATAAGGACAGAGGTAATGTCGAGTCAAGGTTGGAGAGCAGATCTTCACGGATGTTCAGGAGAGCAGTTCCCATGCTTCTGGCAGCTCTGAAGCCAGATTGGTGGTCATGGAGAGAGCCAACAGCATTGGAATGAAGGTTTAGCTGAGAGATGGCCAGCTTTTCCAGGAGTTTACCCTTGTTGGTTATCATGCCATGTTCTTTCTAGAGAGGGGCGCCTGCTACCTTTTTTTGTAAGGACTTGGGGTTGGTCACCCTAGGGGACCCCAGAAATGGACATTCCTCCTTTGTGAAAATTAGAGCAAGCAAAAAGTGATGGCTGCAGACTCTCAAGGTGGGAAGAAAAACACAGAACAGGTTATCATGCCATTTTCTTTTTAGAGAGGGGCACCAGCTACCTTTTTTCTAAGGAACTTGGGGTGCGTCACCCGAAGTTACCTGGGGGAACTCAGACGTGGAGCCCTTGCTCAGTGTGCTCAGAGAGGCACAGATCCACCTCACTGAACAAGGCGAAACACGTGTCTGGGGTTCCTGTTGGTAGTCTTGTTCAAAGGAGGTTTGCCTGGCATTCGAAGTCCCTGGTCTAAAAGGATGACTTTAGAGACCATCCTGGGGTCATCTGATGATCATCGAACTACACTAGAAGTTATTCCCACATCATCAGACGTCATCAGGCTGTTAAAAGTCATCAGCAAATATCTCAGAATGGTGGATGATGATTTGGGGATGAGCTTAGGATGACTTAATGAATATGCTAACATTATCCCCATTTTAGAAAACTTTGTTCCTGATGCTTTTAGGATGACCTACTGATCACTTCAAGAGATTGCACGTTTATCCCTGATGATTTGGGGTTGATTCTGGGATGACCTGCTGATTACTTCAAGAGCATTGCCATGAAACATGTTTGTTCTTGATGATTTGGCGATGACTTGCTGATTACTTCAGAACATCAGAGTTTGTAGGATGATATGCGGACCAATACAGATAGTCATTCTGCTTTTGCTTAGTTGCACTTATGCTGAATGATCCCCCACTGTGTCAAGTGTAAAGCTTGAGACTTTGTTGGGCCAAAGTAGAAGCCAGAGGCCTAAACATAGCATGCACCCGCGAGAATCCTTTGCCATCCCAGTCAAAAGCAGGCACCCATCACCCTCACAATCCCCAATGTAGCATGGATAAAGCCTGAGACTACGTTGGGCCAAAGTGGAAGAAAGAGGCCTAAACATAGCATGCACCCCCTGGGGGAGAATCCTTTGCCATCCCAGTCAAAAGCAGGAACCCAGCACCCTCACAATCAATAAATTTCCATGCTGGCTTGTTAGGTAAGAATTGGGGTCGTCCCAATGTGTGAGACTACACAACACTTATCTGCTTGGTATTAGGTAAGCCCACCTTTTGGTATAGGTCTGAACTACACAGGTTGGCAGTGTGACTGAGCAGCCAGGCCTATGTCAAGACGGATAACTGAGTTGTAGAGCTGTACAAATGAAATCTGTAAATACAAGTAGCCAAGTAACACTTACACAAGGTTTCAGTTATAAATAGTTATTTAATTAACATCATTTTTTAAATAAGCATTCTTTAGAAAGGCAATTCATGTAACAATGTAAATATACTTTTAAATTACTTTTCAGAATCAGAGCAAGTTAGTGGATAATCTTTGGGTATGCTTCATACACAATTGCTACACCATGCGGTGACTTCAATCACAAGGACAGGAATGGCATTTATATATCACACTTGCAGATTCTGAGGTTGCAGAAAGGTTTAAGGAAGGAAAAAGGTTAAACAGGTTCTCAGTATATGCGAGGACAAATAAATCTTCCAATGAAATCTAGACAAGCCTTTCCCAGCAGTAACAGTCTAAAACAAGTTACCACCTATGAGGGACAAACCATATCAGTCAGTGGGCTAGAAGAGTCTGCAGGGACCCAGGACAGCCAAAGTCAATTTGAAACAGTCTATGGAGCTGAGGCACTTCTTAGAATCAAATGTCCTGCACAAAGTTAGAGAGTTTGTTAGAAAATCACTTGTAGGGTCGCAAGCTGTGAAAACAGTTGGAATCAACTCTAAAAGTAAGCCACTGCAATTCCCAACTGAGAAAAGCAAGGCTACAAGACAGTGAGATAAGTACCCCAAGTCTAAACAGTACCTCTGGTTTGAAGAAGAGTGGTCAAGCTGGCTTCTGTCCTGCTACAGCGTTGCAGACCCCGTATTCCTGAGCCTTGGTCGCGAGGACAAGAGGGAGGACATCTGTAGGGCTCCTGCGGTGGTACTTCGGAGGTCGTTGGTGGCTACGGGCTCTTTTCGGTTCAGCGGCACTTTGCAGGTTTCAGCGCTTAGTAAACTGCACTGTTGGGGATCTCTGGTACCGGTTGGGACTCCTTCGGTCTGGTGAGGGGACTCTAGCTCTGGTCGTCCTGTTTCTGGAGGGTCCTTAGGAGACTTCTGGAGCTTCTAGCCAGATTTCAGACGTTTCACTCAACTGCGGATTACTCGACCCCTGGCACTTAGTTCTTGCAGCAATGAAGAAGTACAGCCAGACAGGGAAGATGGTCCAGTGGAGTTTGTCTCTAGGTTAGTTGGTCCCACTAACCCAAGGGGAGAAGTCCATTCCGGAGCTTCTCCGTCTCAAAAGGGAGTTTCAGCACAGCAGCAGGGCTTCACCGGGCAATTCAAAGGTCCAGGAGGATGCAGCAAGCTTCGTTCACGGTTTCTCCGTCAGGTGTTTCTCCCAGTGGTCGACTCTGCCTCTAGTCCCAAAACCCTCGACTTTTAAGCAGGTTTCTCCCATTCATGCACAGCCTAGGCTGTCAATCACACATCAGGGTCGCTGTCCTGAAACGACAGCCAGCCATTCAGGACTGGTTGCATTTAGGCATTCCTAGAGACACAGGACAGGGGAGTTTCGGGACCCTCCCTCATATCCTGTCCTTCCAGACACACTGGAGCTAGAGGCGGCACTTAGGGCTGAAGTGCACCAACGGCAAGACAAAACAAAGGGCTTCAATCTGTTTGATGCACAGAGTAAAACCCAAGAAAGACCTCACAAACAGAAAATGGGAAAAAAAGAAGACAGGGGCCGTTTTGATAAAATGGTCACCCCTGGGTGCTATACTGCAGTTGAGGGTTCAGCCTGCGGTAGAAAAACAATGGTAGAAAAATAAAACCACTGCCACTAGTCATTTAAAAGTAGGGAGGGCAACATACAAATGTTACATGAGAATGTAGGATAAGGGGTTACTAGGTAACCCCCCAGCACTCCACATAAGATGGTGTGTGCTGGACCCACAAAGAGAAAAGGTAAGTAAAGTCATTTTCACTTTACTATTATTGGGAACAGTAGTTCACACAAGAAAAGGTATTTTAAACCTTATGAGAAATCTAAAGGATTTCTCAGCGACAATGCACTGAAGTTGATGTGTGTCACCATACAAAAAGTAGATGCATATGGAGTTTGTCAGACTCCAAAAACAGTGAAAACACATAATCCAAAGGTCAAAACACATGATGCAGTGGGAAAAGGGACTCACTTCAGGGTTAAAATTAAAAAGTCCTACAGTCCAGCAAAAGAGCTGGGGGTCTCCAAGGTTGAGGGGAATTAGCACAGAAATTAGAATTCTCCCTACCATGACTGCACCAATATATGCCAGTATTCACATGCACTCCTTCACACAATATTCATGTTTGCTTTGCGCAAAATCCAATAATCAACAACCATAACGAAAAGTACCTCAGGATAAAAAAAAAGGATCCAAAAAAGAAAGAAGCAATAAACAAACGGAACCACAAAATCCCATCAACTACCCACAACCTACCAAATACAAGCAACAACAAACCACAAACAGCAAAGACTAAACCAAAAAGACCATGAAAAACACCAATCGAAAGAGGACGCCCACTAAGGAACACAACCCACGCATCATGCCTCGCCACAAGAAAGACAAAGAAGCCAGAAAATACAATAGAAATAATAAGAAATCCCAAACCACTCGTGAAGGCACGGACCAGCATGATCCCACAACCCCAAAAAACTCGACAAACATCTGAGATGGCCCAAGGAGACATACAGATAACAGAGCAAAGACAGACTACAATGCTCGCTACCTGTCCACATACGACAACGTGGTAAACAAAAACAGCACAGCAACAATGAACCGACAGCCAACAAACTTCACGAATACAGACCCAACCATGACACCAAACGGATGACAACTAATAAACCGTCCCAACCCGGTCTCCACCATGGACAATACCCCAACCAGAACAAGGAACAAATTGGAAACCATCACACTCACTCTACACCCCCTATATATCACAAAGACTGGAACAACAGAGGGGTAGCAACCTATTTACCACCCGGAAATGAACCAATCCCGCCATGAACCTTTTCGGTCTACTCGACAAAGAGACTGACCAACAAAGAACCACCCCACCCAAAAGACTCAACCGGGAAAAACCCACCTGGAATGGAAACCCAATCAACACCACACTGGTCAGAACAAGCAATACTAACAACAACACAAAAGGGAAATCCAGCAAACTACACTGCAGCCTCCTCAACATAAAATCCATGGCAAAACACTCAACAGAAACCAATGACCTACTAAGCGAAGGAGGCACAGACGTGCTCTTCCTTACAGAAACCTGGCTATCAGACAACTATAAAGCCATTGCGAACGAAGCAATATCTGACAATTATAAATTAATACACGCCAACAGAGAAAACCAAAGAGGAGGTGGAATCGCAATTATACACAAAAAAAAAACACACCCCAGTATCTCGAATCATCACAACCAACGCAGAAGACTATGAATCCCTCCTAATCAAGATAGATCTCAACAACCAATCCAACATAGTATTCCTATTGATCTACAGACCATCTTCTTACAACCCCAACTTTGCAACAAAACTAGCGGACGAGGCCGCCATGCTATCAACCCACCACGACAATCTAGGTGAAAGAGATCCCACCGATACAAACATAGATACAACAGAAGACACACAACAATTGGATCACCAAGGCCATTGACCAATTAGCACCAGCTAAAACATTCAAAGCAACACCACCAAAAAAACTGGCAGCAAAATGGTTCACAGAAGAACTGAAAAAACACCAAAAAAACTACCGCAAAATGGAGCGAACAATACACCAGACAAGACTAAATAAAATACCAAAGACAACTCAAACTGTACAAAGCAAAAAACACTACTACGCCACAAGAATAGGCAAACAATTCATAGAAAGAACGCCATCACCCCTACACAAACACTTTGTGAAAGTCACTTACACCAGAGCAGGGTGTGTGTAGCAGCTGCACAGCAGTTACTGCGCCTGCGAGCCTTAGCATGCGCAGGTATTCTATATGTAGTCACTTACACCAGAGCAGAGTCTGTGTAGAAGCTGCACAGCAGTTACTGCGTCTGCGAGCCTTAGCCTGTGCAGGTATTCTATAGGTAGTCACTTACACCAGAGCAGGGTCTGTGCAGTAGCTGCACAGCCGTTACTGCTTCTGCGAGCATTAACCTGCGCAGGTATTATATATGTAGTCACTTACAGCAGAGCAGGGTGTGTATAGTAGCTGCACAGCATACTGTGTCTGCGAGCATTGGCCTGCGCATGTATTATATATGTACAGGGTCTGTGTAGTAGCTGCACTTCTCAGCAGTTACTGCGTCTGCGAGCCTTAGCCTGCGCAGGTATTATATATGTAGTCACTTATACCAGAGCAGGGACTGTGTAGTAGCTGCACAGCAGTTACTGCGTCTGCGAGCCTTAGCCTGCGCAGGTATTATATATGTAGTCACTTATACCAGAGCATGGTCTCTGTAGCAGCTGCACAGCAGTTACTGCGTCTGCCAGCATTAGCCTGTGCAGGTGTTATTATATATGTAGTCACTTACACCAGAGCAGGGTGTGTATAGTAGCTGCACAGCAGTTACTGCCTCTGCAAGCATTATCCTATGTGGGTATAATTTTATATGTACAGGGTCTGTGTAGTAGCTGCACAGCAGTTACTGCGTCTACGAGCATTAGCCTGCGCTGGTACTATTATATATGCACAGGGTCTGTGTAGTAGCTGCACAGCAGTTACTGCATCTGCGATCATTAGCCGGCTCAGGTATTATTAAATATGTAGTCACTTACACCAGAGCACGGTCTGTGTAGCAGCGGCACAGCAGTTACTGCGTCTGCGAGCATTAGTCTGTGCAGGTATTTATATAGTCTCTTACACCAGAGCAGGGTCTGTGTAGCAGCTGCACAGCAGTTACTGCGTCTGCCAGCATTAGCCTGTGCAAGTATTATTATATATGTAGTCACTTACACCAGAGCAGGGTGTGTCTAGTAGCTGCACAGCAGTTACTGCCGCTGCAAGCATTATCCTGTGCAGGTATAATTTTATATGTAGTCACTTACACCATAGCAGGGTCTGTGTAGCAGCGGCACAGCAGTTACTGCGTCTGCGAGCATTGCAGAGTCTGAACCGTACCGTAAATGAGCTTCGGAGCAGCTACTGTGTCTATGCCAACATCAGGCTGCCCCGTGTAATTTCAAAACCAGATGTTTAGAACATCACGTACGTACAATATTTAATTTCAACAAGCGATAAGTGCAACACAAACAATTACAGCTTCAACGTGCATTCCTAGAGGTTGCAAAACGGCCTCTCAATAATATAACAAAGGGATAAGAACGTCTAAGTTGATGGATGCAAAAAGAAATGCATATAAAATTCACTACAAGAGCTGGATCGCATGCACTAACCTGATGTGCCTGGAATACGGGGCACGAGCGTTTCGTAAAGGGTAGTTTTCTAGTTCCAATTCGAGAAACGGACAATAGCAACACTCCGCCTCCACTTCATCACGTGGGCTACTCTACGTCACGTGGGCTCAAACGTCCACTTCATCACTTGGGTTGCTCTGCATCAAGTGGCTTTGAACGTTCGCTTCATCACGTGGGCTGCTCTGTATCATGTGGGTATTAACGTCTGATCATCACGTGGGTTTTCAACGGCACGTCATCATCATTTTTGCACGAGCTGGAAGGCAAGGCGTTGCGAGAGCGATTCCTCCGTTGCACAGCACATTTTGTATAGTTGATTGTTATTTGGTTTCTGGTAAGCATACCTGCCTAACCTCCGAATTTTTTTCGGAGACTCCGGAATTTCAAGCATTTATCCGGGTCTGCGGCAAAGTTCGTTGAATCTCAGGAATTTTGAGATTCTTTCCGGTCCCGTCATATTCTCCATCTGATTGGCTGCCGGAAGCCAATCAGATGGAGAATATGCCGGGACTGGAAACGGTGCGAAATGTTCGTGCCCACTGCCTGCACCACTATAATAATAGTGCTTTCAGTCCATATAATTGGATTGAAAACACTATTATTACGGTGGCAGTACCACATTCATTTTGCTTACCATAGCACTGAAAATAATTCATTCAATGCTACAGTAAGCAAAATGAAGTCGGCGCCGCAGCCGAAATAATGCTGCTTTCAATCCATGTCATTGGAATGAAAGCAGCATTATTTCTGCTGCGGCGCCGCCTTCGTTTGGCTTACTTGTAGAATTGAATGAATGATTTTCAGTGCTATTTTAAGCAAAATGAAGGCGGCGGCGCTGCCGAAATAATGCTGCTTTCAATGCAATGACATGGATTGAAAGCACTATTATTTCGGCGGCAGCGCTGCCTTCATTTTGTTTAAAATAGCACTGAAAATCATTCATTCAATGCTATAGTAAGCACACTGAGGGCGCCGCCGCAGTAATAATAGTGCTTTCAATCCAATGACATGGATTGAAAGCACTATTATTTCGGTGGCGGTGTTCTGTAACATAGCTCTCAACTCACACGCTTTTGGCGGGTGTCACCCGCTGTTATATCCGCCCTACGTCCCGCAGCGCGGTGACGTAGGGCAGCTCAATAAAAGCCCCGCCCCCTGGAGAGGGAGGCAGTTCCGGGCGAATGCATGCCAGCGTGTGTGTGTCGTTATTTAGCGCTCCTGCCTAGGCCGCGCTCCAGGCCACGCGGCCTCCTGGACCGGAGCCAGCTCCTCGCGCTGGGCCTCCGGAAAGCCAGCATCTAACAATGGCGACGAGGAAGTGAGCGAGCATCCACGCGCTCCACCACCATTTTCGCACGCGGATGCCACACGGACACTCCGTGTTAATTTTTGGACACCCGGTGGGGGCCCCCACGATCACGTGACCCCCACCCCCACATCATCTTCAAGGGGGTGGAAAAAATTTTTTTTTTTCTCTCTTCTCGTGTCTTCCCGGTCATCACCTGCACAACGCCCCTCGCATGGCACACGGGCCACGAAGCGCCAATCCATCGGAGCACAAGTGCCGGTAGGACACCGCCTCACCACAGGGCGCGCACGAACCCAGAGGGCAGAGTATCGTTGACCAAGCGCACGTTACACCATGGCGACTGGGTCATCTACCCCTGGACCCTCAACACCGTCCAGGATGGAGGCAAAGCTGTCTATGGCGTCACCGCCGCCTCGCACGCAGGGGAGTTCGTCGACGTTGATCCAACCATTCGACCCATTCACGGACCCATCGTCCAGTGGGCCCAGATGGCAGCTATGGCTACAGAAGTTTGAGATGGCCATGGAATGTAAGGACGTCACGTCTTCCAGAAAGATGAAAGCTCATCTACTCCTCAGTGTGGGCGACGAGGTGCTGCGCATTTTCAACTCCCTGGATGTCGATGACGGCCAAGACGCATACCGGAGTGCGAAGGACGCACTAACAGCACATTTTCTCCCGCAACTAAATCCAGACTATGAAACCTTTATCTTTTGCACGACCATCCAGGCCACCGATGAGACTCTCGACGCCTACCACACGAGGCTGAGGAAGCTGGCCATGTCGTGTGAGTTTACGAACACTGAAAGGGAGATAAGGAGGCAAATCATAAATGGAATTCACTCGGAGAAGCTGAGGCGTCTCGTGCTCAGTGAAAAGGGCATCCCCCTACAACGCATCCTGGAACTGGGTCGACAGAGGGAGCTCGCCCACTCCAGGGCCGCCAACATGGAAGTGACCCTACAAAAACTTCAGCCGTCACTTTCCACAGCGATGGTTGCTCAAATCTCAGACAGACAATCTACGAGAAGTGAAAGTGGCAGCGGTTATACCCAGAACAGGTGGCAGCCTCGAGCACCAGGACCAACCGAATGTGGATGGTGTGGGGGTCAAAGGCACGGAAGGCGAAACTGCCCGGCGCAAGGCACCACGTGCGGAGCATGTGGCAGGAAGGATCACTACGCGAAAGTGTGCAGATCAGTGAACACGCCACTACAGCCTCCACAAGGATCCCAGGAAAAAGGGTCATCGAAAAAAAAGAAACAAGCCAGCGCGAGGAGGGTAGCAGTAGTCAACTCCTCGACGGAAGAAGAGGGAGATGACCTCTCAGCCCTACGACAAACAGCAGGCACGGAGAACGAAGGAAAGGGCCGAAAGGTGTACTTAGTATCGACACTAAACCAAGGGCCAGCACCGCCGAAAAGAACCGCCAGGCGACGTAAATGCATGGTCAACATACAAGGCCAGGACATACAGATGACCATTGACACGGGGGCCTCGGTAAACGTCATGCCAACCACCGTTTTTCAAACTCTCGCACCACGACCTGAGCTAAAATCCACAGACACTCGGCTATTTGCCTACGGCAGTCGGAAACCTCTACCAGTCATCGGGAGGTTCCGCACCACTCTTGTGCATGGCGAACAGAAGTTGTGGTCGAAGATCTATGTTGTCAAGGCGGGGATTGAAAGCCTGCTGAGCGGAGATGCGGCTGAAGACCTGGGCGTGGTCAAATTCATATGCCACGTTGACGACACATCCGAGGTCGAGAACTTCCTCAGGCAACACCCCAAGCTACAGAGGGGGATAGGCTGTCTCAAAGGAAAGACCATCAAACTACATATTGATCAATCAGTGCAACCACGCGCGGTAAGACACCGAAGGACACCTTTCCACATGAGGGAACAAGTTGAGAAGGAGTTAAGGTCACTCGAAGCCGCTGGTATTATTGAAGAAGTCACGGGACCAACACCGTGGGTTTCCCCGATGGTGGTCACCCGGAAGCCCAAACAACCAGGAAAAGTTCGGATCTGCATTGACATGCGCCTGCCCAATGCAGCCATAAAAAGAGAGCGACACATAACACCCACAATTGATGAAATCATCACTGACCTCACTAGATCGTGTGTGTTCTCAAAGGTAGACCTAAAGGCGGGGTACCACCAGCTGAAGCTACACAGAGAGTCGCGCTATATCACCACGTTCTCAACCCACCTAGGTCTGAGGAGGTACAAGCGCCTGAGTTTCGGCATATCATCGGCCGCGGAGGTTTTTCAACAGACCATCCAGGAGGTCATCAGAGGCATACCAGGGGTATTGAACGTGAGCGATGACATCCTAATACATGCACCGGACACCAAGGAACACATCGTGAGACTCAAGGCACTACTGGGCAGGCTGGAAAGCGCCGGACTCACAATCCATCGAGAGAAGTGCGAATTCCTAAAACCAGAAATAACTTTTTTTGGATACAGGTTCGACCGCACCAGCATATCACCTGATCCCCAGAAAGTGGCGGACTGTCATGATCTCTGCTTCCAAAAGGTCAGGGTTTTCCCAACTCCCTTGGAAGCAGATCCATAACCCAGGTTCCGAGGGCCAACCAGTCCCAATTGGGACCTTTTGGACCCAGTCCTGGCGCCAGTGGCACCAGGCTCATAAATGTGCCCAGTCCCAGCGCTGGAAGCGCCGGGCTCATGATGCTTGGGTGGACTTACCTGCAGCAGACCATGCTGCTTACTTCCCTGCCAGCTGAGCCTCTGATCCTCTTCTGTTTGGAACTACTTTTCCTGTTGGGTGGGGCAGGAGCCACTCCCTAGATTCAGAACACTGGAACTCTTCTGGAAAGCAGGAACTCTTTTCTTACCTAGGCGTGGCTGTGGAAGGAGACACCTAAGCACTACAGGAGGCTATTTAAACCACACCCGGTGGATGAATCTTGCTTTGCGTTATTCTGCATCCTCTGCAGCAGAACGCTCATCGTGTCTTCTGCATCGGATCCTGGGCCTAAGGAAAAAGGCTTACCATCCTGAATCCAGTCTTCAGCAACACCTATAAAGACAAGAAAGAACAGGTTAGCATTCCGGCATCTGAAAGACAAAGGCTTACCTACTCTTCGTGCGCTCCGGAGGTCTTCACACTGCATTCCGGCATCTGAAAGACAAAAGCTTACCGACTCTTCGCACGCTCCGGAGGCCTTCGGCGCTGCATCCTGCATCTGAAAGACAAAACAAGGTGCGTTTAAAGACATTGGGGAACTTTGATACTCACGTGCCATTACTCCTTTCCACATCAACCCCAGTGGGTATTACGGCACCCTGCAGCCGCTCCGAACTCGTACCTGCAAAATAAAAGACAGTTAGAGCGCATCGTGAAGCAGGCAACAAGCGCTTACTTACGTGCTTCCAAGCGCTTCTATTCATCATACGGACTCCATCTTCAACTCACTTCAGCCCGTCATCCGCCATCGCCGGAACCTGCAAAACAAGAGACATCATTGCTAAAGACTTTAAAGACAATAGAATTACTCGAAACTTACCGTTCGTGCAGTAAACGACGGACAGCAGTCCTCTGAAGTCAAGAGGCCTGCGCTACCGATCCAGTGAAGAAACTGGTTACAGCACCCTGCCCCGAGGCAGATGGAGAGCTCGGCATTCACTTACCTAAGGTGAGAGCGTTAACCTTTGGGGGTCTACAGGAGAGCAAAAAAGGGAAGAGATAGGGACACCCCAATAACCCCAGTTCATTAATCCCATATTTTCTGTCTGCAGACATCTTACTCTTGAAGTCAGGCATACAGTGCACAGAGGTCCAGCCCAAAGAGCCAACCGGGTGCTACACATCACCTTTGAAGATACGGTAGTCGCCCAGTCAAGACCGGCGCCTCTGCGAGAATCAGGTGAGCGTTACACGGACATACAAGCTGCCAGCCCCCCCACGACTCCCACCGAGGTGCGCAGTTTCCTGGGAATGGCCACCTACTGTGGCAGATTCATTCGGAACTTAGCAACCCTATCCGAACCGCTGCGGGAGCTAACAAAGGCCAGCACCAAGTGGGACTGGGGGCCCGAATGCCAGGAAGCATTTGAGAGCATAAAAGACTCCCTGTCAACTGATACCAAGATGGCCTACTATGACACGGACCTCCCGACAGAACTATTTGTGGATGCCAGCCCAGTCGGACTTGGAGCCATCCTGATGCAGGTCACGAAAGAGGGCACAAAAAGGTCAATTGCATATGCATCCAGGGCACTCACAGCAACGGAACAAAGGTACTCCCATATAGAAAAGGAGGCAATCGCCGTTCTATGGGGGTGTCGACACTTCCACATGTACCTATATGGGCGCAAGTTCACGGCGATCACCGACCACAAGCCCCTACTACCAATCTTCATTGGGTCATCGGCACACCCACCAGCCAGAATCACCAAGTGGCTGCTACACCTCCAGCAATATGATTTCGAACTTGTCTACCAACCGGGCAGCGGCAACCCCGCGGATTTCCTGTCGAGACACCCACGACCAGCCACCCAGCAGGAAGTGTTAGTCGCCGAAGAAACGGAGGAGCACATTTGTCAAGTGGTCCACACCATGAGGCCCAAAGCGATAAACATTGAGGACATTGCAACAGAAACCCAGAATGACCCCTGTTGCGATCTGGTAAAAGATGCCATTATGTCAGGCAACTGGAAAGACTTCATGTCGCACACACGCAACAGAACCGAGGGGGCCAAGGAGTTCCTAGCAGGCATGTTCACGGTTCGACAAACCTCTCAATCACTGAGGGAGGGCTCCTGCTAAGGGGTGACTGCATCATCATACCCCCAAGGCTGCAAGACAGGACAGTTGCCTTAGCACATGAAGGACACCAAGGGCTTGCAAGAACAAAGGCACGGGTCAGACACCGGGTATGGTTCCCTCACATCGACGATCGTGTTGAGGACCTAGTGAACACATGCCTACCCTGCCAAATAACGAGTGGACCACCAGACCCAGAACCGATCCTATCGGCCGAGCGTGGCCGGGCACGATGGGAAGCGATCAGCATTGACTTTTGCAAAATCAGAGAGGGTCTACATCTACTGGTGGCAATCGATGATCACTCACGCTATCCAGAGGTCGAGATACTGGAGTCCACTGCCGCGGAGGTGGTCATCCCTGTGATAGAAAAGATGTTTGCCACCCATGGTCTGCCCACAACCATTAAGAGCGACAATGGACCCCCATTCACAGGGGAGGAATTTCGGTCATACATACAAGAACTGGGCATCAAATACCACCACATCATGCCAAGGTGGCCACAGGCTAATGGGGACGTCGAGCGATTCATGAGGACCATCAACAAGGTACTCCGAGTATCAAAAGCAAACGCCAGCCCGTGGAGGATCGACCTATTCCGGTTCCTAAGGAACTATCGGGTCACCCCACACAGCACCACGGGCATACCACCTGCGGACCTTATGTTCGGTACTATTATCAACTCGTCAATTCCCCATCATCCAAGCAGAACCCCAGACGACGTCGACCATGCACGCGTGGAAGCGAGGAGAACACGGGCCAATGCTCACATGAGCGCCAAGAGAAGAGCAAGGCCCTCAAACCACAGAGTGGGCGACCAAGTCATCATGTTGCGAAATCCCACGAAATCCAAGTTAGACACCAGGTATGATGAACTGCCATGGACTATCAGCAACCGGCGTGGGACCATGATAACCGTCACACGGGGAGGTCGGGAAGTAACAAGGAACGCCTCCTGGTTCAAGCCAGTGCCCCAGCACCTCTGGACGGATTGCGAGGGGCCTCACGACGACAACGAGCAACAAAGCAGCGACGTGCCGGCGCAAGACCCCGAGGAGGAATCCGCGGGGGATCGCAGCTGGCAATCACCGAGACTGCCCAGCAGTGAGGACACATGCAGCGAAGGTGATCAGACTTACGAACCGAGCGGGGACAGCCCCCAAGCGAAGCGGTACAGTCTGAGAGAGACCATGAGACCGCCTGCGAGGCTGAATGACTATGTATGCTAAGCCAACAGCAGTGGCAGGAGTTTATAGTTGAGCATGGTGTTTATGTTTGTTTTGTTAGGCCATTTTGAAATAAAGGAGGGATGTTATATCCGCCCTACGTCCCGCAGCGCGGTGACGTAGGGCAGCTCAATAAAAGCCCCGCCTCCTGGAGAGGGAGGCAGTTCTGGGCGAATGCATGCTAGCGTGTGTGTGTCGTTATTTAGCGCTCCTGCCTAGGCCGCGCTCCAGGCCACGCGGCCTCCTGGACCGGAGCCAGCTCCTCGCGCTGGGCCTCCGGAAAGCCAGCATCTAACACCCGCCTTGTAAACAGCTGACTCACCCGCCAAGCCACCTTCACGCCCATTCGTTTCAATGGGCCTCTCACCCGCCAAAAATAAAATCGGGTGTTTTCACCCGCCTTTGCGACATAAATGGTTGAGAGCTATGTCTGTAATATTTGGTATCCCATACCAATCCGGTATCCCCCGTCTTCGGCTGTCTTTGTAGATCGCAGACCAAAGTAGGGGAGTTCCGAGTCCCGGTATGGGGTACCAAATGTTGCACAACACCGGCATAACCCCGAGTTCCATATTGTCCAGTCAGGGGAGTATTCAGCATTGCAAGAGGGGCTGGGGGGACAGCCACGGTGAAACTCCTGCTACTTTCCCCTCAAATGCAATGCACGCAATTCCAGGTTCTCTCAAACAGCAGAATTATTGGGGGAACTCATCTATTAGAGCCCTGTCCAGGCGCTCTGGGGCAAAATACATGCACATCTTCTGATTTGCATATGGATTGCACCCACAGACATTACTTCACAGAAAGCACATGGGAGGAGCATCATCAGTCTTTGATACTTGGAGGCGCCATGCAAGTGACTTTAGAATAAGTTGTCATAAGTAAGCCAAGTGGCAAATCATTTTGTGGTGCAAAATACCTAAATTGCACTGTTATATATGGAGCCAGTCAGGCTTTTTTTTTAAATAACAGCATCATATATTAACACATCAGCTTTGAAGTAAATCACTTGCAGAGCTGCAAATAAGACACAGTCTGATTTCATGATCTGCCCAGGATCACACACTTTGGTTAAATGGTGAAACCGGGAAGTGGACAATTTAAGCAACTGAGCACATCTTCACAGTTTTAGTTTAGATAGATATTTATTAATGTTTCCCTTTGCATTTCATGTGCTTAAATAATACTTTATTTATAGCAATGCCTTGGAAGCAAAGCACATTACATAAGAAACTGCCCTTTCATTATTAACTTTAATTATACATCATTATAGAAATATGTTGAGCAATAAGAGGATGGATTTGGTTTTATTGTCCCCATCCTGCATGTAAAGTCACAATAGCATCATGCAGATTAATGTGAGCCTAACAAATACCCCTTGGGTAAAGCCATAGTCATTATTTCATAAAGCCTGCAGCATTATGCAACCTTCTCACACCTGATCACTCCCTGCCATGCACATTTCTAAAGGGACAAAAGTCCCTGCTAATAGTACCCGCTTCCTCTCAGCAGTGCCTAATCGCTCACATTGAAATGCTCTGTTGACACAGAGCAACGTGCTAGCTCCTCTGCTGCTGCCTGGAGCTCCTTGGGACATTATCCTGCCAGAGGTTTCGGAAAGGGTAAGGTGTCCTGCTGCCAGGACAATTACTTTGCTGAGCTGGAATTACTGAGCACACATTGTCCTGGCAGCGGGACACCTTTCTCGTTGGGCACCCTCATTGAGGTGCCGCACGGGAGGGGTGGCCCACTGACGAAAGTCCCGGTCAGGCTCTAAAAAGAGCCTGTGGAGTGGCAACATGCCCCCTCCACCCCCTGACTCGGTACGCCACTGTTAATTGATCAGTCAGCTGAAGTGCATTGAGTTAAATGAAACGTAGTTGGTTATATGGTTATTTGTAGCTTAAAAAATCACAGCTGCCAACAGTGATGGAAATGGGTACGCAAACTAGGCTTGGAAATTGAAGAAATACTCCGGAATACTACCTCCTTAGGGAAATTGACCCGATAGATGGGTTCACTGTAGAGGGTGTGGTGTAGCGGTGCAGTCATCATGGCAGGCAAGTGAAACACATACAAATAATATTTCATTTTACAGGGTTGACATGGAATGCAGATAAATCACACAATAAATGAGACTGACAATATATATATATTACACATCTCATAGCATAGTGGGAGTATTTGTAGTGTTTCCATTTTAAGAACATGTATTGACCCTCTAGGGATGTGTCATAACAGCCTCTCATACCTGACTGGAAGAAGGAGCATCTGCATGCACATGCAATACCACGGTGGTAGAGTAAATGTAATGGAACTCTGTCTCTGTGTCTCATTGTGTAGGGCCTGCAGGCCTACCCTTGTGACCACAGGCCTGTGGCACTGCTAGTCTGGGTGCGGTCTGGGTGTCCCAGACCAGCATGTGTAACAGAGTGCCTCCAGGCCACTGGCCCTCGGTGTGATCGCAGAGCAGCTGCTTGTCCGGGAGCCCACGGCAGCTGCGGTCTTGTCGTGTGAAATCAGGGTGATCCCTGCCACATTAATTGTGTGTTGGTGCCCCGAGCACCCGTTGGGCTGGCCCAGAGTCACAGTGCGCAGAAATTATGTACTCCCCTGCCCAATTCAAGGGATAGTTCAAGCAGAGCGTTGTTAAATGTTACCCCTCAAAAACAAGGGGATACCAAATATTACAACACTATATTAGCTGTAATATTTGGTATCCCCTTCAAAAAAGGAGGAGATGGCTTCCAGAAGCTGTCACAGTGTAGGCTTATGATGTACTCCTCTCCCCAATGAAAGGGATAGTTCAAGCAGTGCGTTGTTAAATGTTACCTCTCAAAATCAAGGGGATAGCAAATATTACAACACTATATTAGCTGTAATATTTGGTATCCCCTTCAAAAAAGGAGGAGGTGGCTTCCAAAAGCTGTCACAGTGTAGGCTTATGATGTACTCCCCTCCCCAATGCAAGGGATAGTTCAAGCAGTGCGTTGTTAAATGTTACCCCTCAAAATCAAGGGGATACCAAATATTACAACACTATATTAGCTGTAATATTTGGTATCCCCTTCAAAAAAAGGATGAGATGGCTTCCAGAAGGTGTCACAGTGTAGGTTTATGATGTACTCCCCTCCCCAATGCAAGGGATAGTTCAAGCAGTGCTTTGTTAAGTGTTACCCCTCAACAACAAGGGGATACCAAATATTACAACACTATATTAGCTGTAATATTTGGTATCCCTTCAAGAAACGGAGGCAATGGCTTCCAGAAGCTGTCACAGTGAAGGCTTATGATGTACCCACCTCCCCAATGCAAGGGATAGTTCAAGCAGTGCGTTGTTAAGTGTTACCCCTCAAAATCAAGGGGATACCAAATATTACAACAATATATTAGCTGTAATATTTGGTATCCCCTTCAAAAAAAGGATGAGATGCCTTCCAGAAGCTGTCACAGTGTAGGCTTATGATGTACTCCCCTCCCCAATGCAAGGGATATTTCAAGCAGTGCTTTGTTAAATGTTACCCCTCAACATCAAGGGGATACCAAATATTACAACCCTATATAAGCCATTATATTTGGTATCCTCTTCAAAAAAAGGATGGAATGGCTTCCAGAAGCTGTCACAGTGAACGCTTATGATGTACTCCCCTACCCAATGCAAGGGATAGTTCAAGCAGTGCGTTGTTAAATGTTACCCCTCAAAATCAAGGGGATACCAAACATTACAACACTATATTAGCTATAATATTTTGTATCCCCTTCAAAAAAGGAGGAGATGGCTTCCAGAAGCTGTCACAATGTAGGCTTATGATGTACTCCCCTCCCCAATGCAAGGGATAGTTCAAGCAGTGCATTGTTAAATGTTACCCCTCAAAATCAAGGGGATACCAAATATTATAACACTATATTAGCTGTAATATTTGGTATCCCCTTCAAAAAAAGGATGAGATGGTTTCCAGAAGCTGTCACAGTGTAGACTTATGATGTACTCCCCTCCCCAATGCAAGGGATTGTTCAAGCAGTGCTTTGTTAAATGTTACCCCTCAACATCAAGGGGATACCAAATATTACAACACTATATTAGCTGTAATATTTGGTATCCCCTTCAAAAAAAGGATGGGATGGCTTCCAGAAGCTGTCGCAGTGAAGGCTTATGATGTACTCCCCTCCCCAATGCAAGGGATAGTTCAAGCAGTGCGTTGTTAAGTGTTACCCCTCAACATCAAGGGGATACCAAATATTACAACACTATATTAGCTATAATATTTGGTATCCCCTTCAAAAAAAGGATGGGATGGCTTCCAGAAGCTGTCACAATGAAGGCTTATGATGTACCCCCCCCCCCAATGCAAGGGATAGTTCAAGCCGTGCCTTGTTAAATGTTACCCTTCAAAATCAAGTGTATACCAAATATGACAACACTATATTAGCTGTAATATTTGGTATCCCCTTCAGAAAAAGGATGAGATGCCTTCCAGAAGCTGTCACAGTGTAGGCTTATGATGTACTCCCCTCCCCAATGCAAGGGATATTTCAAGCAGTGCTTTGTTAAATGTTACCCCCCAACATCAAGGGGATACCAAATATTACAACCCTATATTAGCCATTATATTTGGTATCCCCTTCAAAAAAAGGATGGAATGGCTTATAGAAGCTGTCACAGTGAACGCTTATTATGTACTCCCCTCCCCAATGCAAGGGATAGTTCAAGCAGTGCGTTGTTAAATGTTACACCTCAAAACCAAGGGGATACCAAATATTACAACACTATATTAACTGTAATATTTGGTATCCCCTTCAAAAAAAGGAGGAGATGGCTTCCAGAAGCTGTCACAGTGTAGGCTTATGATGTATTCCCCTCCCCATTGCAAGGTATAGTTCAAGCAGTGCTTTGTTAAATGTTACCCCTCAACATCAAGGGGATTCCAAATATTACAACACTATATTAGCTGTAATATTTGGTATCCCCTTCAAAAAAAGGATGGGATGGCTTCCAGAAGCTGTCACAGTGAAGGCTTATGATGTACCCACCTCCCCAATGCAAGGCATAGTTCAAGCAGTGTGTTGTTAAGTGTTACCCCTCAACATCAAGGGGATACGGGATACCAAATATTACAACCCTATATTAGTCATTATGTTTGGTATCCCCTTCAAAAAAAGGTTGGAATGGCTTCCAGAAGCTGTCACAGTGAACATGTTAGATGTACTACCCTCCCCAATGCAAGGGATAGTTCAAGCAATGCTTTGTTAAATGTTACCCCTCAACATCAAGGGATACCAAATATTACAACCCTATATTAGCCATTATATTTGGTATCCCCTTCAGAAAAAGGATGGAATGGCTTCCAGAAGCTGTCACAGTGAACGCGTTAGATGTACTACCCTCCCCAATGCAAGGGATAGTTCAAGCAATGCTTTGTTAAATGTTACCCCTCAACATCAAGGGATACCAAATATTACAACCCTATATTAGCCATTATATTTGGTATCCCCTTCAGAAAAAGGATGGAATGGCTTCCAGAAGCTGTCACAGTGAACGCTTATGATGTACTCCCCTCCCCAATCCAAGGGATAGTTCAAGCCGTGCCTTGTTAAATGTTACCCCTCAAAATCAAGTGTATACCAAATATGACAACACTATATTAGCTGTAATATTTGGTATCCCCTTCAAAAAAAGGATGAGATGCCTTCCAGAAGCTGTCACAGTGTAGGCTTATGATGTACTCCCCTCCCCAATGCAAGGGATATTTCAAGCAGTGCTTTGTTAAATGTTACCCCCCAACATCAAGGGGATACCAAATATTACAACCCTATATTAGCCATTATATTTGGTATCCCCTTCAAAAAAAGGATGGAATGGCTTCCAGAAGCTGTCACAGTGAATGCTTATGATGTACCCACCTCCCCAATGCAAGGGATAGTTCAAGCAGTGCGTTGTTAAGTGTTACCCCTCAAAATCAAGGGGATACCAAATACTACAACACAATATTAGCTGTAATATTTGATATACCCTTCGAAGAAAGAAGGAGATGGCTTGCAGAAGCTGTCACAGTGAAGGATTATGATGTACTCCCCCCCATGCAAGGGATAGTTCAAGCAGTGCATTGTTAAATGTTATCCCTCAAAATCAAGGGGATACCAAATATTACAACACTATATTAGCTGTAATATTTTGTATCCCCTTCTAAAAAAGGAGGAGATGGCTTCCAGAAGCTGTCACAGTGTAGGCTTATGATGTACTCCCCTGCCCAATGCAAGGGAAAGTTCAAGCAGTACATTGTTAAATGTTACCCCTCAAAATCAAGGGGATACCAAATATTACAACACTATATTAGCTGTAATATTTGGTATCCCCTTCAAAAAAAGGATGAGATGGTTTCCAGAAGCTGTCACAGTGTAGGCTTATGATGTACTCCCCTCCCCAATGCAAGGGATAGTTCAAACAGTGCTTTGTTAAATGTTACCCCTCAAAATGAAGGGGATACCAAATATTACAACACTATATTAGCTGTAATATTTGGTATCGCCTTCAAAAAAAGGATGGGATGGCTTCCAGAAGCTGTCACAGTGAAGGCTTATGATGTACTCCCCTCTCCAATGCAAGGGATAGTTCAAGCAGTGTGTTGTTAAATGTTACCCCTAAAAATGAAGGGGATACCAAATATTACAACCCTATATTAGCCATTATATTTGGTATCCCCTTCAAAAAAAGGATGGAATGGCTTCCAGGAGCTGTCACAGTGAACGCGTATGATGTATTACCCTCCCCAATGCAAGGGATAGTTCAAGCAATGCTTTGTTAAATGTTACCCCTCAACATCAAGGGATACCAAATATTACAACCCTATATTAGCCATTATATTTGGTATCCCCTTCAGAAAAAGGATGGAATGGCTTCCAGAAGCTGTCACAGTGAACGCTTATGATGTTCTCCCCTCCCCAATCCAAGGGATAGTTCAAGCCGTGCCTTGTTAAATGTTACCCCTCAACATCAAGGGATACCAAATATTACAACCATATATTAGCCATTATATTTGGTATCCCCTTCAGAAAAAGGATGGAATGGCTTCCAGAAGCTGTCACAGTGAACGTTTATGATGTTCTCCCCTCCCCAATCCAAGGGATAGTTCAAGCCGTGCTTTGTTAAATGTTGCCCCCCAACATCAAGGGGATACCAAATATAATGGCTTCCAGAAGCTGTCACAGTGAAGGCTTATGATGTACCCACCTCCCCAATGCAAGGGATAGTTCAAGCAGTGCGTTGTTAAGTGTTACCCCTCAAAATCAAGGGGATACCAAATATTACAACACTATATTAGCTGTAATATTTGGTATCCCCTTCAAAAAAAGGATGAGATGCCTTCCAGAAGCTGTCACAGTGTAGGCTTATGATGTACTCCCCTCCCCAATGCAAGGGATAGTTCAAGCAGTGCATTGTTAAATGTTACCCCTCAAAATCAAGGGGATACCAAATATTATAACACTATATTAGCTGTAATATTTGGTATCCCCTTCAAAAAAAGGATGAGATGGTTTCCAGAAGCTGTCACAGTGTAGACTTATGATGTACTCCCCTCCCCAATGCAAGGGATTGTTCAAGCAGTGCTTTGTTAAATGTTACCCCTCAACATCAAGGGGATACCAAATATTACAACACTATATTAGCTGTAATATTTGGTATCCCCTTCAAAAAAAGGATGGGATGGCTTCCAGAAGCTGTCACAGTGAAGGCTTATGATGTACCCACCCCCCCAATGCAAGGGATAGGTCAAGCAGTGCGTTGTTAAGTGTTACCCCTCAAAATCAAGGGGATACCAAATATTACAACACTATATTAGATGTAATATTTGGTATCCCCTTCAAAAAAAGGATGGGATGGCTTCCAGAAGCTGTCACAGTGAAGGCTTATGATGTACCCCCAGAAGCTGTCACAGTGAAGGCGTATGATGTACCCACCTCCCCAATACAAGGCATAGTTCAAGCAGTGTGTTGTTAAGTGTTACCCCTCAACATCACGGGGATACCAAATATTACAACCCTATATTAGCCATTATATTTGGTATCCCCTTCAAAAAAAGGATGGAATGGCTTCCAGAAGCTGTCACAGTGAACACGTATGATGTACTACCCTCCCCAATGCAATGGATAGTTCAAGCAATGCTTTGTTAAATGTTACCCCTCAACATCAAGGGATACCAAATATTACAACCCTATATTAGTCATTATATTTGGTATCCCCTTCACAAAAAGGATGGAATGGCTTCCAGAAGCTGTCACAGTGAACGCTTATAATGTACTCCCCTCCCCAATCCAAGGGATAGTTCAAGCCGTGCCTTGTTAAATGTTACCCTTCAAAATCAAGTGTATACCAAATATGACAACACTATATTAGCTGTAATATTTGGTATCCCCTTCAGAAAAAGGATGAGATGCCTTCCAGAAGCTGTCATAGTGTAGGCTTATGATGTACTCCCCTCCCCAATGCAAAGGATATTTCAAGCAGTGCTTTGTTAAATGTTACCCCCCAACATCAAGGGGATACCAAATATTACAACCCTATATTAGCCATTATATTTGGTATCCCATTCAAAAAAAGGATGGAATGGCTTATAGAAGCTGTCACAGTGAACACTTATTATGTACTCCCCTCCCCAATGCAAGGGATAGTTCAAGCAGTGCGTTGTTAAATGTTACCCCTCAAAACCAAGGGGATACCAAATATTACAACACTATATTAACTGTAATATTTGGTATCCCCTTCAAAAAAAGGAGGAGATGGCTTCCAGAAGCTGTCACAGTGTAGGCTTATGATGTACTCCCCTCCCCATTGCAAGGTATAGTTCAAGCAGTGCTTTGTTAAATGTTACCCCTCAACATCAAGGGGATTCCAAATATTACAACACTATATTAGCTGTAATATTTGGTATCCCCTTCAAAAAAAGGATGGGATGGCTTCCAGAAGCTGTCACAGTGAAGGCTTATGATGTACCCACCTCCCCAATGCAAGGCATAGTTCAAGCAGTGTGTTGTTAAGTGTTACCCCTCAACATCAAGGGGATACAGGATACCAAATATTACAACCCTATATTAGTCATTATGTTTGGTATCCCCTTCAAAAAAAGGATGGAATGGCTTCCAGAAGCTGTCACAGTGAACGCGTTAGATGTACTACCCTCCCCAATGCAAGGGATAGTTCAAGCAATGCTTTGTTAAATGTTACCCCTCAACATCAAGGGATACCAAATATTACAACCCTATATTAGCCATTATATTTGGTATCCCCTTCAGAAAAAGGATGGAATGGCTTCCAGAAGCTGTCACAGTGAACGCTTATGATGTACTCCCCTCCCCAATCCAAGGGATAGTTCAAGTCGTGCCTTGATAAATGTTACCCCTCAAAATCAAGTGTATACCAAATATGACAACACTATATTAGCTGTAATATTTGGTATCCTCTTCAAAAAAAGGATGAGATGCCTTCCAGAAGCTGTCACAGTGTAGGCTTATGATGTACTCCCCTCCCCAATGCAAGGGATATTTCAAGCAGTGCTTTGTTAAATGTTACCCCCCAACATCAAGGGGATACCAAATATTACAACCCTATATTAGCCATTATATTTGGTATCCCCTTCAAAAAAAGGATGGAATGGCTTCCAGAAGCTGTCACAGTGAATGCTTATGATGTACTCCCCCCATGCAAGGGATAGTTCAAGCAGTGCGTTGTTAAGTGTTACCCCTCAAAATCAAGGGGATACCAAATATTACAACACAATATTAGCTGTAATATTTGATATACCCTTCAAGAAAAGAAGGAGATGGCTTGCAGAAGCTGTCACAGTGAAGGATTATGATGTACTCCCCCCATGCAAGGGATAGTTCAAGCAGTGCATTGTTAAATGTTATCCCTCAAAATCAAGGGGATACCAAATATTACAACACTATATTAGCTGTAATATTTTGTATCCCCTTCTAAAAAAGGAGGAGATGGCTTCCAGAAGCTGTCACAGTGTAGGCTTATGATGTACTCCCCTGCCCAATGCAAGGGAAAGTTCAAGCAGTACATTGTTAAATGTTACCCCTCAAAATCAAGGGGATACCAAATATTACAACACTATATTAGCTGTAATATTTGGTATCCCCTTCAAAAAAAGGATGAGATGGTTTCCAGAAGCTGTCACAGTGTAGGCGTATGATGTACTCCCCTCCCCAATGCAAGGGATAGTTCAAGCAGTGCTTTGTTAAATGTTACCCCTCAAAATGAAGGGGATAACAAATATTACAACACTATATTAGCTGTAATATTTGGTATCCTCTTCAAAAAAAGGATGAGATGCCTTCCAGAAGCTGTCACAGTGTAGGCTTATGATGTACTCCCCTCCCCAATGCAAGGGATAGTTCAAGCAGTGTGTTGTTAAATGTTACCCCTAAAAATGAAGGGGATACCAAATATTACAACGCTATATTAGCTGTGATATTTGGTATCCCCTTCAAAAAAAGAATAGGATGGCTTCCAGAAGCTGTCACAGTGAAGGCTTATGATGTACCCACCTCCCCAATGCAAAGGACAGTTCAAGCAGTGCGTTGTTAAGTGTTACCCCTCAAAATGAAGGGGATACCAAATATTACAACACTATATTAGCTGTAATATTTGGTATACCCTTCAAAAAAAGGACGGGATGGCTTCCAGAAGCTGTCACAATGAAGGTTTATGATGTACTCCCCTCCCCAATGCAAGGAATAGTTCAAGCAGTGTGTTGTTAAATGTTACACCTCAGAATCAAGGGCATACCAAATATTACAACACTATATTAGCTGTAATATTTGGTATCCCCTTCAAAAAAAAGGATGGGATGGCTTCCAGAAGCTGTCAAAGTGAAGGTTTATGATGTACTCCCCTCCCCAATGCAAGGGATAGTTCAAGCAGTGCGTTGTTAAGTGTTACCCCTTAACATCAAGGGGATACCAAATATTACAACCCTATATTAGCCATTATATTTGGTATCCCCTTCAGAAAAAGGATGGAATGGCTTCCAGAAGCTGTCACAGTGAACGCTTATGATGTACTCCCCTCCCCAATCCAAGGGATAGTTCAAGCCGTGCCTTGTTAAATGTTACCCTTCAAAATCAAGTGTATACCAAATATGACAACACTATATTAGCTGTAATATTTGGTATCCCCTTCAGAAAAAGGATGAGATGCCTTCCAGAAGCTGTCACAGTGTAGGCTTATGATGTACTCCCCTCCCCAATGCAAGGGATATTTCAAGCAGTGCTTTGTTAAATATTACCCCCCAACATCAAGGGGATACCAAATATTACAACCCTATATTAGCCATTATATTTGGTATCCCCTTCAAAAAAAGGATGGAATGGCTTATAGAAGCTGTCACAGTGAACGCTTATGATGCACTCCCCTCCCCAATGCAAGGGATAGTTCAAGCAGTGCGTTGTTAAATGTTACCCCTCAAAACCAAGGGGATACCAAATATTACAACACTATATTAACTGTAATATTTGGTATCCCCTTCAAAAAAAGGAGGAGATAGCTTCCAGAAGCTGTCACAGTGTAGGCTTATGATGTACTCCCCTCCCCATTGCAAGGTATAGTTCAAGCAGTGCTTTGTTAAATGTTACCCCTCAACATCAAGGGGATTCCATATATTACAACACTATATTAGCTGTAATATTTGGTATCCCCTTCAAAAAAAGGATGGGATGGCTTCCAGAAGCTGTCACAGTGAAGGCTTATGATGTACCCACCTCCCCAATGCAAGGCATAGTTCAAGCAGTGTGTTGTTAAGTGTTACCCCTCAACATCAAGGGGATACCAAATATTACAACCCTATATTAGCCATTATGTTTGGTATCCCCTTAAAAAAAAGGATGGAATGGCTTCCAGAAGCTGTCACAGTGAACGCGTTAGATGTACTACCCTCCCCAATGCAAGGTATAGTTCAAGCAATGCTTTGTTATATGTTACCCCTCAACATCAAGGGATACCAAATATTACAACCCTATATTAGCCATTATATTTGGTATCCCCTTCACAAAAAGGATGGAATGGCTTCCAGAAGCTGTCACAATGAACGCTTATGAAGTACTCCCCTCCCCAATCCAAGGGATAGTTCAAGCCGTGCCTTGTTAAATGTTACCCCTCAAAATCAAGTGTATACCAAATATGACAACACTATATTAGCTGTAATATTTGGTATCCCCTTCAAAAAAAGGATGATATGCCTTCCAGAAGTTGTCACAGTGTTGGCTTATGATGTACCCACCTCCCCAATGCAAGGGATAGTTCAAGCAGTGCCTTGTTAAGTGTTACCCCTCAAAATCAAGGGGATACCAAATATTACAACACAATATTAGCTGTAATATTTTGTATCCCCTTCTAAAAAAGGAGGAGATGGCTTCCAGAAGCTGTCACAGTGTAGGCTTATGATGTACTCCCCTCCCCAATCAATGCAAGGGAAAGTTCAAGCAGTACATTGTTAAATGTTACCCCTCAGAATCAAGGGGATACCAAATATTACAACACTATATTAGCTGTAATATTTGGTATCCCCTTCAAAAAAAGGATGGGATGGCTTCCAGAAGCTGTCACAGTGAAGGCTTATGATGTACTCCCCTCTCCAATGCAAGGGATAGTTCAAGCAGTGTGTTGTTAAATGTTACCCCTAAAAATGAAGGGGATACCAAATATTACAACGCTATATTAGCTGTGATATTTGGTATCCCCTTCAAAAAAAGAATAGGATGGCTTCCAGAAGCTGTCACAGTGAAGGCTTATGATGTACTCCCCTCCCCAATGCAAGGGATAGTTCAAGCAGTGCGTTGTTAAGTGTTACCCCTCAACATCAAGGGGATACCAAATATTACAACCCTATATTAGCCATTATATTTCGTATCCCCTTCAAAAAAAAGGATGGAATGGCTTCCAGGAGCTGTCACAGTGAACGCTTATGATGTACTTCCCTCCCCAATGCAAGGGATAGTTCAAGCAATGCTTTGTTAAATGTTACCCCTCAACATCAAGGGATACCAAATATTACAACCCTATATTAGCCATTATATTTGGTATCCCCTTCAGAAAAAGGATGGAATGGCTTCCAGAAGCTGTCACAGTGAACGCTTATGATGTACTCCCCTCCCCAATCCAAGGGATAGTTCAAGCCGTGCCTTGTTAAATGTTACCCTTCAAAATCAAGTGTATACCAAATATGACAACACTATATTAGCTGTAATATTTGGTATCCCCTTCAGAAAAAGGATAAGATGCCTTCCAGAAGCTGTCACAGTGTAGGCTTATGATGTACTCCCCTCCCCAATGCAAGGGATATTTCAAGCAGTGCTTTGTTAAATGTTACCCCCCAACATCAAGGGGATACCAAATATTACAACCCTATATTAGCCATTATGTTTGGTATCCCCTTCAAAAAAAGGATGGAAGGGCTTCCAGAAGCTGTCACAGTGAACGCGTTAGATGTACTACCCTCCCCAATGCAAGGGATAGTTCAAGCAATGCTTTGTTAAATGTTACCCCTCAACATCAAGGGATACCAAATATTACAACCCTATATTAACCATTATATTTGGTATCCCCTTCACAAAAAGGATGGAATGGCTTCCAGAAGCTGTCACAATGAACGCTTATGAAGTACTCCCCTCCCCAATCCAAGGGATAGTTCAAGCCGTGCCTTGTTAAATGTTACCCCTCAAAATCAAGTGTATACCAAATATGACAACACTATATTAGCTGTAATATTTGGTATCCCCTTCAAAAAAAGGATGAGATGCCTTCCAGAAGCTTTCACAGTGTAGGCTTATGATGTACCCCCCTCCTCAATGCAAGGGATATTTCAAGCAGTGCTTTATTAAATGTTACCCCCCAACATCAAGGGGATACCAAATATTACAACTCTATATTAGCCGTAATATTTGGTATCCCCTTTAAAACAAGGATGGAATGGCTTCCAGAAGCTGTCACAGTGAATGTTTATGATGTACCCATCTCCCCAATGCAAGGGATAGTTCAAGCAGTGCGTTGTTAAGTGTTACCCCTCAAAATCAAGGGGATACCAAATATTACAACACAATATTAGCTGTAATATTTTGTATCCCCTTCTAAAAAAGGAGGTGATGGCTTCCAGAAGCTGTCACAGTGTAGGCTTATGATGAACTCCCCTCCCCAATGCAAGGGAAAGTTCAAGCAGTACATTGTTAAATGTTACCCCTCAAAATCAAGGGGATACCAAATATTACAACACTATATTAGCTATAATATTTGGTATCCCCTTCAAAAAAAGGATGAGATGGTTTCCAGAAGCTGTCACAGTGTAGGCTTATGATGTACTCCCCTCCCCAATGCAAGGGATAGTTCAAGCGTTGCTTTGTTAAATGTTACCCCTCAAAATGAAGGGGATACCAAATATTACAACACTATATTAGCTGTAATATTTGGTATCCCCTTCAAAAAAAGGATGGGATGGCTTCCAGAAGCTGTCACAGTGAAGACGTATGATGTACTCCCCTCTCCAATGCAAGGGATAGTTCAAGCAGTGTGTTGTTAAGTGTTACCCCTAAAAATGAAGGGGATACCAAATATTACAACACTATATTAGCTGTGATATTTGGTATCCCCTTCAAAAAAAGAATGGGTTGGCTTCCAGAAGCTGTCACAGTGAAGGCTTATGATGTACCCACCTCCCCAATGCAAAGGATAGTTCAAGCAGTGCGTTGTTAAGTGTTACCCCTCAAAGTGAAGGGGATACCAAATATTACAACACTATATTAGCTGTAATATTTGGTATACCCTTCAAAAAAAGGACGGGATGGCTTGCAGAAGCTGTCACAATGAAGGTTTATGATGTACTCCCCTCCCCAATGCAAGGAATAGTTCAAGCAGTGTGTTGTTAAATGTTACACCTCAAAATGAAGAGGATACCAAATATTACAACACTATATTAGCTGTAATATTTGGTATCCCCTTCAAAAAAGGATGGGATGGCTTCCAGAAGCTGTCACAGTGAAGGCTTATGATGTACCCACTTCCCCAATGCAAGGGATAGTTCAAGCAGTGCGTTGTTAAGTGTTACCCCTCAAATGCAAGGGGCTACCAAATATTACAACCCTATATTACCCATTATATTTGGTATCCCCTTCAAGAAAAGGATGGAATGGCTTATAGAAGCTGTCACAGTGAACGCTTATGATGTACTCCCCTCCCCAATGCAAGGGATAGTTCAAGCAGTGCGTTGTTAAATGTTACCCCTCAAAACCAAGGGGATACCAAATATTACAACACTATATTAACTGTAATATTTGGTATCCCCTTCAAAAAAAGGAGGAGATAGATGGCTTCCAGAAGCTGTCACAGTGTAGGCTTATGATGTACCCCCCTCCCCAATGCAAGGGATAGTTCAAGCAGTGCATTGTTAAATGTTACCCCTCAAAATCAAGGGGATACCAAATATTATAACACTATATTAGCTGTAATATTTGGTATCCCCTTCAAAAAAAGGATGAGATGGTTTCCAGAAGCTGTCACAGTGTAGGCTTATGATGTACTCCCCTCCCCAATGCAAGGGATTGTTCAAGCAGGGTTTGTTAAATGTTACCCCTCAAAATCAAGGGGATATCAAATATTATAACACTATATTAGCTGTAATATTTGGTATCCCTTCAAAAAAAGGATGGGCTGGCTTCCAGAAGCTGTCACAGTGAAGGCTTATGATGTATCCCCAGAAGCTGTCACAGTGAAGGCTTATGATGTACCCACCTCCCCAATGCAAGGGACAGATCAAGCACTGTGTTGTTAAGTGTTACCCCTCAACATCAAGGGGATACCAAATATAACAACCCTATATTAGCCATTATATTTGGTATCCCCTTCAAAAAAAGGATGGAATGGCTTCCAGAAGCTGTCACAGTGAACGCTTATGATGTACTCCCTTCCCCAATGCAAGGGATAGTTCAAGCAGTGCGTTGTTAAATGTTACCCCTCAAAATCAAGGGGATACCAAACATTACAACACTATATTAGCTGTAATATTTGGTATGCCCTTCAAAAAAGGAGGAGACGGCTTCCAGAAGCTGTCACAGTGTAGGCTTATGATGTACTCCCATCCCCAATGCAAGGGATAGTTCAAGCAGTGCGTTGTTAATTGTTACCCCTCAAAATCACGGGGATACTAAACATTACAACGCTATATTAGCTGTAATATTTGGTATCCCCTTCAAAAAAAGGAGGAGATGGTTTCCAGAAGCTGTCACAGTGTAGGCTTATGATGCACTGCCCTCCCCAATGCAAGCGATAGTTCAAGCAGTGCATTGTTAAATGTTACCTTCAAAATCAAGGGGATACCAAATATTACAAGACTATATTAGCTGTAATATTTGGTATCCCCTTCAAAAAAAGGATGAGATGGTTTCCAGAAGCTGTCACAGTGTAGGCTTATGATGCACTGCCCTCCCCAATGCAAGCGATAGTTCAAGCAGTGCTTTGTTAAATGTTACCCCTCAACATCAAGGGGATTCCATATATTACAACACTATATTAGCTGTAATATTTGGTATCCCCTTCAAAAAAAGGATGGGATGGCTTCCAGAAGCTGTCACAGTGAAGGCTTATGATGTACCCACCTCCCCAATGCAAGGCATAGTTCAAGCAGTGTGTTGTTAAGTGTTACCCCTCAACATCAAGGGGATACCAAATATTACAACCCTATATTAGCCATTATGTTTGGTATCCCCTTAAAAAAAAGGATGGAATGGCTTCCAGAAGCTGTCACAGTGAACGCGTTAGATGTACTACCCTCCCCAATGCAAGGTATAGTTCAAGCAATGCTTTGTTATATGTTACCCCTCAACATCAAGGGATACCAAATATTACAACCCTATATTAGCCATTATATTTGGTATCCCCTTCACAAAAAGGATGGAATGGCTTCCAGAAGCTGTCACAATGAACGCTTATGAAGTACTCCCCTCCCCAATCCAAGGGATAGTTCAAGCCGTGCCTTGTTAAATGTTACCCCTCAAAATCAAGTGTATACCAAATATGACAACACTATATTAGCTGTAATATTTGGTATCCCCTTCAAAAAAAGGATGATATGCCTTCCAGAAGTTGTCACAGTGTAGGCTTATGATGTACCCACCTCCCCAATGCAAGGGATAGTTCAAGCAGTGCCTTGTTAAGTGTTACCCCTCAAAATCAAGGGGATACCAAATATTACAACACAATATTAGCTGTAATATTTTGTATCCCCTTCTAAAAAAGGAGGAGATGGCTTCCAGAAGCTGTCACAGTGTAGGCTTATGATGTACTCCCCTCCCCAATCAATGCAAGGGAAAGTTCAAGCAGTACATTGTTAAATGTTACCCCTCAGAATCAAGGGGATACCAAATATTACAACACTATATTAGCTGTAATATTTGGTATCCCCTTCAAAAAAAGGATGGGATGGCTTCCAGAAGCTGTCACAGTGAAGGCTTATGATGTACTCCCCTCTCCAATGCAAGGGATAGTTCAAGCAGTGTGTTGTTAAATGTTACCCCTAAAAATGAAGGGGATACCAAATATTACAACGCTATATTAGCTGTGATATTTGGTATCCCCTTCAAAAAAAGAATAGGATGGCTTCCAGAAGCTGTCACAGTGAAGGCTTATGATGTACTCCCCTCCCCAATGCAAGGGATAGTTCAAGCAGTGCGTTGTTAAGTGTTACCCCTCAACATCAAGGGGATACCAAATATTACAACCCTATATTAGCCATTATATTTGGTATCCCCTTCAAAAAAAAGGATGGAATGGCTTCCAGAAGCTGTCACAGTGAACGCTTATGATGTACTTCCCTCCCCAATGCAAGGGATAGTTCAAGCAATGCTTTGTTAAATGTTACCCCTCAACATCAAGGGATACCAAATATTACAACCCTATATTAGCCATTATATTTGGTATCCCCTTCAGAAAAAGGATGGAATGGCTTCCAGAAGCTGTCACAGTGAACGCTTATGATGTACTCCCCTCCCCAATCCAAGGGATAGTTCAAGCCGTGCCTTGTTAAATGTTACCCTTCAAAATCAAGTGTATACCAAATATGACAACACTATATTAGCTGTAATATTTGGTATCCCCTTCAGAAAAAGGATAAGATGCCTTCCAGAAGCTGTCACAGTGTAGGCTTATGATGTACTCCCCTCCCCAATGCAAGGGATATTTCAAGCAGTGCTTTGTTAAATGTTACCCCCCAACATCAAGGGGATACCAAATATTACAACCCTATATTAGCCATTATGTTTGGTATCCCCTTCAAAAAAAGGATGGAAGGGCTTCCAGAAGCTGTCACAGTGAACGCGTTAGATGTACTACCCTCCCCAATGCAAGGGATAGTTCAAGCAATGCTTTGTTAAATGTTACCCCTCAACATCAAGGGATACCAAATATTACAACCCTATATTAGCCATTATATTTGGTATCCCCTTCACAAAAAGGATGGAATGGCTTCCAGAAGCTGTCACAATGAACGCTTATGAAGTACTCCCCTCCCCAATCCAAGGGATAGTTCAAGCCGTGCCTTGTTAAATGTTACCCCTCAAAATCAAGTGTATACCAAATATGACAACACTATATTAGCTGTAATATTTGGTATCCCCTTCAAAAAAAGGATGAGATGCCTTCCAGAAGCTTTCACAGTGTAGGCTTATGATGTACCCCCCTCCTCAATGCAAGGGATATTTCAAGCAGTGCTTTGTTAAATGTTACCCCCCAACATCAAGGGGATACCAAATATTACAACTCTATATTAGCCGTAATATTTGGTATCCCCTTTAAAACAAGGATGGAATGGCTTCCAGAAGCTGTCACAGTGAATGTTTATGATGTACCCATCTCCCCAATGCAAGGGATAGTTCAAGCAGTGCGTTGTTAAGTGTTACCCCTCAAAATCAAGGGGATACCAAATATTACAACACAATATTAGCTGTAATATTTTGTATCCCCTTCTAAAAAAGGAGGTGATGGCTTCCAGAAGCTGTCACAGTGTAGGCTTATGATGAACTCCCCTCCCCAATGCAAGGGAAAGTTCAAGCAGTACATTGTTAAATGTTACCCCTCAAAATCAAGGGGATACCAAATATTACAACACTATATTAGCTGTAATATTTGGTATCCCCTTCAAAAAAAGGATGAGATGGTTTCCAGAAGCTGTCACAGTGTAGGCTTATGATGTACTCCCCTCCCCAATGCAAGGGATAGTTCAAGCGTTGCTTTGTTAAATGTTACCCCTTAAAATGAAGGGGATACCAAATATTACAACACTATATTAGCTGTAATATTTGGTATCCCCTTCAAAAAAAGGATGGGATGGCTTCCAGAAGCTGTCACAGTGAAGACGTATGATGTACTCCCCTCTCCAATGCAAGGGATAGTTCAAGCAGTGTGTTGTTAAGTGTTACCCCTAAAAATGAAGGGGATACCAAATATTACAACACTATATTAGCTGTGATATTTGGTATCCCCTTCAAAAAAAGAATGGGTTGGCTTCCAGAAGCTGTCACAGTGAAGGCTTATGATGTACCCACCTCCCCAATGCAAAGGATAGTTCAAGCAGTGCGTTGTTAAGTGTTACCCCTCAAAGTGAAGGGGATACCAAATATTACAACACTATATTAGCTGTAATATTTGGTATACCCTTCAAAAAAAGGACGGGATGGCTTGCAGAAGCTGTCACAATGAAGGTTTATGATGTACTCCCCTCCCCAATGCAAGGAATAGTTCAAGCAGTGTGTTGTTAAATGTTACACCTCAAAATGAAGAGGATACCAAATATTACAACACTATATTAGCTGTAATATTTGGTATCCCCTTCAAAAAAGGATGGGATGGCTTCCAGAAGCTGTCACAGTGAAGGCTTATGATGTACCCACTTCCCCAATGCAAGGGATAGTTCAAGCAGTGCGTTGTTAAGTGTTACCCCTCAAATGCAAGGGGCTACCAAATATTACAACCCTATATTACCCATTATATTTGGTATCCCCTTCAAGAAAAGGATGGAATGGCTTATAGAAGCTGTCACAGTGAACGCTTATGATGTACTCCCCTCCCCAATGCAAGGGATAGTTCAAGCAGTGCGTTGTTAAATGTTACCCCTCAAAACCAAGGGGATACCAAATATTACAACACTATATTAACTGTAATATTTGGTATCCCCTTCAAAAAAAGGAGGAGATAGATGGCTTCCAGAAGCTGTCACAGTGTAGGCTTATGATGTACCCCCCTCCCCAATGCAAGGGATAGTTCAAGCAGTGCATTGTTAAATGTTACCCCTCAAAATCAAGGGGATACCAAATATTATAACACTATATTAGCTGTAATATTTGGTATCCCCTTCAAAAAAAGGATGAGATGGTTTCCAGAAGCTGTCACAGTGTAGGCTTATGATGTACTCCCCTCCCCAATGCAAGGGATTGTTCAAGCAGGGTTTGTTAAATGTTACCCCTCAAAATCAAGGGGATATCAAATATTATAACACTATATTAGCTGTAATATTTGGTATCCCTTCAAAAAAAGGATGGGCTGGCTTCCAGAAGCTGTCACAGTGAAGGCTTATGATGTATCCCCAGAAGCTGTCACAGTGAAGGCTTATGATGTACCCACCTCCCCAATGCAAGGGACAGATCAAGCACTGTGTTGTTAAGTGTTACCCCTCAACATCAAGGGGATACCAAATATAACAACCCTATATTAGCCATTATATTTGGTATCCCCTTCAAAAAAAGGATGGAATGGCTTCCAGAAGCTGTCACAGTGAACGCTTATGATGTACTCCCTTCCCCAATGCAAGGGATAGTTCAAGCAGTGCGTTGTTAAATGTTACCCCTCAAAATCAAGGGGATACCAAACATTACAACACTATATTAGCTGTAATATTTGGTATGCCCTTCAAAAAAGGAGGAGACGGCTTCCAGAAGCTGTCACAGTGTAGGCTTATGATGTACTCCCATCCCCAATGCAAGGGATAGTTCAAGCAGTGCGTTGTTAATTGTTACCCCTCAAAATCACGGGGATACTAAACATTACAACGCTATATTAGCTGTAATATTTGGTATCCCCTTCAAAAAAAGGAGGAGATGGTTTCCAGAAGCTGTCACAGTGTAGGCTTATGATGCACTGCCCTCCCCAATGCAAGCGATAGTTCAAGCAGTGCATTGTTAAATGTTACCTTCAAAATCAAGGGGATACCAAATATTACAAGACTATATTAGCTGTAATATTTGGTATCCCCTTCAAAAAAAGGATGAGATGGTTTCCAGAAGCTGTCACGGTGAAGGCTTGTGATGTACCCACCTCCCAAATGCAAAGTATAGTTCAAGCAGTGCGTTGTTAAGTGTTACCCCTCAAAATCAAGGGGATACCAAATATTACAACTCTATATTAGCTGTAATATTTGAAATCCCCTTCAGAAAAAGGATAAAATGGCTTCCAGAAGCTGTCACAGTGATGGCTTATGATGTACTCCCCTCCCCAATGCAAGGGATAGTTCCAGCAGTGCGTTGTTAAATGTTACCCCTCAAAATAAAGGGGATACCAAATATTACAACAGTATATTAGCTGTAATATTTGGTATCCCCTTCAAAAAAAGGATGGGATGGCTTCCAGAAGCTGTCACAATGAAGGTTTATGATGTACTCCCCTCCCCAATGCAAGGGATAGTTCAAGCAGTGCGTTGTTAAATGTTACACCTCAAAATCAAGGGGATACCAAATATTACAACACTATATTAGCTGTAATACTTGGTATCCCCTTCAAAAAAAGGATGGGATGGCTTCCAGAAGCTGTCACGGTGAAGGCTTATGATGTACCCACTTCCCCAATGCAAGGGATAGTTCCAGCAGTGCATTGTTATATGTTACCCCTCAAAATGAAGAGGATACCAAATATTACAACACTATATTAGCTGTAATATTTGGTATCCCCTTCAAAAAAAGGATAAGATGGCTTCCAGAAGCTGTCACAGTGATGGCTTATGATGTACTCCCCTCCCCAATGCAAGGGATAGTTCCAGCAGTGCGTTGTTAAATGTTACCCCTCAAAATCAAGGGGATACCAAATATTACAACCCTATATTAGCCATTATATTTGGTATCCCCTTCAAAAAAAGGATGGAATGGCTTCTAGAAGCTGTCACAGTGAACGCTTATGATGTACTCCCCTCCCCAATGCAAGGGATAGTTCAAGCAGTGCGTTGTTAAATCTTACCCCTCAAAACTAAGGGATACCAAATATTACAACACTATATTAACTGTAATATTTGGTATGCCCTTCAAAAAAAGGATGAGATGGCTTCCAGAAGCTATCACAGTGAAGGTTTGTGATGTACCCACTTCCCCAATGCAAGGGATAGTTCAAGCAGTGCGCTGTTAAGTGTTACCCCTCAAAATCAAGGGGATACCAAATATTACAACCCTATATTAGCCATTATATTTGGTATCCCCTTCAAAAAAGGATGGAATGGCTTATAGAAGCTGTCAAAGTGAACGCTTATGATGTACTCCCCTCCCCAATGCAAGGGATAGTTCAAGCAGTGCGTTGTTAAATGTTACCCCTCAAAACCAAGGGGATACCAAATATTACAACACTATATTAACTGTAATATTTGGTATCCCCTTCAAAAAAAGGATGAGATGGCTTCCAGAAGCTGTCACAGTGAAGGTTTACGATGTACTCCCCTGCCCAATGCAAGGGATAGTTCAAGCAGTACGTTGCTAAATGTTACCTGTCAAAATCAAGGGGATACCAAATATTACAACACTATATTAGCTGTAATATTTGGTATCCCCTTAAAAAAAAGGATGAGATGGCTTCCAGAAGCTGTCACAGTGAAGGCTTATGATGTACCCACCTCCCCAATGCAAGGGATAGTTCAAGCAGTGCGTTGTTAAGTGTTACCCCACAAAATCAAGGGGATACCAAATATTACAACACTATATTAGCTGTAATATTTGATATCCCCTTCAAAAAAAGGATGAGATGCCTTCCAGAAGTCATTGCCTCCATTTGGCAGTGCTTCCATCTCCTGTTGTGGGCGCTCAGGTGGTGCTCTCTCTGGTCGTGGGCGACTCCTGTTGATGTCTTGCCTCTGATTCGGACCTCCAGTTACCCTCTAGGTTTCTTTCCACCCAGCTCCACGCTTCTCTGGGATCCGTGAAATGCACTGTCGTACCGTTGTGGTATATTTTTAGTTGTGCTGGGAACAGAAGTCGGTATTTTATGTTAAGCGCTTGAAGGCGTTTCTTGAGTGGGTCGAAGGACTGCCTCGCTTTCTGAACCTCCCTGGTGAAGTCTGGGAAAAAGGTGATTCTGGAGCCATTAAATGTTATGGAGCCCTTAGTTCTGGCCATCTGCAATATCGCATCCCGATCCATATAGTTCAGGAGCTATGCAATTACTGTGCGCGGCGGAACTCCGGGTATTTGTCTGCCCGTTGGTAAGCAGTGAGCACGTTCAACTGAGAAAAATTTTGATAGGGTCTTGGGAGCAAATAGATCCGCAAGCCATTGCTCTAGGAATATCTCCATGCTCTGGCCTTTGGACTTTTCGGGCAATCCAAGGATCCAGATGTTGTTCGGTCTTGCTCTGCCCTCACCCTCTTCCACTCGTTCTTCCAGTGCCTTGAGGCGTTCCAACGCTCCGGTCATTTGGTGATTTACAGTCCTCAGGCTGTCCTCTGTTTCCGATATGCGGGCCTCTGCATCCCCGGTACGAGCCATGAGTTTTTGCAGGTCATGGCGCAATAGCGACACCTCAGTAATTATGCCATCCATCTTTTTTTCCATGGAGGTCCTTGAGTTGGCGATAGCATTCATTATGTCTTTAAGGGAAATATTGTCATTCTTCGGTCCCAGTGCATCGCCAGAGCTGCCCTGCTCCTGTGGGGGAACTCGGGTAGCGATTGTGTACTGCTCCATTTTTCTCTGCATTGTCGCGTTCTTTGCCCTGTCTTTCCCCATGGTGGTCAAGCCTGTGTTGATTTGCAGTTGCTCCCTTACCTCTCAGCCGATGTTTGTGCAGCTGTTTAGGTCAGTGGGGTGCTTGCTTCCAGCGCAACGATTTGGCAAGGCACCATCCAGTTGTTGCTGTTGGTTCAGGATCTTGTGGATGCTGGTCAAGTGGTTCACCAGAGACACTTGTTCCACCTTCGCAGGTGCACTGTCAAGCGTTTATTACCAAATGGTGCTGTCCGTGACCACCCGGCTGCGGTACTCCGAAGACGGCAGAGCCACAAGCCTTGGCTTCTATCTTGCTAGGCAGGTGCTGTTGTAATCTCAAACACCTCTTCCCTCCTTTTGGTTTCTCTTACGGTTTATATGCACTGTCCACTTCGTGGTTTCTTCCCAGAAGTCCGCTGCGTTATCACCTATGCCCTCTTACTCCTTTGTTTTGTTGGACTGAGGATTGGCTCGGTCGGCACCCTATCTTTCGGGAAGGAGGGGTTTCTATTAGTCTCAGTTCAAATGTGTGTCTTAGACTCGTACAGTGCAGGATTGGGGGCCCTGTTGCCGCATTGTGCCATGGACAAGCAGTTGCCTCGTTTCAGTTGTCCTCAGTAGTAGTCTTTGATCTGGCCAGTGATATCAGAATGTTGTTTTGCTCTCTCAAATCCCTGCAGCTTCTGAAGTGCATGCTGCCAGTCAGGTTGGCGCACCGGTTGTGTACAAGCTCGCCTCCCAGCAGGTGGTTGCCTTTGATAATGGTCTGGGCTCACAAGCGATTTCAAGTGTGTAAACCACGTTTATTGCTGCGTGTTATGGCAGCTAGGCAATGTATTCACAGGATATTAGCCTTATTGGGTTCATTTTGGACACTCAGCGCTCAGCCACATCACTACTTTATTGGGAGCTCGTAGCATTGTAGATTCAGTGTGCAGTTCTCATTCCCCTTATAACAGCCATGCCCACAGCATAGGCAGCTTACCTTCCGTTCTCGGTTGCTTTGTGGAACGTGTGTTGCAATCCACGTATCGCGTTCCACTTTCAGGGTCCCACTGTGAGCGGTTGAGGTCTAGGGATAATTCTGCTGCGTATCATTGTTGGTAGGCAGTTTAGCTTCTTCGCACCATCTCTGGGTAGGAGACGTGTTTGATTTGGTTGCCCCCGCTCACTCCTTGTCGCAGGCGCTGCTCGCTTCGCTGTCGGCCTGGCTCTCCTGCAACCGGAGCGCCTTCAGGCAGCCTTCCTCAGTTCGCCTGCTAGCTCGGGTCGCGTCGTTCCCAGGGGCCCACAGCAGCTTCTCGCAGCCTCAGATGGGACCGCCCCATCGGCTGGGGCAGCCGGTAGGAGCTGAGCCTCGCTGGCACTTGGAGATCCATCCCATAGTGCGGCTCACCTTGTCGCTGCAGTGATCAGGATCGTAACGTCGGCTGGTCCTCTCTGTCGTCCTCAAGCAGGGTTGCTCCACCTCGTATCAGAGCAGGGGATGCCAGTGTCCGCCTGCTTTCATGGGCGCGCTCACCGCCTATTCGCAGTGTTGTTTGGGGTCGGGATCAGTGTTTAGTCTTCCTGATTTAGGCCTCAGCACTGTGATGGTAGTTGCTGTTGCGGGGCGCTTGGTTCAGTGGAGCCTTTAACGTAATGTGCACCTTCCTCTTAGCTCGCAGTCCCGGCGGCCATCTTGTCTGGAATATGAGGTCAGCCTCTTCTGGATTAGTGCAGCGACCCGTTGTAGAAGGGATCCGCCGCTTTTGGAAGCTATTTCCGTGAGTTTAACAACATGAATTGTCAGGATAAAGGCAGGATCTAGCTAGCGGCCTGGGAGCAGCGAGGAATCGCGTCCTCATTGCCCGCTTGCTGGCCACACACCCCTCCAACCTTGGTGATTATTAAAGGTAAGGTTACCCAGTATATCGGGTGCTTTGTGTCCGTTTACCGTGCGCAGCCCCCATTCGATGAGCCATAAACACATTTGGAGACCCTTTGCACACACCAGTCCATATTTCATTGTGGGCAAGGGGATGTTCAGTGACCAGTCCTACAGCGGATCTAACCGATCCTCTGGCAGACCTACACCCATTTTGAGGTTAAAATCTCCTCCCCATATGCATTGCTCATTACGATTCCTCCTGTTTAGAAATAACTCATCAATAAACGCCTTGACTTTGGATAACCTGTCTGCCTCAGCCTTATAGGGACTGTTATAGAGGTTCAAAATGATTAACGGGTCCCCCCTAGAGGTTAAAATGCAGAGCACCTGTAGGTAGTCCATGTTAGTCTCCACTACCCTAAACCTACAGGTTAGGGACGCTTTAATCAAAATGGTCAGACCCCCATAACATCTTACTCTAGCATTTTTTTGCTGAGATCCCCTACGATGTGTAGCCATCTAACAGTGTGGTCTCCAAGGTCCAGGTCTCTTGCAGGAGAATGACATTGTAGGTTGTTTTTTTATTTTTTATTTTTTAATTTATTTTTATTGGTTTTATGAAACAACAGAACCTTCGGAGCAAACATGAAAGGGACTTGTGTCCCTATAAACCTTATACAAAAAATAATAGATCATTTCCTGGCGTATACACCCTCCCCTCCCTCCTCCCCCTCCACCCCCTTTCAAGGCGCAGTCTCTGATCGCTGTTTTCACTTATACTGTTCAATCCGTTGTCGGCAGGCACGACCGGGCACTAGATCGTCAGCAACGGGCCGATTCCTCTGAATTAAAGTCTGTGTTTTCCAAGTTAACTATTCAGTGGGGCCGAGTCACTGTTCTCTGGGAATTTCAACCTGTACTTTCCATGTTACTAAAAGCATTAAAGAACCCGAGCCATTCAGTCTCTATCAGAACGCTGGATCCCTGTATAGCTTCTGTGATCTTTTCCATAAGATAAATATGCCTGGCCAGATCTTCACAGGAGGTTAAGGCATCATACCAATTAGCTAGCTCAACCCCGATAGTGTGCGCCCCTCCCTTCTGTGGGGTCAATCTTTCTAAATTAGGGTTGGACCTCCAAAGCAAGGGTAATCCGTGGCCAAACGGTGGATACAAAGGCCCCTGTGCGTGGGGTAACTCGGTGCTTCCCTCCTCCTAACAAATTTGCTCAAGCGGTTCCCTGAATCAGCCATCCTCCCTGTACAACCGTAAAACAAATCCTGAGAGACCAGCCTACTATGGAGACTGTAGCTGTTTGGTTTTAGGCCTCTGGATAAATTAGAGTTGACCAAATAACAAACCATTGCCGCATCCGAGAAGGAAACCACTATGCAGTCCCCCTTCATACATTTGGGTTTTTGGCCTACCCTTCCTACCCTTCTTGCCATTAATATAAGGCTTGGGTCAATGCTCGGTCCAATCAGGTTGTTGTTGATCCAATGGGTCGTTTTATTCATTAGTGAAATAGTTGATTCAAATCCACACTTAGGGAGCCCCGGTACACCCATGATAATCCCCATAAGAGGGGCTGCTGCAGCCAGTAAATTCAAAATGCTCTTCTCCAGCCCTCCTATATCCATGTTAGCCCCAGTGTCCCCAATGAAAGTCCTAAAGCTTAAGTCAGACCTCCCAGTACCCGTAAAATTTGAATGAACAGTTACTGAGCTTAACTGTGTGGTTACTGCCTTATCCTTTGCCGGCATCACCAGCCCGCCAACCTCAGTGACCGGGCCAGGACGCTCACCACTCAACCCCCCCCGATAGTATCTTACCATTTGGCTTTGCCCCAACCCCACCGTACTTATTTCTGCCACTCTTTTTGTTAGAACTCTGATTGAGTCATCCACGATAGCCAGTGTGTTCATTACCCCAGCCTTAAACATCTGCAATGATCCTAGGATGGTCTAATGGGGCTTGAGCTTTACATCTAGAAGTGATTCCAGCCAGAGCTTATCCTCCTCCCCCCTGGAGGAGGAATTTAGATCCTGACTCAGTTTCCTCTCCGGGCTCCCACCCATATGGCTTTTCACCAATTGATCCGTTACTACACTCCGTCACTGTTAAGACACATAATGATGGGTCCACACAGCGCAAAGTTAAAATTAACTCTTTATTGAGTTAGTAACAGCAACAACCCCCAGCCAGGGGAAATCTTCTCAACTGACCTAATGGAATGTGGAGTCCCCCAGATGCTGAGACTCCACATTCCAGGAGGCGATGTCAGTGAACATATTATGACAACAGTAACCAAGTTATGAATGAAATGTATTGCACACACAAGCCCATCAATACATAGACATTTAAATATAATAACTTCTAATATGATAAACTGTAACCTCTAACACTCACCATCCGGTCGCCCATCCCTAGTCTCATCCCCTCCCCTTCCACTTCCTTATCTGCCTCCGTACCAGGGTGCAGAGGATCCTGAGGCATACACACCTCAAGCAACTGCTCCTGTAGAGCCATTGCCTGCACCACTGTGCCCCCTAAGTCCCCCATCCCCTCAATACAACTATTTTTTTCAGTGGTGCTACCTTTGGGATTCCCTCCTGAACCTGAAATAGCATCCCATGTGGCTTTTCCAGTAACAGTAATGCAATTCACTATTTTGCTGGCCATGTCTTCCAAATACGAATCAAGGGAGCGTTGCAAAAGATGGGGCTTAACCTTGGCAAGCTCCTGGGCGGTTTTAATTTGCTTTGTTTTTTTGCCCTTTCTGTCAGCGCCCCCTGTCTCCGATCATCCCTTGATTTTCTTTTCACCATGGTGGAAATGCACCTAAGAACAGTAAAATTGAGCCATTATAAAATTGGTTAAAAAGAGTAAACATACCGCTAAAACGTCAATGTCTAAATGGTGACTATACAGTGGGACCTTCCGGTATGCGCCAGTGCATAAGAAACAAATGGTAATGGGTTGTTGGCCACAGAGGACCACAACCGTCCGCGGGACAAATACAGCCACCCACCACCCTGGATTGATAGCTAAGTAAGGACTGTTCGGCTCCAAAGGCAGCCAGAACACCCACAGTTACAGATGGCCACCGGCAGCCAGTCCTCATGAAAAACCTCCAGAGACCCAGAGAGGGGGGACAGGGAACGCCCGATGGCTCAAGGAGCAGCCTTAGTCTGTCTGTCTCCCCCTAAGCCCACTCTCATAAACCTAAAACTTGAAACAGTCAGAGGCATTGGATAGCGATAGATTTCGGCAGCAAATCAATACTCAACCAGTAGCACGGCTCTTGGGGGGGATTCTAGCTTGGCACACTCCTTCTTATCCAATTGCCGGAATAAGTAAATAGCCACTCAGTTGGCTGGACGTAGAGTAGCAGGCAAAGTGGAGGGGAGTGCAAATATATTCACGTACAGTTTTTCAACAGTCCAGCTTTCATTTTCCCGCTTTCGGGTTACAAGTTTTCCACACTCCACTATCATGCGGAAGTACCAAAGTGCAGATGGGTGAGGAAACCCGGGTTACCAATGGAGGTCGGCCAATGACTTACTTGCAGACCTTGGTGACTGGAGTAACCCCCTGCATGCCACTCCACCACGAACCACCAATAACCACTTGTGCCTCCACTTCACCTTAGTGCAGCATTCCGCGCTCGTGTTATGGTTAAATGCTCCTCCTCCTCCACCTCACATGAGCATAGACAGCAAAAACAGACTGGAAAGGCTGGCAGACCCCCACCAATAATCACTTGTGCCTCGACTTCACCTCTGCACCACGCTCTGCGCTTGTGTTAGGGTTAAATGCTCCTCCTCCTCCACCACCTCACGTGAGCATAGGCAGCAAAAACAGCAGTAAATGTGCTAATCATCTTCATACCTAGTTTATAACGGCTGGAGATTTCAACACCATTTTAAGTACCTCCCTAGGTAGATCCAGCAGAGTTGCTAGAGCTCTTTCATTGTCTGCACAGGAAATTCACAAGGGCATGTATGATTTTGAGCTCTTAGACCTGGGGCGGACACTCCATCCAAGTGATAGGGGATATTCATATTACTCTTCAGTCCATGAAATGCAGTCACGGATTGAATGTATCTTAATCAGGACGGGACTGTTACATAGGTCTTGGGAGTGTATTCTGCTCCCTAGGACTCTATCAGAACACCCCCGCTTATTGTGGACATTTCGTCTTGAGGAGAATGTGATTGAGCAACTTCTCTGGCATTTTAAATTGCATGTACTGTCGGATGTAGCATTTAAAAGTGACATCAACGTGGTTATTAACACCTTTTTTTTAAACTTATATCAGCTTGGTCCCCCTGAATATCTACTATCTGGGACACAGTCAAGGTTTATCTTCATGCTGCATAGGCATAGAGAATGGAGTCCATAAGGCCATAAGGAGGAGTTTGAACGAGGTAGAGATCAGACAACTTGAGATTGAAATGGATCAGGTACAGCAATATCATCCTGCTTCCATCTATAAAAGTTCAACTGGACCAATTCCGCTCACTGGCAGATCAGGAGGTGAAATTAGTTTCTGCCCAGATACAGACCCAAAACATGGAGAGGACAGAAGACCTGCCGCTTATTAGCCTTACTGTTGTGTTCTGAAAGAGCCATCACCCCTTTTGTTTTGCTGTAGTCACCACGAGTGGGACGGGTATGCCCAGACGTGGGTGCAGTGACTGCTGGGCCGAGAGACCCACGCGACTCCTCACTGATGAGGCCTAACAAGATTATAGAGGCCCCAATTTATGATGGTGTCTCCTATTGATTTGTGGATTCCGGTCCGCTTTCTGTTTTCATTGTTGAAGAGAGTTGAGAGGTATTAATAACCTAATCTACGCCACGTTTATTGAAAATACGATGGCAGTAATGGTCAATCATGTAATTTGAGCAATTTAGCCTGATTGACTAAGTGTTCTTTTGTTTGCATTTAGGTGTACTCTGTTGGTGTATTCTACAAAATTCCTTCTTTTCTATGTACAATTCATCTGACTCCGCTGGACCATATTACCCCTGAAGAATTTCTGTCTACTGGATGATATACAGAAAGAAACATGTCGGGTTGGGGATATACTGTTATTTATTAGCAAAATTAGAAATCTAATCCACCCGAGCCAAGAAAGTCCATAATAACATGGAATAGACTCGTAGGTGTCATATTAATGGTTCGTACTAATAAGTGAATAGATGCGGTATAATGATGTTTTACACTTGAGATTTTATTGAGGACAAATTGTTTTATTATCATATGGATTATGATTGAGTTTTTGTATGATTAGTGTATGTATGTGGTATGGTTGTAGTGTAGTTGGATGTGATTTATGTATGAGAACGGTGTATCAGATCAGTCCATTAATGAATTGTAGGGACTGGTCCACATGAAATATTGTCGATACTAATGTTGGTGTATGTTTTTATTAAAATATGACTTTTTCTAGTGATTTATTCAATAAATAAATAACAAATATTTAATTGATTGAGCGTCTACTGGGTTGAATTTAATTGTTTCACCTCATAAGAATTGTTAAATGATAGGCGTATGCACCTCATGGCTGTTGTATGTACTCAGAATTTAGTATGAGTCTTTAGGTTTTGTTGCTATACCAACATAGGCTACCAGAACACTTTACTACTGTGACCTTTTTTGTTAATTTTACGCTTGTTCTTTCCAGGCCAGGTCACAGTAATTGGATATTCCTGGTATCCCCTGTTACTCTAGTTTTTGGGAGGCCTAACAAGACCAAAACATGTTTGTGGATGCTTGTGGTCTCATGCAGAAGGGATGTGAACTAGTAGTTCAGGCTAGACTGCCCCTTTTGGGGTGGGACCAAGCCTGATTTGCATATGGTCTTTCCCCTTTTGTAATGGCTTGGCAGGCAAAGAACAATGGCCTGGAGGGTTGCCCAGAGCAATGCCAGTAGTTAAGATTAATTCTAAACCTTCCAGCCATCACCTCTTTTGTTTTGCATTCTGAAAGGGGGCCTGCCGACATAGCAACCATATTGAACGATCAAGGGACACTTATGTCAGATCTGAGTGACAGTGTATATTTTTCATACTTCTAGCAAGGCACTGTATGCTATGAAGAATAGATCAGAGCACCCTATACTCTTAAATGCCCCAATCACGGAAAAGGATATAATGAATGTCATTGCAGCGCTAGCCACCTCAAAGGTCCTGGTATCGGATGGTCTAACGGCTGTATTTTTTAACAAATTTAGTCCTAAAGTGTCCATGCACTTGTTGAAAGTCTGGCAAGAAGCTTTCCAGCAAGGCTCCCTCCCTCCTTCTTCGGTGAAGCCATGATTAAGCTAATCCTGAAGCCCAGGAAAGACCCCACTAATTGTGCCTCCTATAGACTCATGGAACTATGTGTTGTGGCACAGATCTAGTTGGCAGATATGAACTCTTGTCAGGAAGTTCTGTGGATGAGGGGGCAGATAGAAAAAGGGGGAGGGCGGTGTAAGGAACTCATGTTGGCAACAGTAAAGACAGACACAAGTGATCACAGTTCAAGGATTTTTATTAAAGTCTATGCAGGTTGGAAAAACGCCTAAACTAAACCTAAATCTAAGACAGGAGCAAGCGCCGACCATCAAATGGAAATAAGGCAGTCCTAGTGGCATTGCGTCAAATGAAAAAGGGCCTATACTAAGAAACCTATTGCCAAGCCTTCCAACTAATAGAAAAGAGTGTGGGATAGTTTTCAAAAAAAGAAAGAAGTGTTCACAAATAATATGTCATGATATGGTAGCCTGGGTCTTCCTTCCCCACGTTTTGAGCACAGGGTAAGGTGGGATCTTGGAGCACAGCACAGTCTTCAGCTCTCCCAGCATGAGATGACAGTTCTGTCTTAGCTTATCAGGAGTCTCGATGGCCAAGTCTCTTTTATCTTCAAAAAGTCTCTTGCCTTCTAGGGTGAGTAAAATAACAGGTTAGTTTTACCCTACTGATGATGTGTTGTTGCAATAGTAATCCTGCTCAGTACGAGAGGAACCGCAGGTTCAGACATTTGGTGTATGTGCTTGGCTGAGGAGCCAATGGGGCGAAGCTACCATCTGTGGGATTATGACTGAATGCCTCTAAGTCAGAATCCCCCCTAAACCGTAACGATACTGCAGCGCTGTGGAGCCTTGGTTGGCCTAGGATAGCCGGCCTCTGGGCCAGTGCGTAGAGCCGCTTGCATCGGGACTCGAGTGTGGCCAGAAGGGGGCCACCTCTCTCGCCCGTAGTGCACTGCATGTTCGTGGGGAACCTGGTGCTAAATCATTTGTAGATTACCTGATTCTGAGTCAGGGTTTCCTAAGTAGCTGAGCAGCTACCTCGCTGCGACCTATTGAAAGTCATCCTCTGAGCCAAGCTTTTGTCGCAAAATGACCCTCTCCGCGAGGGTCTTCGTCCCGCCGTGCCGCGGGGCGCACGGGACACTCCCACCCGCCCTAGGGGCACACCCGCGGGGGTGTGCGGGCTGGGTGGGGAGCGCTCTCTTCTCACCTTTCCCGGTCAGCTCGGCCGACCAGATGTCCTCGGCCCCCGGTGGCGTCGAGGTGGCAGGGGAAGAGAGGCTGCAGGACACCCCCAGGGTGCGAGGAGGGGGGCATGCCACCTTCCCTAAGCCCCGTGCCCCCGGACTGTGGGGTGGGGTCGGTGCAGGCGCGGCCGGCTAGCCGTCGGCCCAAATGCCCCGGGCAGACGGACCAGATGGCCCGAGTGGCGGCTGGCCCGGCTGGCTCCTGCACTTGTCCCCTCCGGTTGGGTTCCTTAACACCCCCCACTGCATGGGGGCTTAATAGTCGGTGTGGAGGTGTCTCCCGGGCCCAAGCGCGCATGAGGTTGGTGCCTTAAGCCCCCCAGACAGAGCGTTGGAAGAGAGGCGGCGGCTTATGATATGATATGATATGATAGGTTATTTATAACGCGCTTAATACCCAGAGGTTTCTAAGCGCGGACCCAGGGATCGAACCTGTGTTGCTCCGTGTCGTCTTGTTTCCAAGTCGAGCACGCTGCCGCTGAGCTATCCTCCCGGGACTATGGCCCCCCCACCCCAGAGCGGGCGGAACCTTAAGCCTGAGCCCCACGGACGGTGTGGTCGGGGCAGGCGAGGCCGGCGGGCCGCAGGGCCATCTGGCCAGGGGAGTAGGACCAGATGGCCCGAGTGGCGGCCGTCGGACCAGATGGCCCGCGCCACGGCCGGGGCGGCTGGCTCCTACATTTGTCTCCAGTCGGGTCCCATAAGCCCCCACTGCATGGGGGCTTAATAGTCGGCATGGAGGTGCCACCCTGCAGCCCCCGGGGCGGACGTTGCGCTGTTCCCGTCCTCGGTTCCATGGCGTTTGTGGGCCGCTCCCGGTCAAGTCCAAAACGGGGTGGCGCATGTGTTGAGGTGGCACCCTGAGCGGGGCCCCCTTCCCTCCACGGAGCTGTAGCCGCTCGTAGCATCCGGCCTTGGGTTCCATGGCATTCGTGGGTTACTCCCAGTCCCCGGCCCAGTGCCTCCAGTGTGCGGTCATGTCCAAAACAGGGTGCGTGTGTCAAGGGGCGCTCGTAGTGGCCGGACCCGAGTTCCACAGTGTTTTCGGGTCAGTCCTGGAGGGCAAGGCTCTAACGTGGAGGGAGAAGCTCTAAGGGGGTGCCCGGCTAGAGCTCCAGGGTGACTAGACTGCTTCCACCCACCCCCCCACCGCCTGTCTGGAAGGTCCCCGGGCCCAGCGCTGGTCACGGGGAGCCCCGGCGGGGTCCCCATCGCTCCCCACAGGGAAAAGCTCTAAAGGGGCCACGCCGAAGCCCCGGGGCGGCTGGAGGGGCTGGCCCCTGGCCTTGCGTGCCTGCATCGCGAGTGGGTTAACCGTCCCCAAGCCCGGCGGTGGTCCCAGAGAGCCCCGGCGGGGTCCCCGTCCCTCCCCGCAGGGAAAAGCCCTAATGTGGCGGGAGAAAAGCTCTAAGGCGCCCCGGCCGGAGCTCGAGGAGGCCCTGTCGGTGCTGGCCCATGCATGCCCTTGGGCACCTGCCAGCCCTCTTTCCTTTGCCAGGCAGGTTTGGGGCCCCACAGGCACTTCCCATCCAGGCCCGTTGGAATGCATGGCCCTACCAGATGGCCGCTCTCCGAGCCCGGCCGGCTGTTGAACATGGACGTGGCCATGGTGAGGTCCATCAAGTCCCTACTCGGCATGATGACATTGTGCATCTACCTCGTGTGCCTATGCAGGTTGCGGATGCGACCACTGCAGGAGTTCCTCGATGCCCATTGGATGCAAACGGCGGGCAGCTTCCAAGACAGGATCTCACTCAGCAAGACTTTCCGCCAAGCGATCCGTTGGTGGGGCACCCACACGCATGTAGCCGGCGGGCATGGACTTCCAGACCCCGGCACATCAGGAAACTGTGACGATGGACAGGATGGGGAGCGCACACCAGAGATCTCCATGCAAGAGGCCTTTGGCTCCCGGAGGAGAGGTCACTACACATCAACGTCCGGGAGCTCTGGGCCGTGTTCTGGGCCCTCAGGTCATTCCTTCCGTCCCTCAAGGGTAAAGTGGTAAGGGTCTTCACCGACAATACCACCACGATGTTCTACATCAGGAAGCAGGGGGGCACCAGATCCCCAGTCATATCCAAAAAAGTGCAGGATCTGTGGCACTGAGCCGTTGCCCAAGGGATGTTCCTGGTACCCTTCCATCTGGCAGGAATAAAGAACACCATCGCCGACTCACTCAGCAGGGACCTGCGCTTGTACCATGAGTGGGAGCTTCGGCAGGATCAAGTGGATCTCATATTCCGACGATGGGGCAATCCCCAGATCGACCTATTCACGACGGCGACAAACGCCAAGTGCCGGAGGTTCGCCAGCAGGTTTCCCCAGCCGGGGAGCATGGGCGATGCCTTCTCATTCCCCTGGGACGGCCTGTTCCTGTATGTGTTCCCTCCGTTGCCATTCCTGCTGCGACTCATCAGTCAACTCAGACGATCCCGGTGCAGGATGATCCTCGTCGCACCGGTGTGGCCGAGGCAGATCTGGTTCCCGGACCTTCTGGACATGTCAGTGTCCCCCCTGGTCAGACTACCGACGGACGCGGATCTTCTCGCCAGGGAAGGAGGCGCCATCCTCCATTGCGACCAAGGATCGCTGAACCTGCAGGCCTAGCTCCTGCAGCACTAGAGTTCGGAGGGTCGATATCCCGGCAGACTGCAAGGAGGTGCTTGCAAAGGCCAGGGCGTCCTGGACTCTCAAGTGCTATGCACACAAATGGAAGAGGTTCTCTGTCTGGTGCCGTGCACAGAGGATTAACCCTCTATGGATTACGGCCCTTCAAGTGCTGCCGTACTTGCTATCGCTGGCCAAGGCGGGCTGACACATGCCTCCATCAAGATCCATCTGGCGGCTATCTCCCGCTACACCAGAACTCCGGGGTGGTCATCTCTGTGGTCTCATCGCCTGGTGAAGGAGTTCATGAAAGGACTGTTCCGGTCGGTCCGGCTGGTGAAGGCCCCGGCCCCGGCATGGGAGCTCAACGCGGTGCTGACCAGGCTCATGGGGCTGCCATTCAAGCCCCTGCATCCGGCACTGTTGAAGTTCCTGTCATGGAAGCCAGCGTTTCTTGTGGCCATCACCTCCGCATGACGAGTGGGAGAGATGGAGGCCCTCTCCTGTAAACCTCCATACCTGACATTCCACGAGACGAGGGTAGTGCTTAGAACGCACCCCTCCTTCATGCCCAAGGTGCCGTTGGTCTTCCATCTCAATGAGCCTTTGGTGTTACCTGTTTTCTTCCCGTCGCCTTCGTCCCCGGCTGAGAGGACTTTGCACTCGCTGGATGTGGCTAGAGCCCTGAAGTTCTACGTGGACCGCACGAAGAGTCTTCGGAAGACATTACAGCTGTTTGTGAACTTTGGACCTGTGAACCAAGGGAAGGCCCTCTCGAAGGCTTCCATTTCCAGATGGCTCTCTGGCTGCATCATGCACTGTCACCGGTTGGCAAACCGACCGTTGCCCTGCTGTCCGAGAGCCCATTCAACCAGAGCGATCGCTGCTACCACGGCGTTCCTGTCTGGTGTGCCCCTGCTGCACATCTGCAGGGCTGCTACGTGGAGGTCGACGCACACCTTTACGAGATTCTACTGCGTCGACCGGGATTCTAGGGAGGAGTCCAGAGTCAGCCAGGCAGTGCTGCGCAACCTGTTCGCCTGAAGGTGAGCCTGGTGAGGAGGTAAGAGATGCTTAATGTTGAGTTGTTGAAATGCTTAATGTTGAGCCTTGCCACCTCCCCTGGTTGTGCATGTGTGTACTGCTATGTATTCTTGTATTCATGAGCATGTGGATCCATGCCAGACCCCATGCTGGAGAAGGAACAAGTTACTTACCTGTAACTGTTGTTCTCCAGCATGGGTCTGGCCTTGATTCACATGTGAACCCTGCCTCGAACCTCTCTGCGGCTCTTCTCTTGGTCCTACTGCCACTTTACGTGCTACCAAATTTGAAGATGGCTGCCAGAGGAGGGGCTTAGGTAGAGGGCAGTCATTGGTTGGGGGCAGTATGACCCAGAGACCATTGATTGGTTACTAGTAGAAAGACAGTTCAGAAACGAAACTGAAACTGATTTTTTTCTTTACCGAGGATTCCCAGCCTGACGACGTGGGAATATTCATGAGCATGTGAATCCATGCCAGACCCATGCTGTAGAACAACATTTACAGGTAAGTAACTTGTTCCTTACTTCCCTTGCTTTCTTATAGTTCTTAGGTCAAAGGCGTTCAACTGTACAGGGATTTTGCTTGACCTCCTGTATGACCACTTTGAGCTATCTCGACGACTCTCCTACGGCCTTCTGGTATCTGTAGTTTCACTCAGACGAGGATCAATCAGAGTCGACCAGAGTTTCTCGAAGCAGCACCCACGTGGTGCTGGTCTCCTTCTGTAGCTGGTCTTCCCTTTACAATTTTTCTTTGAACTTCTTTTACTTTGCAACTTTCATTCCCCACAGACCGGTTCTTATCAGTGTTCCCTACGACTTACTGGCTGTGATGAACCGCTTGGTTTTCTTTGCAACTGGAGTCAAGGCCGGTACCATGGTAGCAGGAGTCTCCCTTGATCCAGCTTATCAGCGTCAATATGCTCGGTGTACCTTTGACATCTGCTGCAGGACACTTGGTCTATTGTCCTCGGTCTTAGGATTCCTTTTGCAGAGGTTTCGCTGGGTTTTGTCAAGAAGGGCACGGTCGTGTCTCTCCTCGTCTCCCTCTCAATGTTTGTCGCCTTTCTCCTCCTCTTGAACTGCCTGGTCTTGATAGCTGTCTCATTGTGCGGTCCGCCTCGCTCGTACTGTGCTTTCTGTGCTCTCTTGCTCTCCTTTTTATCCCTCTGGGGAAGGGAAAGGGCCGTCAGGTGTGTGTGATTCTGATAAATTGCTTGACTTTTGCCGGACCCTGGTATTGGGACAAGTCAGGTAAACAGCTCTGATGTTAGTCCATTGTCTTTCATGTTGTGCGAAAGTGTTCGTGTCGGAAAAGGGGGGGGGCAGTGTTTTTGAATGTCCTACGGAAGAGGATGGGGAAAAGGTGTTGAAGGAAGGGGGATACCACGTCTCACCCATCAGTGTCCCACTCCCACTCCCCGAGGACACCCCATCTAGGTGATCCTCCCTCACTAGTCCACCTAACTGGATCCAATAGCAATGGCTATGTCCTGGCCACCTGGCCGACAGATCTCTGGGATTTAGCCAGGGTGACACCTTCAGGTTTCTCACAGTAGGTAAACAGGCATAGGGTGCAAGCTTTAATCGGCCACTGAGTGACTACTGTATGTTTTTTATGTTGAAGGGAAAGTGTGAAAGGGAATTGTATCTGGGCAATCACAAACAATGGAGGCTCTGCCAAAACTAGGGTGAGTTGGCATTTAGTTGACAAGTTGTCCCACTGAGCTTGATCATAACCCCGGGGAGTGGCTTCCTCTGAGGGTTTGACAGCTGAGAACTAGGTCTGCCTCCCATCACAGTCTTCAGCTACAACCCAAACAGACTCGTTTTTGGGACACTGAGAATGCTAGGATCCCTCGCTGATTGTTTCAATGTGTCCCTCTTCAGCACACGAGTGAAGCGGCTACATCCCCGATGCACAGCCCCCAACCACTCACAAAAATACTAGAGCAGCGTCTTCTGATTCTAGAATAGGTCTCTGAAGAACAGGCAAGTCCCAGTTCGGTCCAGAACCTTGCTACATCCCACCTCATCAAGCTCTACCCCATGAGGCAGATGGGCGGCTGTAAACCCGGTCTGCCGCAGGGCGTCCCTCTGTATATGGTGGGTGATAGGGAACCGCTGCCACACCAGCTCAGGGAAGCCTTCCAGAAGCTACCCTGTACTGGTGTAGCAGCAACGTCCTATTTAAATGAAAAGTTCCAAGCTGCTGTGTAGGAGCGGAGAGCTTATCACTTAAATAGTGCGCCACTACCACACCAGCATGGGCAGTCTTTCAAAGGCTGTCCCATTCTGGTGTAGCAGCAGTGCCCTATTTAAATGAAAAAAGTCCTGCTCCCGTGCTGGAGCACCCAGAAGAAGGGAAATGTGTTTTTATGAGGAGCAAATCGTAATATATTTTTCAGTTTTTAAGCGGTGGGATGCAGGGGCCACAGCTCTTCCATTGTTTAGAATGGTAGGTATGTGCAGTGCATGTATCGGACAAATCAGAGCAGGCATATTAACCCTTTGTGCAATCCAATTGGGAATGGGAAATTCTGACCCGTAGGATACAAGTATATCTCTGCAACAGAGACATTAACACCCCTGGCTATATTACAGGTACTCAAACTTACTTTTATCTCTTATTTGATTCATTTTTTATTTGACTTTTTATTTTAGTAGAATTATTTCAGTACTGATTACATTTGAAATTTTATGTTTTGGCTCCATGGGGTGGTGGTTTAGTTCCCCTCTGCATGTGAGTCAAAATGAATGCCCTAAATGATGACTAGGAGATAAGGTGTCAGGTTCAAGCCTTACCTCTTTGCTTCTTGACTCCTTTGCTGGGAAGAGGTAAGGCCTGTCCTTTCAGGTAGCCACCATGCAACCCGATTACAGGATATCAGGTAAGCATTACGGCTACCCCGAGAGCCAGGTCCCACGGTGAAAAAAACCTTGAGGGGGAAAAAAAACAAGGTGCTGAGAAGATGTTCCAGGTAAGTTTGTTATTCCGGGAATTTGTCTTTACAGGAACCAGGAACAAGTAGAAAACACGAGGTCGCAAGGCAAACTAGCGTTCCGCAATACAAAACAATTGCAATGCGAGAAGCCTTCTGAATTACCTCTATTTATTTCCGGGTATCAGATATTGCCGAGCACGTGAACGAGATGATGTCACCGCGTTGCAAGAGCATCTGGGCGCCGTCTTGGATCGGGACGCAATTTGAAAGCGTTTCCAAAATGAAACCTGATCAGATAAGCACCAAGTAGGCGAAAGCATGACATAAGGGTTGGCAGAGACAGATATAGAATCTGGCTTTTGTTTGGCTGAACTGTCTTTTGTGTTGGTTATCTGCAGTTAAAAGCTTTTGCATTTTGCATTATTCAAATTACCAAACGTTTTTTAGGATCAGACAGCAGGCGTCCATTGCCAAACACAGCTGGACATTGCTGACTTTCGCCAGCGTCCAAACCAACCACGGTTGCCTATTCCCAAGTCAATCATTGCCAACCATGGCCCATCATCCCCAATCATAGCTAACCATTGCCAAGCATCACCGATCATGGACAGCGATTGTGGACCATGGCCGACTATAGCCATCTGTTGAGCCAGTAAGATTGTTCTGTGGGTTGAGTCCCCACCACAGAGATCTGAGGATCACCTCTAGAATGCACCTTTTATACTTTCACTGTCTATCAAAGACCTTGAAATTATGAGGTTAATGGTCAAGGTGTACTATTGATGCGGCAAGAGTACATTTAGTTTATGGAGGGTGTTTTGTCAAAGATTGTGTGAGAGAGACAGGTAGAGAGAGATAACGACAAGCACTTACCATTCCAGGACCCAATATGGCATCCTGAAAATCATCATGGAAGGGATACATGTTACAAATATAATACCCACCTGTGGAACACAAACAATCACTAGGGCACCCTTGAATGGCTTTAATATGCATGCCAATTAATCTGTTTCTACATGCTGCCTGAGCCTGCTGTATGCATCTCCTTCTTAACAAATGTATGATATACACAGCCTATAAAATAGCTAGACTGGTAATATTGCTGTGGAGAGGATTAATACACTTGCTACTGTGATCTCCATATGAGCAGGAGTAGGTACAATTTTTATTTTATTTATTTCAAATATTTTCAAGGTGAAACATATTCTAATGAGGCCTCACAGCGTTGACAACATTGGCAGCTTCCACGGCCACAAGGGTGATGATATAGGAACAGTTCCAATTTCTAAGAGTATCATCTGGTATGGCAGACTTTGCTAAACCAGGGGATTACACCAAGAACTGCACTAGAAGCAGCGAGCATGCTTTAACAAGCTTGTGACAGTGGGGCTTGAAAGGGAAGGCTGTATTAATCCTACTCACTGACAAGTAATCCGGCAGGGCTTCTGTATTGATCTGCACAAAAGAGGAATACATCAGTACAGTACTCCACTCATGCACATGTTATGAACTAAGGACGTGAGACCAAAGGACATGCAGGAGAGAAGAAGTGGCACTTTGCAGCAGCACACATCTCACTTATCTCCTGATTCAGGGTCTGAGCCCAGGCCATTGTAAAAGGGAGGCAACATAATGCGTGCCTGCTGCACCCATGCAACAAAGCTGTATCGCACTTGTGTTCGGAATTGAGGGCTTCCTACCTGCAGATACTGTAAGGGGTGAGAAGCACAACATGTATGCCTACTGTGTTGATGTTTCTGCACAGCATACTGTGTTGCCCACATCGCTCTGACCCACGCCACAAGGGCACGCCGCTTGTGGTCGAGGAGGCATGTGAGGGTGTCGCAGGGCGCTGCACAGAAAAGCACAGGGTGGCAGGCAGAGAGGTTGCTCCCATGGGGCTCTCCTGCTTGTGGAGCGAACTACACTATGCACACCAGCCATGTGTGATAGCAGCATAGGTACTTTATGAAGAATAATACTGTATCGTGTTAACAATAACAAGACTATGGGCCTCATTACGGGTCTGGCGGTAACCCTGCCGGTCAACTTTATTGTAGAAATGCTCATTTCTACACATATCTCTCAGGCATATTACCTCCATGTTCCTCTTCCTTTTAAGGTATCAGCGTCTTTGACAGAAACCCTTCAGGTGTCGGCATATGAGAAGGGCCAGTTAATACCAATATGACTGTGCCTGACAAGTGCCTTTGCCATGCCTACAAAAAAGCCCAAACTGTTTGCATTGCTAATGCTTGTTGTATCAGTGTGCTCCGTCTTGTCGATGTTCCTGTTGCTGTCTGTCACAGACACACCTTGTACCCACCGACTTTCCTTATGTATTGCTGTTTGTGGTTGTTTTTATTAGTGCCTCTTTGATGGAAAATTTTATTTGAAAGTTTACATTTCTTGGTTCATGTAAGAAATCTGTGGCGGTATATGATGAGGATGTATCACTTTGTTGAAATTACTGTTCACGCTCTTTCTTGAATATAACATTTTGACAAAAAAAGTGTAGAAGCTAATGGAGGAAGTCTATGTGGTGTGTTAAAGCCCTTCAATCAGGAGGATGGGTGGTTCATGAACTCGTAGATGTGGCACCAGGGACTGTAAAGCTTAATATCTTGATCGGCTGGAGAATACCTGGACACAGTGGCGTACCGAGTGAGGGCTAGGGGGGCACGCTGCCACCCCACAGGCTCTTTTGAGAACCTGACCGGGACTTCCGTCAGTGGGCCACCTCTCCTGTTCGGCACCTCAATGAGGGTGCCCAACGGGAAAGGTGTCCCCCTGGCAGGACAATGTGTGCAGAGTAATTCCTGCTCAGCACAGTAATTGTCCTGGCAGCAGGACACCTTACCCTTTCCGAAACCTCTGCCAGGACAATGTCCCAAGAAGCTCCAGGCAGCAGCAGAGGGGCTCGCAAGTTGCTCTGTGTCAACAGAGCATTTCAATGTGAGCAATTAGGCACAGCTGAGAGGAAGGGGGTACTATTAGCAGGGACTTTTGTCCCTTTAGAAATGTGCATGGCAGGGAGTGATCAGGTGTGAGAAGGTTGCATAATGCTGCGGGCTTTATGAAATAATGACTATGGCTTTACCCGAGGGGTATTTGTTAGGCTCACATTAATCTGCATGATGCTATTGTGACTTTACATGCAGGATGGGGACAATAAAACCAAATCCATCCTCTTTTTGCTCAACCTATTTCTATAATGATGTATGGTTAAAGTTAATAATGAAAGGGTAGTTTCTTATGTAATGTGTTTTGCTTCCAAGGCATTGCTATACATAAAGTATTATTTAAGCACAGGAAATGCAAAGGGAAACATTAATAAATGTCTATATAAACTAAAACTGTGAAGATGTGCTCAGTTGTTTAAATTGTCCACATCCTGGTTTCACCATTTAACCAGTGTGTGATCCTGGGCAGATCATGTAATCAGACTGTGTCTTATATGCAGCTGTGTAAGTGATTCACTTCAAAGCTTTAATATATCATGCTGTTATTTTTTTTTTAAAGCCTGACTTGCTCCATATATAACAGTGCAATTTAGGTATTTAGCACAACAAAATTATTTGCCACTTGGCTTACTTATGACAAATTATTCTAAAGTCAGTTGCATGGCGCCTCCAAGTATCAAAGACTGATGATGCTCCTTGCATGTGCTTTCTGTGAAGTAATGTCTGTTGGTGCAATCCACATGCAAATTAGGAGATGTGCATGTATTTTGCCCCAGAGCGCCTGGACAGGGCTCTAAGAGATGAGTTCCCTGCATCTGTAATGATTCTGTCGTTTTTTTTTTGTGTTAAAATGTGAGATGCCACTAGTAATGTTACCAAAAAAATAGCTTGGGGCAGGGGTGGGCTTTTTTGTGGGCGCGAATGAGACAACCTGGAATTGCCCCCCCCCCCACATCTTGCAATGTTGGATACTCCACTGACAGGACAATATAGGGAGGCTTTTCATAAGATGTAACTGTCTTGTTATTACCACAAAGCGCAGCTCGACATTTCATGAACTGTAAGGAGTCATAAATGGCTTCAGTCGAAGCCTCGTATTTTAATGACAAGTTAAAGTTCATGTAATGCCGAGCTTCGTTCCATTGTGGGTATAGATGAATCACTGTTTATTATTCTGAGAGAAAGCTTTACATCAGCGGCTTTCTCAAAGACAGCCTCGCGTTTTAATGCAAAGTTTCTCTCAGAATGAAACGTGTTTTATCTATTGCAGCAACGAAGGCAGCTCACGTGGTGCTCTGCTGCTTATGTCTGTGACAGCTCGGAAGAGGGGCCACTGCTCAGGCTTAATGCAGCCAATTTGCAATGAGCCGAAGACAGCCGAAGACCAGGGGATATCGGATCCGTATGAGATACCAAATATTACAGAACAGCGGCGCCGCCTTCATTTTGCTTACTATATGTTAGGGAGAATTCTCTGTTTAGGCTGAATTTCCTAACCTAGTGAGTCCCCCAGCAGCTTTGCTGGATTTCTGGAGTTTGTTTTTTCCATCCTGCCAAGAGTGAGACTCTTTTTCTCCCACTCTTGGACATGAATGTGTGTAATTCCTTTGAATGTCAATGTGTTCTATGGGCTATGGGGTCTTTTACTCCATAGGGTCTCATATGTTTTACTATGTGTGTTACAACGCACCCTCCGTGCCGTAGCACTGGGGCGTCCTAGCGGACCTCCATCATAGACTCCATACCCGGGGACTGACTACTGTCTCCCCGGGCATGTAAAGTCACCATTGGCTTTACTAGACCTAAATTTACTAACAGAACTAGTACAAACCATCCTATTGTGGACGTACTAGTAGGGGTAATTCGATTACTCCTGGGTATGTTATTCGAGGGGGCACTGTCCCGTCCCCCCTCGTCGAGTTTTGGCTGGTGGCAGTGGAAACTACTTGTTATATTCGACCCCGAATATAACCCTATGGGATTCTTCCCATTGTTGGAGATTGATACTTTTCCTCGTTACTCTCTAACATACCACCGGTTTACTTATCTTAAATAAGTCTATCGGATGGTATTTTCTGCCAGAACTCGGTTTTTAAAATGGCGTCTGTGTTCGTCTCTGTGACTCCTAAACCAAAGGTTGAGCCCTTTGTTCCACTTTTGGCGGGCTTCTGTACAGAGACCCTACAAAGTGGTGCCATTCTGTCTGGGTTACCACAGGGGTGTGGGAGGGGGTTTAGGCACCCTGGACTGAGTTGCCTTGCCAACTCCAGTCGCACTCTGGTGTGATTGGCACAAGTGGTGAGCCACCCCGCTCACCACTTAGCGTGTTTTGATTGACAGCTAGGCTGAATGAATGGGGGTTTTCTGCATAAAAGCAGGGCTTTTGGAACTGGATCTTCAGAAGTCGCCACAGGACCTAAGAATCCGACGAGGGTAAAGCTGAGCCGACCTGCAAGCTGAGTTAAGGCTCAGGGAAATGGAACTTAATCACGAATTAGAGATGAAAAAGTTGTCTGTGGAAAATGCTTCTCTCTCCTCTGGTTCCTCTAGGAGCTCCAGTCCCAAAAGACCCCGGATGCCGAAGGAATTAGTGGGTATGTATGAACCGAGATTGGATGTATTGGATTGGTTAAAACTGTTTGAGTACAATCATGGGCTCCAGGACATCACCGGGAATGATTTACTTCCCTGGTTGTTCTCTAGGCTCCCCCCTGTTGCGACTGATGTGGTAATGGAGTTGGGGGAGGCGGATAAGACGGATTACGAAAGTGTGAAACTAGCTTTGATAGCTAGATTTGGGAAGACCCCATTCCCAGTATCTTAAGAGGTTTAGAACCCTCAAAAAGCATGATGGTACCCCTTGGGCTACCTGGGTGAGTGAAGTGTTGAAAAACTTAAAGGGATGGATTAAGGGTTACAAAGTGAACACTTATGAGGGTATGAAGAATCTTTTTATGTTGGAGTCTATTTATGATGCCTGTTCTCCTGAGCTCAGACAGCACTTGGCTGATTCGAAGGAATTGGATTCCCGGAAGCTGGCTAAGGCTGCTGACTTATGGGTTGCCAACAGGGCTACTCATAAGGATTCTGGGGCAACTCAGAAGAAGGATGAGGGAAAACAGCCTAAAAAAGACTACAAAAGAGAATTCGAATAACTCAAATTCCAAAGAGGGCCCCAAACAAAACCAGGGTAAACCCCAGGGAAAACCACAACCGAATAGTGTACCTTCTGGCCGCAAACCAGAAGGAGGTCAGAACAAGCCACCATTCCAGAGAGCATTTGGAACATGCTATCTCTGTGGGGCAACTGACCATATCAAAGGAGATCCAAAATGTAAGGGTAAACCTACTGGGATGAGCACAGTCTCCTTAGCCTTCACTCCTGAGGAGGAAGTCCAAATGACTAGTGTTCAATTTGAAGTCTTTGCTGAAGAACCTTGGGTTCTTCAAGCAAGTGTATCAGTAGAGTCAATGGATCTGGTTAGTAATCAGAATAGGAGTGTGTATGACTCTATACCACAAAACTCTAAATGTTATTATGTGGACAGTGTTCTTGTCAATGGCCAGGATACTCCTGCCAGGCGAGACTGTGGGGCCAGCAGAACAGTAGTGGACGAAAGCTTTTTCAGACCTGAGGATGTTGCTAAGGCACCCAAAGGTCCCACTAAGATGTCTGGAGGCCCTGTCCAACTGGTTCCACTTCTACCAGCCCTCATTCAGTGTAATGACATGACAGTGTTGATTCCTGTCAGTGTTCAGACTGAGGTGCCTGGGAGAGTCCTGTTGGGGAATGATCTAAAAACTCTAGGAGTAGTATCCAGTACCCCCAGGCCTCCCAGTATGGAGACCCAGAACCAAACCAAATTGTTTAGAGAGGCCACCTTAAGGAACCACTCTAAGCCTGTGGGAACCTCTACTGAGAACCCCACTACAAGCCCTGGTGTTGGTAAATTGACCTCTGACTCAGGCAAATTTCAGGCTAACATGTTAGGGAAATGGGAGCCCCAACCAAGCTCCATCATTGTCCCCCCCAGTTATAGAGTCTGTGACTCCCCCTGCTTATGAGGAAGAGGTGGATAGACCTACCGGAACCCTAACTAGGCCTAAGAGAACTGGTAATTCTCAGTGCTGGTGGAAAACCAGAAAAGAAAAGTCTAAGGCCAAACACCTTCAGACTGTGGGACCTTCCGCAGAAGGCTCCAACCCAATTCCTAGACTTAAGGGGGAAACTCCTAAAGTAGGTAAAGGTAGATCTAAGAAGGAGGAGAAGCATGTACCTTGCTTATCTCCATCCCCTCCAACCAAGAGGCCTAAAACCCAACCTTCCCTCAACAGAGAGGTAGGGAAGATCTCTGGAGGCCCCTCTAGATCTAAGGAGTTTCTTTATAAGGACTCCTTCAAAAAGCCTATCATAGGTTCAGTAGTTGTAGCAACTTCTGAGGGACTGGTCAACCAGATCCCCTATAAACTTAAAAAGACTGATGTTCCTAGGAAGGTTTGTAGGTCATATAGCTTACAACAGAAAACCTTTGATTTCACCATTGAGCACAGGTCAGGGTGTCACCACCAAAATGCTGATGGTCTCTCTAGGATGTATGTCATCGACTAGAGGTATGAGATTCATCCAGGAGTGGATTAAATCCTCCTGTCCCTTAGTCTGGGGGGGCGAGTGTTAGGGACAATTCTCTGTTTAGGCTGAATTTCCTAACCTAGTGAGTCCCCCATCAGCTTTGCTGGATTTCTGGAGTTTGTTTTTTCCATCCTGCCAAGAGTGAGACTCTTTTTCTCCCACTCTTGGACATGAATGTGTGTAATTCCTTTGAATGTCAATGTGTTCTATGGGCTATGGGGTCTTTTACTCCATAGGGTCGCATATGTTTTACTATGTGTGTTACAACGCACCCTCCGTGCCGTAGCACTGGGGCGTCCTAGCGGACCTCCATCATAGACTCCATACCCGGGGACTGACTACTGTCTCCCCGGGCATGTAAAGTCACCATTGGCTTTACTAGACCTAAATTTACTAACAGAACTAGTACAAACCATCCTATTGTGGACCTACTAGTAGGGGTAATTCGATTACTCCTGGGTCTGTTATTCGAGGGGGCACTGTCCCGTCCCCCCTCGTCGAGTTTTGGCTGGTGGCAGTGGAAACTACTTGTTATATTTGATGCTGAACATAACCCTATGGGATTCTTCCCATTGTTGGAGATTGATACTTTTCCTCGTTAATCTCTAACATACCACTGGTTTACTTATCTTAAATAAGTCTATCGGATGGTATTTTTTGCCAGAACTCGGTTTTTAAAATGGCGTCTGTGTTCGTCTCTGTGACTCCTAAACCAAAGGTTGAGCCCTTTGTTCCACTTTTGGCGGGCTTCTGTACAGAGACCCTCCAAAGTGGTGCCATTCTGTCTAGGTTACCAGAGGGGTGTGGGAGGGGCTTTAGGCACCCTGGACTGAGTTGCCTTGCCAACTCCAGTCGCACTCTGGTGTGATTGGCCCAAGTGGTGAGCCACCCCGCTCACCACTTAGCGTGTTTTGATTGACAGCTAGGCTGAATGAATGGGGGTTTTCTGCATAAAAGCAGGGCTTTTGGGACTGGATCTTCAGAAGTCGCCACAGGACCTAAGAATCCGACGAGGGTAAAGCTGAGCCGACCTGCAACGACGACACCTCCGGTGGAGCCCTGCGGAACCGACTCACCACTTCCCGACGACAGAGGAGATCTCCCTGCCGGAGAGTCTCTTCCCCTGACTGGTGGGAACAACCAGTCACCTTTGCTTTTTCTTCGCTCCAGGACGCAGTGGTCGAATTGCCCCTGCAGAGCACCTCGGCAACCGGATAGCCACTACCCCTGTACCGCGACCAAAAGGTGGTGCCTTGTGACGGAGCACTCCGCGGCTGGTCTCTTCCCTGGTGGTGCACCGGACTTCACTTTTCTTCGACGACGAGATCATCTCTACTCTTGGAAAAGACCCGACGTGCATCCACCACCAGGAACAACGCCCCCGCTGGAGCTGTCTCTCCACAAACAAGGTACCGTGTCCGCCTGGCTTCCCTTTCTGCCGGATAGAGTCAGGTGTCTTAATCCTCGCCTTTCCATTGGGTCGCCTCCAAGCTTTCTTTAACGTGTTGTTCTGAACTGGTCCAATCTTTCCATAACAATTTTGCGATAAAGACTCGAAGCGCATTTCCACTGAGACACTTTTTGGGACATATCGCCTTGCCTCTCTCCGAGTGGGCCTGGCCTCTGAACTTTGTGATCTGCAGTAGACCCTGCCTTACTTGCCTTGCATTTGTCCATAAAGTATTGGTACCGAGTTGCCTTCATAACCTGCCTCATTTTTTTCTCTCCCATCCTAACGAATACTAGAGTGCCATCTAGGTTAAAGCATACACCTCTGTCTGCAAATAAGTGATGCCGGTAAACCTAGACTTGTCGAACTATTGTTAGGGGGATTGATATTTTTCTTCGTATAGTAATTGTGATTGAAATTGTTTGCCGTATTAGTGCCAGAGTGTTTTCTATAGATGTGTTGTTATAAATAAATACCTTTATATCTTTACACCGAAGCCTTGTTCCGTGTTTGCTTGTTCTACTGTGTAGATTGCCCTATATTGTATACTCCACATACTGCCTAAGTCTTCTTGAGGGAAGTCTGACTGCTCAGCCACAGCTACCAAGTGAATCTGTGTGGTACAGACTGCTACCAAGTGGGTTTACTGCCAAACACCTGTAGTCCTAAATCTTTTGCAGTGGTCCCAGAGGGAACTGCATAGGTTTCCGCCTAACACTATAGCATTGAATGAATTATTTTCAATGCTATAGTAAGCAAACTGAAAGCTACAACAAGCAAGTTTACCTTTTTGACAGGTGGCTGGGGCGTGTGGGCGCAGCCGTGTGAAAATGGGCGGAGTCTTGTGAGGGTGTGGGCGGGGCCTAAATCTCAGGAATTTTGATTTTCAAATGTAGGCAGGTATGCTGGTAAGTCTTAAAATTATCTCATGTTGATTGTCAAGTATCCGACAAACATTGCATAAATAAATGAATAATCCGGGTCCATGTATCCGACAAACATTGCATAAATAAACTGGGTCGTGGCTGAGGACTGTAACTTCCTCTGGTGACCCTGTGCACCCTGCACGGGGTCACCAGAGGAAGTTATAGTTTGCTTTTCCTGCAGCTGTGACCTGTATCAAAGTCCCGCTGTGTACATGTAGGGGTGCAGAGCCATCGGGTACTCATGGCAGTAATAAGCTGCTTGTCCCGCTACTCTGTGCGGCCGCGGGCGCTTTCTTTTCTTTCTTTTTTTCCCAAGTAACCAGCGCAGAGCATTAGTTTGGGGTTTGCGGCGGCTGGCTGGCCGGATCCCGCGATCCGTCTACACATCAGGTGCCGGATCTCGGATCCGACGAGAGCCGGCTCAATGACCAGTGTTGCTGTTATCTGCGCAACATGGCTTTCGCTGTTATAACAGCAATGAGCTCACTACGACGGCATGCAGTTCCCTTGGTATGATTTCTGTAACTTTACTGCCTTTACGAGGTGAGGGGTTATGAACATTGCAGGTAGATGTGCCTGACTTTACCGCTCAGTGCTGCCAGGCAGTGCATTGAGCTGTACCGGCCAGAGTCTGAACCACAAGATGTCTCTTGACCCCCCCCCCCCATATTTATTTATTTCTGTATAGGACCAACTTCCTTCATTTCCCTGCGACAACCTTGATTTACCTGCGCTGTCTCACTAACTAGGTGCCTGCATGTTGCTTTGCTAGTATACAGTGAAAATGCAAACTCCTACGTAGTCTTGCCAGCAAGATAACGATGAGTATTTAGCCCTAAAAAATAGACATATTGTAGGCAGAGGTCTTCAATATGTGGGGCGTGTGATCCAGGACAGCGAGAAAAATACATGCTCATTCAGTGCAACGTGATGAGGGCGCGGGAAATAAATGCAGCCTGGACGTGCTCTTTCCTGAATTTGGATCACGTGTCCACGCTGCATTGTTGCTTCCTGCTGGTGACGCCAGCGTCTTATTGCCTGGCAAGGGATGCCGCTTCTCGGCTCAGACCGCCACACCACAGTTAGACGGAGTGCCGGGAAGCAAGCATTTCATGCCTTTGTCGGTCCCTCTGCTTCCCTCTCCCCCTTCAGACCTACGAAGACTAACGCGTGGGGAAAGGTGAGCAGGGGGGCTGGATCACTGCAATGCTGGTTCCCTCTGCACCCCTCTCCCTCTGTGCCCCCACCTTGCTTGGCCATAGGGGAAGAAGAGGTGAGCGGTGATGGAAGCACGCATTGCCAGTGTTGTATGATATCCAGCTCCCCTAGCAGATTGCTGGGCTCTCCAGCAATCTGCCGTGGGGTAGCCAGATATCGTAATACACCGGTCCCCCCTGCTTTGGCTGTCCCTCTGCCTTGTCAACGCTCTGGTCCATGGGACAGCGCTGGCCGGGTCCGAGATCCGGCATCAGATGTCTGGCCTGATCTCGGGACCTGGCCTGCCTCAGCCATGACCAGGCTTTATCAAGCCCCACAGCTTTGCAGAGGGAAGCTGGGGGCTCGGTGACCAAATCTAAGCAGGGCTCCTTTCCCCAGCCATCACTCGCGCATTTCCTGGCTCTGTTTGTTCATCCCGCTTGTTTTTTCTGTCCTGAAAGGGACACCACGGAAATCAATGAACCATGAACATCACTGTGGCGGGGAGGGGTGTGGTCACTGTTGAAAGCAGGCATTCTACATGCTGGACACATTATTGTTGAAATGTGCGTTTTACACATTCAAAGGAAAAAAGTAATTTCCAAACTCAAAAACGCTGCTGAAACTTGCATTCACTAGTTTTCTTTGAGATGTGTGTGTTTTTATGTTTCTCTCTGAGCACCACACCAATACAATTTGTGTGCCCCTTGCTTTGTGTTTTATCACAGGTTATATTCATAAAGATGTTATGTTTACAAATAAATGCTTCCTCTGTGCTGACAGCAGTTATTAGGAAATTAACAAAGTTCATGGGTCCCAAACGAAGGCAGAAATACCCCAACACATGCCTTGGCCAAACACATTTTATAGCACTTACTTTTTTTATAAGTAATTGCAAAAAGCCCTATCGATTAACAAGTTTTGCATATTTTGTTGTTGTTGTTTTGGTTAAATTCAACCTTAAACACAGTCTCAGCAATGGCCTGTCAACCTGCTGAGCTACCCTCAGAGCCATCTACTATAGAGCAAGTCTATGCATCCCATGATATACTAAAATCACTGCATTACCAACAGTACATTGGTTGGACCGCTACCATAGAAGTGATTTAAAGTGGAATTCATGTATATCATCCTGCTGTGGGTGCCAGGCCTTCGCCTGCATGTGGCACCATATATTGCAGAGAAGCCAGGGGCCCTCGCGTCTGGCATGGCAGCCGCAGCAGTCTGCTGCTACGTCAGCGCTGTAACCTAACTGCAGTATAAGCTACATGGCTATTACTCGATGTTTCTGAAAGTTGGCTTGGTGAGTTAAGAACTACTGTGTCGTATTCTATGTAAGATATGTAGATGAATGATTTTAATGCCAACAGGCTGGACTTCACAACTGTTACGGGTAACCTATAACAAGCTGATGCTCTTTCTCTCGCTCTATTATTTTGTTTTGTCTCGTGAGTATGAGTCACGTTTTCAGGTATGTGCTCTTGACTGCTCTCTCTACCAGGTGGGGTGGACTGGCCTATAGGGAACTTTTGGAGATTTCCCGGTTGGACCCTGCACCCTATGTCCCTTTTGTGTGCGGGGGAGGATGTGTGCCGACTGGCAGGGTGTAGTGCGCACATATTGGTACGGTCAATCTGGTACGTTTATAATATTTTGTTTATTGTACTTTTTCAATTGCAGGAACACAAATTGGCTTAATCATCCCATCTTGGACAGCAAAGTCCCCAGCAGCAATGGCACCATAAAAAGTCCTGACATCTGTATTAGGACTTTCCGACTGTAAGAATGTCTTTTTTTAAAACAACTGTATTTTGCTGTGGGTGATGGTTGGGTAATTTTAAAGGTATAGTAGGAGTCACAATCGGAGATTTCAAACCTATTTTTGAGGCTGTTCCTTTCTCATGTCCAGTTTGGGGCGGTACTGAAAGTTCACGTCTCATTCTCATATGGGAGTTGCATTTACAGTGCACTGTGTACTCTCTCCTGGTTTCCCAGCGTTACGTCCTGCTTACTAGCTGATGCCTAACACCCAAGAGCAGGTTTTAACCCCTGCTCATTTTTGAAGTCTCAGGTAGACCCATGTATCCTTGACTAACTGTTTTCATTGCAGCAGCATCGCTCCAAGTGTCGGTGTGTCAACCTAACCACCTGTGTCCCAGCAAGAAAAATCTATTGAAGCACTTGACCCAATCACACAGGCAGGTAAGGATTTCTTCTCCCTATGTAATATTGGTTGAGTAGAAGTGCTGAAGGTTTATATCGGCCCTGTGCAATGTGCATCCAGGTGTGGTTTTCGCTGCCCTGGAAGGAGGGAGGGCAGTAAGTGAATTCCACACTTTAAAGTCAATACAAAAACGGCCAGGAAAAAAATCAGTCTTTTTTTGTGTTCGGGCTTTAAAATGCAGAAATAACACATTGAACTAGATAGTTTCCTAGTGCCCAAAGATGGTAGAACTGGATATTTTCCTAGTGCCCAAAGATGGTAGGAATCTCAAACGAAAAGCAGAAGGAGAGGTGGAAACGGACACGAGAAATGCAAAAACACGCAAATATGTCTTTTTTGCGTTTTGAGTTCACATGGATCACAGTTGCTGACAAGTTAAGCTGCAGTGTGTGGTTTGTGGCGCTATGTTAGCAAGCCTGAAGCCAACACTTTAGAAACAAAACCTTAGCAAAAAAGACCATGGATTTGTTTGTACGGCAGCTCCAAGGCATACACAAGCAAAAGTCACTGTTAAAACGTGGCCTTAGTACTTGCAAATTCTTTGCAAGCTTCTTGCCACATTATCTGGGGGGCAAAAAAGCCCTTTACAGATGCTGAGAGTAATTCTGCCAACAATTTTCACTGTCAACCGGGTAATACTTAGTGACGGTGCAGCAGAAAAATGCAAAGGTATCTTTGTCTGACACCACAATTTTCCGCCGCATCACTGACCTGTCCTCTTCTATCAGTACAGAATTGATATCGTGCTTGAAATATTGGAGAAATATTTTGTAAATCAATTCAGGGCAGAGCAACTGCATCTATAGTCATTGACATTGTTAACTACTTCCTAAATTCCCACTGCCTAAAGTGGGAGGCGTGTGTTGGTATTTGTTGGTATTTGCTTGGATGGTGCTCCTTCAATGTCTGGTGCTAGAACTGGGTTAAAAGCAAAAGTGTTGCTAGTAGCTCCACATATATTGTGGACACACACACTGTGTGATCCCCGGGAAGCTTTGCCTGTGCGCAATATGGGGAATGGACTCTCAGAGGTGCTGACTTTTTTTGTAAAGATTGTGCATTTTATTAACATGCACCGCACAAGAGCCCATCTGTTTGCCACATTATGTGCAGAAATGGGAGCTGAACATGATGCTTTGTTTCACACGGAGGTCAGGTTGCTCTCCAGGGGGAAAGGTTTTATATTGTGTTTAGGAACTCTGGAACAAAGTGAGACGTTTTTTCCTGGGTTTAGACCAGACAAAAGAAGAGCCTCTGTGTGCAGGGGGGGACAGGGGTGTTTACCCCCCCCCCAACTTTCATGGCACACCATTTTGTCCCCAATTTGGCAGGGGCACCTTTTCTTCGGATGTCATGCCCCCCCCAACATTTTCAGCAAAGTTACTCCACTGCTGGCTTGTACTGTTAGCTTACTATGGTGACCTCTTTGAAAAGCTACATTTTCTAAACCTCTCCCTGCAAGGAACAGAAAAGAAACCACATCATTGGCTATGAACGCAAAAATGTCAGCATTTAAGAAGAAGTTGGATCTTTGGAGGAGGAGGGGTTAATGTCTGCATTCCGACGCGTATGATTATTAGCAGATGTTCTTGAGGAGGTGGAGTATGATCTTTTCATGTGTTGCTGAACTAATGGGAAACCATCTCAGAACTACTCTCAAAAGTACTTTCCAGAGGAAAATTGTAGCATCAATGACTGAGTGGTTCAGCCTTTCCTATCGGACGTAGGGGCCCGCCCACCTCCCAGTACACCTCCAGGAGGAACTAATGGAACTTCAAAGTGACCGCCTACTGGAGAGTCAATTCAAAAAATTGTCCTTGGGTGGATTTTGGCAAAATGCTGTTACCCCCTTTTATCCAAATGCAGTCAATGTACTGTTACCTTTCAGCACCTCGTACCTTTGCAAGATTGGATTTTCAACTTTTGCAGCCCTAAAGACTAAATCAAGCCAACCACAGGTTATTGCAAAAATTGAACCCAATAGTGATGGCTGGCTGCTGAAAGGCAGGCCCACCCTTCACACTTGCTCTCCAGTATGCCACTGTCCAACTTGCAAGTGACTGCATTGATAGTAATCAAATTTTTGTACTTAAGTGTGTCCTACGTTACTCTTTGAAATAAATATCCAACGCTACTTTTAGTCACATCCCCTGTAGCAAAGAATTCTGAATGCTGCATTTACAAATATTTGCCCTCTAATTAATTTGAGTTATTGCAAGCAATGATTTTGAAAGAATGGTGTTTGGCACCCACACCTCCATTTGGCACCATTCTACACCACATAAACATTTTGGAGTCCATGTGGATAGAGGGGCTCAAGCCAGGCACCTTTTTCGGGGTCAAACAAGTTTGAAGACCACTGCCCGTAGAGTGACTATCTTGTTATCAAGAAAATGTTTACAAAAAAGGCAAAAAACCTAATTGCTATCTTGCTGGCACCGTTATATGTTAACATATATTTTGATTGCTAGTTTGGATGAGCACTTATCCTCCCTGGTCCCTAGGGGACAGTGCACGTGTGGGCAGAAGCCTAACGTACTTAGCAAACCTTTGCAAAATCCCTGGTTGCTTTAAAGTGGTCCATTATCCACATGCTTGCTGTGCCCTTGTGTGCTACGTTGCTATGTGTCCGGTATGGTACATATACAACTCATACACATGACCGCACCTTCAGTGGGTAGGAGCGAAATCATTCCGGTGCTTTACTGGTCAGGAAAGAGTTGCACGGACCCAGCGATACTCAAGATTTGACTCTTGTCATCTGCTTAAGAACATTGCAGTGTCGCATAGCCCCTGTGAGAATGTGTCTCTTGTATATAGAGGGCACAATGGTTGTAATTTTCAATAAGTTGCCCCGACAGCTGCATGCCAGTGCACAGACACCCGCTGGCATAGATTTCCCTTGTGTGGGGATTGTTGATGTGTGGCTTGTGCGAAGCGTGTGTGACTTTCGCAGCATCTTTAATACTGCTTAATTCTGAAGCAGGGTGGCGAGTGGCAACGTTTTGTTTGGCTAGCATAAGGGCCGGCTAAGTTTTGAAGTGTGTGGCAGACTGTTTGAGCTGATGTTTGGTACAGGGTGTGCTGCACACACCGCCAGGTGTAGTCTCAGGCTGGGGATGGTTGAAACGCCCTGATGAAGGAGTTCTTTGATTCCTGCGTTCCTCCTTCTGGTGGCACATGGTGCTTTGGGCTTAGATTTGCTGTTGTGATTCGGGGCACAGAGAATGGTTGCAGATATTGGCCATCCAAGCTCTCATGAAGAAGGGAGAGAAAGACTCCTCTAACCAACAGTTGATAGATGCCCCCCATCTATTTATTTCACTTAGCAATGCTTGCAACCTGATCATTGCTTTCACTTAAGCCATTGAACACCAGCAAACTAAAAAAAGTGGCATCCATTAATTGACCAGCAACTGAATTTTCATTAAAGGAGAGTTTCAACGCTCCCCACGCCCTCCCCCCCGTTTCAAGTTGGGGAACATTGTTGAGATTTGTGTAATGTAAAAAGTGTACAGGGCAGGTACTCTTGTGAAGTTCAAGGTCAAAGCACCCCTTAAGAGGTTCTGTAAAGCTGCCCCCCCATAAAAAGCAAACTGTCTGGCATTCAAAGACTTGTAATGCTTTTGAAAATTATTTTTTCACTGCTGGAAGTTACGGATGCTATACCTGCGAGGCAGAGCTTTTTACACCATTTATTTTAGAGGGCACATAGATGACTTGTTCACCCCCGTTTTCCATTGCCTTTTCGGTTCACAGTAGGGCTAGTTGTGCCAGCCTTTATGCGCAGGGGACCGTGTTCTAATTCCCCTCATGACTCATGCTCTACTCATTTACGTTTAGTTTGTTCAACACTTTGGGAAAATCGCTACATGATTTAATATATACAAATGTACGTTTCAGGAACTCTGGATTACTGCATGTTATAGTTATACTTATGTCACATTCTCTATATAGGTTGATGAGGTACCCGGAGGAATTTTATTGCCCCTTCAATGCGGTTTGTTTGTTTTTTCCAACCACTTGACCTCAGCAGTTAATTGAAGATAGTTTGCCTGTAAACTTTATTGAATGCTTGCTAGGGATAGTGATCCCTGTCATTCATTTTGAAAATATCTTTTTTGATCATTGTTTATGATCATCTGGGGTGAATGCTTTTTATGGTTCTTCTTTTTATCTAATGATGGGACCAGTTCATTCTCGTTAGATGATGTTGAGCTATTTTCTTGCTTGTCTGGATTTTTCAGCAGCCTTGTGTATCAGGACTGGCGCGGTAGCAGGAATTTTCTGACCTGGGCGTGAAGGAGTGTTGTGAATTGCTTTGCTATTTGAAAGTGGGAGGTCACTTTCCCTTAAGTGCCAAGGGCGATGTATCTTGTCCTTGGGATTACCTCCCTGTTGCCAAGGACGAGATCCCTCGTCCTTGGCACATAGGGGTTAATGAAACAGAAAACGTTAGAAGGCATTGAATGGCGAAATACCAAAATCACCATAAAAGGCCCTGGCACTGGGGGGGAAAACCCATGGCAGCTAAAAGGTTAAGGCAGTGGTCTTCAAGCCTTTTTATGCGGAGCCCCCCCCTTGAGTAAAATAATTTCTGCCCCCGCCACAAATTCTTATCTTTTCTATTAAAAAGTCACCATAATCCTTAAAGCCCCCCACCAACTGGCATCCTTTGGGCCCCCCAGTTTGAAGGCCTCTGCCATAAGACACCCTAGCTGTTCAGCATACGGACGCCCCCTTTTCATGGGTGGGGCGACTCCTTCCCAGTTCCACACAATGACTGTTATACGGATCAGGCCGATTGCTTTCAAACCATTGCCAAGTAGGGGATAACTGCTCCTACTGGCGGCCCCTCTCTGGCTTTAATGCTGTTGCTGCTCCAATGCCCCCACAATGTTCCACACAAATAGTCCATGCCTTCCTCAGATAGGTGCACCCGACCCTCTACGTAATAGGTTATCTACATGTATCCAGCTGTGGTGCATGTGTGAGAAACCATGCCTCTGCAAAGTTTACCCATGACTTGGTTTACTTTTTTGCAGGATTTTTCCACTGCTATGAGCGCTGCACTAGTTCAGCTGTAGTGCATAATTTATTGAACATTAGCGATGCTTATGGGGGGGGAATTGTGACCCTTCTGGAGGATAGTGCCTGGCTCATATTAGCAAAGGCCTTCCTGCTAAGGTGTAATATTTACTTTTTGTTCCCCCAGTAAAGATCACTTTGGTCATGGGTTCTGTCACTGCATACCCTCCTATTTCCTGTACATGTTGCTGTCTGCAAGGTGGGGCTCTCTATGGTTGATATTTACATTTAAGAAACTGAAACATGTGTTTGTCTTTTAAAGGACACACGCAAAATAACTGCAGCATTTTAGGTACAAGAGCTCTGCAGTTAAGAACGTATTGCCTCTCCAGAACACACACCTCTAAATTTGTGAACAGATGCAACTGGTTAAACCACAATGGGTGGAAGTCTTGGAGGAAGTTAACTAAGCACCAAGAGACGCTTCACTCATAAATCGGGATACATCAGGCAGGAACATCCATAGCAAGTCCACTATAAATTAATGGTTTTGGGTACAGACCTGGTTCACAAATACTTTGCACATACTAAATTTACATACATATTTTATTTCTTCTTTTAGACAATATGGCACTCTTTAATTCAGACAGTTCTCTGTGCATTTGAAACAATGGGGAATTTGAGCCTTTGAAATTCCTGGTGAAGTTATTTGGAAATTGCTGATAGAGGGTATTGATGAAAGTAGAAGAGAAATACGTGAAGAAAAGGATTTCAAGGAGTCATGCTTTTCTAGTTAGGTAAGCAATGTTTTTTTTTAATCTATTTGATGTTTGTGGAGGATGCTACATCTGACGTCCCTATGTGGAGTCGTTCCCCTTTTTCACACATACAGATGAATGCCACACAATGCCCACCTCATTTACAACATCTCTTTCCTCTAGAGTAACTATGGATGGTCTACTGATTTCTCTTATGTTATTGGCGAAGCGCTATGGGTTGAATGCCCTCGGGGACCGTAGTCCAGGTCAGAGTATGCGTGCAGCTAGGACAGAGAATGGATTGCTATTGGCGAATCGCACTCTACCTCCTTAAAGTTAGGTATACAGTCTTTTAGAATGAAAGTAAAACAATATCATCAGGGTATTCATCTGTAGGTGAATTTATTCCCATAAAGTCAGCCGACACATTTTCGACCTTAGCCGTCTTCAAGGCCTTGAAATTGAACACTTGGTATGGTGACCAGGTTTGGAAGTTGATTGTGAAAATATCTTGAAACTATTTTCTGATAGTACTTGATGATTAAACGGTTGAGTCCAGAGAGACCTGTCAATGGCTGGCGCGTTGTGCTAAAAGTCTTTAGTGGTGCTTGGACATCCTGGATTGGTTCCCCAAATCGAAATTCTGAAACTATCTTTTGATTTTTATTTTTTTACACCTTAGATGCAATCCTGAAAATGTAGTCCACAGGTTGGGGAACTAATCTAGGATGTCCAAGGTAGAGCGCGATTCACAAATACCAATCCGTTTTCTGCCCTATTAATTCAAGGTCTTAATGCGTAGAACTTGTGGAATTGGTGATGCAGCTCGCCACTATTTATAAATGATAGTGGTCACGGCGCACTCTCAACGGTATGTACCCATACACATTGTTATGTGTGCAGCTACACTGAGTTGTGGGTAGCTGCATGGGGAGGTAGGGAAAGCGCCAAGAAGAGCAAGAATAAGCAAAACTCCAAGGGGGTGGATTGGGTCCTGCTTAAGGGGAGTCAACCCAGTGTATAGCTCAGGAAAAATGTTTGTTGTATTGGTAGTCACATTATGAAGTTTCAACTTGCCTTTTTCATACGCGCAGCCAAGAAACAGTATGAAGACACAGGAAACATTTGATGAAATAACGAAAAGCTGTAATTGAGGCATTAAAAAGAAAGGTAGAGGAGCTACTGGTGGAATCTGGAAAAAGAAGATGCAGTGAAAAAAACATGAGAATTATATTGTAGAAGCTGATGGGTGAAAAATGACTATTCCAAAATGTATTAATGGCTGTTCACAAAACCTGGAAATCCTTTTTGGCAGGGATGGCTAGTGTTCTTCATTCCTTCTTCAGAACCTGCCTATTACTTCACCTGGACAATTGATAGACACATCATTAAATCAGCAGATGTCCGTTTAATGTTCCAGTTCCCATAGATGTAGCTGTGCAACAACTGCAAAATATTGGACTATAAAGTAAAGTAACCTGTCAATTGTCTGCTACAAATGTTATGTAGGACAGATCTAATTTGACAAGCTCAACTCTATCACCACGCCTTCTTAACAGTGTGTTCTTGTTACAGTATGACGGTCATGCCTGTTTGGACCATGAAGTGACACCTACACGTTACCACACACCTGTGCAATCTTTCAGATTAAGTTTTTATTAAAAAACAATGCAATTGGAACATCCCCACAACCGAGTTTGGTTGCTACGTCAGCCACTGCTACTAATCTACAATGTAATTGTAGCTCACATGCTGCTCTGTGAAACTGAAGATGAAAGTGATCTTGTGTGTAGAACTATTATAGTTGATCTGGTGAATTTGTAGTTTGGTGCCAACTTGTAAATGGTGCATGTTTTTGTGCTATTGGATTTCTGTTTGGGGTCAGCTAATATTTTCTTGGGTGTGGTGAATGGTCGAACTAATTGCTAGCTGCCATTAGTGATATTTGGTGAAGTGATCGACAGTCTTGTCATGCAGGTAGACCTTCTGTTTGGGTCACTGAAAGTGTTTATTTTAGTGCAGTGATTTGTAATTGTGGGAGTTTATTTGGTGTGATGCCATGTTAGCTAAAGGTGAGATATGAAATGAGGGAGTTAAGAGGTTGGTTCGTGACGTGGGGTGGATTTGTAGTTTTATATACTAAATCAGCAAACCTTAGTTAATGACATTTGAGTGCTCTAGCAAAGATGGCAAGTAACGGCTGCAAATTCCATGTTTACCAATGCACTATCCATAAGTCTAACCCTATAGTAATACCACCCATCTTGCACACAAGGAATCAAAACCCTTTTCCTAAATCGTTTGAAAGCAACATCCTCCTGAAGTTGTCTGCAATAATCGTTCACAATTTCAAACCCATCCTAAAGTTGTCACAGGGTCATCCTGGAGTAATCCCCACCCATCCCTGAAGTTGTCATGGGGTCATCCCGGAGTAATCCCCACCCATCCCTGAAGTCAACCTGAAGTAATCCGCACCATCCTGAAGTTGTCATGGGGGTCATCCTGGAGTAATACAAGATCATCACTGGAAGTAATCAGCACTCCTTTTGGAGTAGTTTCTGTGATAACTCTAGAGTCATCACATTTGAATATTTCAGCCTATACACATACTTGAGGATGGTTTCGGATGATCTCCCTGAACTAGCCATGGATGACTCTAGGATGGAGTCACCTGATGACTCAAGAATGAGTCCAGGAAGATCTTCCGTTTTGACTTGGGGTTGGACTGCCCTTGTGGGCGGGACAAAGACTGACATGCAAATGGATATTCCTCCTTTGTGAAAAGTACAGTGAGCTAAAAGCGATGGTTGCGGACTCTCAAAGTGGGAAAAAATCACAGAACAGGTTATCATGCCATGTTCTTTCTAGAGAGGGGCGCCTGCTACCTTTTTCGTATAACAGCAATACAACGTATCAGCCACTATTTTCTACGGTCATCTATTGGTCTTACCAGGCAGACACTTTACTATTTAGGGCATGTTTTTTTATTGGTGCAGAAGATATAGGCTCGTGGGTACTGTGGCAGTTGCCGAATTATTTCAGAGCTCACCTTCAGACGGTATGTAACTCTTAGGACGTCTTGGCCAATACTTAGCGAGCACTGCTTAGCTATGCTTGGTAAAACATTGGTTGCCGAGGTTAACTCCGAAGTCGCATTTTATAAGGTTGGCGTGCTTACTGTACTAATGACTGGAGCTTTTCACAAATAATTTGGGTGAAATGTTCGAGGAGGGGGTCACAGCTACAAAAGAATATTGCTGTGCACTTTAGGGCTGCTAATGTGGTTCAGGCTGAGCCATGGGGCACGGCTTCTGGGGGTGGTGGGAGTGGGGATGATTTCTGTGGACGTCAACCTAGGGTGAAGCTAATTTCTGGGGGCAGGGTGACAAGACAGGTCCATTTCTGGTGAGCCCGTGTAGAAGGATAGGTGGGAGCAGTGGAGAGGGAACCCATTTCTGGGGGGGCAAGGAGTAGGCAATGTTTGGCCGTCACATAGAGCAAAGGGCAGCTTGGGTACTACCACACAGGTGGTTGCTTGTGGCCAAAGGTTAAAGAGTACATTTCTTGGCGTTAGTGTGGGTGGAGTGACGCCGACGGCTTGGGTTTAGCGCAGTGGAGTCGCGTTGACAATCCACTACAGATGCCAGGATGCCACTGTTGGAGAAAGGAACGCTCATGGCTGGGGTATTGCGTCTTCAATAGCCAGAACCAACTAGTATCCATAAGAGTGAGGTTTTCCTTGCGATCAGAGTTGATGGCAATGTCTGTGTATTGGGGGAGATGAGAGGGTCGAGGGTAGCAGTGTTGGTGATTTCCAGCATCAGTAGAAAGATGGAGGTAGTAATGGGGTGAAAGGCGATATCCAGCAGACAGGCGTAAATGCCATGATTTAATTTCTGCATCATCTGTGCGATAGGGGTTCGTCGGGGAGAGTGGTGTGTTAAGGATTGAGTCTTTACCTGGTACTTGGGAAAGACTGCCTCCTCTCCCCCGGGCGGTCCGTCCTCCTCTTCTATCCCACGTCTCCTCTCCACTCCTTTCCTCTCGCTAGCTTCCCAGGCTCCGGCGGTCCACGTGGAACTCAGAACCCCCCAAAGACGGGCAGACAATCATCACACAACAACCAGCAAGCGGAGCATCAACAGTCTGCAGCGAGCAGCAGGCCTTCCCGTCACCCCACGGGGCTGGAAGTGACGGCTCCTGGCAGCCAGAAATGATGTCACGCAGCAACACTGACACAGACGGGAGCAGCGCTCGCCCAGTGCGTTGACTGGGGAAAAGAAGCTGCGGTGGTACTTGGCGAGAAGATTGAAAAGGCAGGCGAGAAGTAATGCCACAACCTACTCGTTAGGACGTGACACGCTTGAGTATATGTGCCACGGTCTAATCCACGCAGGCGTGCAAGCAAAGGGTTAATAGTTCAACAACATGCCAGGATTGCCAGGCTAAAGGGCATGGCAGCTGAACAATAGGGCCCGTGCATTCAAGGTGGCACGTGTTTGTAAGCACAGCATGGGTAGTGCTGCCTTTTGAGTCACCTATAACTCTAATATTGTTTTACTTTATTATATTTATAATACGCGCCTGGGTACCCGGAGCATTAAGTGCGCAACATACATACCAGGAGAAAGAGACAAGTACGCTGAACCAGGCAACCATCCAGACGGGAACATCATATCAATCATCTGAACAGCAGTGTGTTAGGTTGATCAAGCTGTGCTGTGTTTTTTATCGTTAAGTATTCTGCTATTATAATGTTCATGTCTTCTAATGTGCGTAACTTGTTTGGTTATGACCCTGGTTCCAGAGCACTTTGGGTTCTGAAACCAGTGGGTCGGTTGCTTCTTCTGGGAGGGCAGTGCCTGCTGTCTGTTCCTGCGTTAACTAATAAATGTACTTCAAACTTCATATTCTGTCTCCGTGTGAATTCAACAGTGTCTTTCGTTTTTTCCTGAACAAAGTTGTAGAGCTCAGTTCTCTTACATCGGGAGGGGCAGCTGCCACAAAAAATGCATATTTGGATGTCTGAGTAAGGGTGCGTTTAGGGATCTTAAATTGGTTGGTCTTATTGGATCGGAGGTTCTTCGTGTAGGATTTAATGGAATAGGGCCACTTGTACATTTGAGTGATCACTGGGAGGCGAAATTCAATCCTGGCCTCGATGGGGAGCCAATGTAGGTTGTGTCTAGTAAACATGGTCTCTCCTACCGAGACCAGTAATGACCCTGATGGCACTATTCTGAATAATTTGTAGCCTTGAACATTCTGATTTATTGAGTCCTATCAAAAGGCTGCTACAATAATCGATTTTGGAACAGATGATAGCTCTGCCCACAGTCTCACAGTTGGCTCATAAAATTAACAGGCAAAGTTGTGCTAGTAGCATTATATAGTAGGCTGTGGAGGAGACCAAGCTACTCACCTGGGCATGCATATGAGATTTTGATCTAAAAAAGATCCCAAGTGTTTTAACTTTGTTCTTAGTTTCGATTTCACAGCCTGATAACCTAAAGGCCTTGTAGTCGGGTCCCTTTTTTAACACTCTCTTTTCCGTACCTAACACCATCAGTTCAGTTTTCTCTTTATTAAGCGCTAAGCCATTCTCAACCATCCACACTTGGATCAGATATGTTCTGTTGTTCCTAACATCTGGCTCGTAGTTGCCAGACAGTGGGATGATCCACTGCGTATCATCATCAGCATAGTTTGTAAATCTGTTACCTTGCTTCTCCAGCAGGTCAAATAGGGGAACTGAAAAGATGTTATAAAGGGAGGGAGACGGGTAAGCCCCCTGGAGAACCCCATGAAACAATGGTGCCGGAAGAGCCTCTGCTACCTCACTACAAACTCTGCAATGTCTGTTGTTCCAAAAAAGATTCAATCCAGCCCGCAGCCCTATCTGAGAAAGCGGCCACCTCTTTCAGTGACTAAAAAAGTGTGATCAACCAGATCAAAGGCCGAGGGCAGATCCAGCACCATTAGCATTGTGGTCTGTCCCTTGTCCATGATTTGCAATAATCTTGATTTCAGGTCAAGTAACGCGGTTTCAGTGCTGTGTCCTTGCCTGAAGCCCGACTGCCAATTATTTAAAATTGTGTGATTATTCAGATATTCTGATAACTGTGTACGCAACACGTTATCAAGGTTATCAAGTTCGAGCTGTATTTATTATTTTCATTCTTTTTTCTTCTATTCCCCCTTCCATTATAAATGCGAAATTATAATGCACGTGTTGTGCATGCCAAGTTTACAAAAATGGCTGTCACTGGACTATGCAGTGCTCCAACAATGCTTTAATCAGTGCCACAGAACAATTTTTTAGAAAATAACAAATATTTAAATTGTGCATCTAATGTATGAGGCACAGACATTAAAGATGGCCCTTGCGCCAGTGTTCAATTTCTCTTTGGTTTTGCTGACGCAGAGAGGAATTGGGGAGAGGTCGGGCTTAGGAATGTTGCTTTCAACAAACACGAAAAGTAGGGCAGAAGCTGCCTTACATTTAGCATTTGTGGAGTAGTATACATCTCACAATCTGCCAAATGCATATAATCTCTGTAGGTCACTCACAGGACTGGCTGACTATTGGTGCACATTTTTATCTTTCTCCAACTTGTGTACAACTACAGATGTCATATATTTAAATTTGCACAAATGAAGATGGAATATTTTTAAAAAATGCTAATTTTACTGACCTACACACTTCACACTGCATGACAGCGGCTTTCACGGCAAAGGGAGGTCTATGATCAGAGTATGGAAATGTACAGGCGAAAGCAGCATGCGTAATTGTACCTACTACAATTTTAAAACAAGAAATCATAATGCATGTGTCGGGCAAGTCGATTTTACATGGTTCAGTTAGCACAAGTTAGTGTCAGTGGATTGTGCAGACGTAACCAGTGCTTCAGAATAAAAAAGGGGAGGGGCGAAAACAAGGATATATTGACAAGTATCTAATGGCCAAGGCACATAAAATAGTCCATCTTAATATGTGCTGCTTTAAATATATCTGTAGTTGTACACAAGTTGGGAAAACGTACGCAGTTAATTAGCCAGTCTGTGAGCAACATGGAGACATTATTTGAATATGGCAGATCGAGAGATTTGTAATTCTTCCTAATGTGAGATGCATACCCCCTTCTGCTTTATCTTTCGTCTTAATTGGAAACAGCATTTTGGCAAAACCATACAGGCCTTGGACACTGCGAGAGGTGAGGTATGCTTTATTTCTGTCTCGGCAAAAGTAGCTCCTGGTTGTAGGCTGCAAGAACGCAATCATTTCAATCCCTGTAGAGAAGCTTCTAATTATTTATGGTAGACTCGCTGTGTCGTGAAGAGTAACAGAGCCTCTGTCCCCAAGTTCCGCACAAAGAGATAGAATACACTCTTTGTGCGAGCCTTGAAGCCACAGGTGTTGGTGTTGTTTGCACAGGAACCAGGCGCCGCCGAAGACCGCAAGACTGTGGGAAGGAAGGCAAGTTTAGCAAAAGCAGGCACAGTATACAGAAATGCAGGCACGAGTAAATAACTTAAGTGTTCTTACCTATGTCCTGTAAGACTGTCCTGGTATCGGCTTTGTGGTGCAGGGGGCGCGCAGTGAAGTTCCTGAAGCCGGCTGAACCGACTGCAAACACCTGGTTGATTCGTGGCACAGGGTAAGGCTTGAATGCTTGAGAGTGATTCGTGACAGATTAGGGCAAGGCAAAGGCAAGTCCAAAAGCACTCTAAGGTCGATGCCAGGTGAGCAGGGAAAAGTCAACAAACCAGGGAGTGTTTCGGGGGCATTCCGGTATACGTTGTCCAAAGGTCAAAATCCGTGTGGTCTGTGCCGGTTGAAGTAGTAGTACAAAAGGAGCGAGCAAAGAAGTCCGGGATCCGTTGGCCGAGGTCGGGTACCGTATATCTTGAATCCGAGACGAAATGCTGAACAGCGATACGAAGAACAGCTGTGAAGCAACAAGCATTTCGAACTGGCCGGCTTTATGCACAGCGGTTCCCGATCACGTGAGCAGGGGGCGAGACACGTGACCGGGAAAGCGTCCCGTAACCAGGAAGCCAATGCGATCGGGTCCTCCTACCCGATCACAGTCTCCAGGGAAGTTGCCAATGGAAACGGGGGTTCCAGCGAGGATGACCAATGCCCCTGCGTTGCAAGAAGGAACGCCACTTCCCCTGCACCAAAGGTAATCTAAAGCCCTGAACTGCCTGCAGCCTGGGGAGTCTAGCGCTACTGCTGGTCGGGGAATTGTCGGGAGTGGGAGTGAAGATATCCCGGTCTGTAGTGGTTCGGACATTCTGTCAGATCGGAAGCGAGCTGGTATGCCTCCCGCGCATGACAATTTACAAGGGAGAACCAGAGTATGGACAATAGTTATTGATGCAAGTACACCTCCTGCCCTCCATATAAACAACCTGTTTCCACCCTGCCACTGCACAATACAGTTTACGTAGCTTCCACCTTCGAGTTTATGTATCACACACCTCTAACCCCCACTGAAGTCTGGCTTCGGAAGAACAGAAACGTGCTGTAGGTTAATTTCATGTCTTGAGTAGCAGTACTTTACTTTGATATTCAACATTTGAAAATAATTATCCAGTTGGATTGTTAATCAAGATAAATATCAGAAAACTACAAATTATTTTTAAAAAAAAAGTATTTTATGCCTTGGCGCCCACGCAAGCCAGGATTGTTCACTGTGTACAGATGTTCCCATCAAAATATACCCTTTTTAACAATTCACAATGCATATGTCATGTATCCATACATTTGAAGAAAACTTTCCATTTCACGTGGATACGGTTTCAATTTCATCCATTTTAAATCTGAATCGTCCATCTAATTTCTGGCAACCAGTAAATTGCCGGAAGTTGATCTTTGCTTTTCTTCTTTTGCATCGTGAGATAAAGGTGTGAAGGTAGTACAAGGCAGCACTCTGAGGGTTGGTGTTGCTGGAATTGACATTCAACCTGCAGGGCATGCATAGAACAGGTGAGCCCTGGACAGATGGCGGAGAGCTCTGATCACATTGATAGGAGGTGAGTGGTGTTCTGATTTTATTGCAAACCGTATCACAGAATGAGGATGACTTGTCTTGCAAAATCTCGTTGATGTTCATCTGTTTCTTGAATGACAGTAATTAGCATTTGCCTGCCCAAAAAAGGTAACCTCTTGTAAGGAACTCATGGTGGTAACAGTAAAGACAGACAAAAGGAGTCACAGTTCAAGGATGTTGGGGTCCCACGTTTTGAGCACGGGACAAGTCGGAACTCCTGAGCACACCACACGCTTGAGTTTTCCCAGCCCAAGCCAACAGTTCCGCTCTCAGCTATCGAAGCCTTCGGTGGTTAATTTTCTTTACTACGAAAAAAGTCTCTTGCCTCGGAGGACCTGATTTATTCCAAAATAATAAACAAAAGTTCCTTTCTACTTGTATGTTGGGCGATAGCTTTTCACCCCTGGATCCTCCTCTTCTGGGCTCAGATCCACCAAAAAGTCCTTTAAAATATCAGGACCTTTGGTAGTTAAGTTTCTTGCTTCTGAAGGTCTGATGGTTTTAAAATAATAAACAAAAGTTATTTCCTGATTGTATTAGAGGTATTTCTTCACCCCTGGGTCCCCCTCTTCTGTGCTCAGACGCCTCTCGAGTATCAGCCTCCCTCCGTCAGGTTCACCTTGGCTTATAGTCAAGACTTCTCTGTTACATTCATGTGTCGTGGGGTGACTGTTTCTCACCTCTGGATCCCCCTCTTCCGGGCTCAGACCCCTCTCGACTGTTTGCATTCCCTCGGTCGGGTTCACCACAGCTTTCAACACAATCTCCTCTGTGAGATTCCCGAATCTTAATGCCCTTTCAAACTGTATATCTGGAATTTAGACTTCGCCCCACTTTGTCAATTACACAGTTTCTTAAACAGTTCTTACGATGTGCTTCCCAGTCATTTGTCGGTCAAAGACTTTCAACTATATAGAGGATTTTACTAGACACTTATGTGACCACTTTAACTCCTTTCACCCCTTTCCCAAGGCTTTCTGGTAACGGTAGTTTCAACAATCGGGTAATCGGCCAGAGTTTCCTGAGTGAGCACCCACGTGGTGCCTGACTCCTCCGTTGCTGGTTTTTCCCCTTCTGGCATTAACAGTTCTTTGTACTTTCACAGTTCAATTAGCCGTTTGCTACTTTCGTTCAACACAGTTCAGTTTCTTATCGGCTCTTCCTCGACTCACCGGCTGTGATGAACCGCTTGGCTTTTCTTTTCTTTGGAGTCAAGGTTGGTACTACGGAGACAAGCGTCTCTCCCAGGTTTGGTTATCAGCGGAGGAGGGCCCTGTATACTGTTTACATCTGCTGCAACACACGCTGGCTATTGTTCGCGGTCTTACGATTCCTTCTGCAGAGGTCTCACGGGCCTTGGTCGGAAAGGGCAAGGTTGCTTCTCTCCTTGTCACCCTCTCGGTTTGCGCCGTCTTTCTCCTCCTTTTGTAATGCTGTGCTGAGCTAACTCTCTTGTAGTGAGGTCTGCCTTGCTCGTATTGTGCTCTCGTACTCCACCATTTATCCCTGTGGGGAAGGGAAAGGGCCGCCAGGTATGTGTGATTCAGGTCAATTGCCTGACTTTGCCTGACCCTTGTGGCGTGATATGTCAGGTAAATGGCTCTGGTGTTTGTCCATCATCTTTCGTGGTGTGCAAAAGTGTTCCGTGTCGGAAAAGGGTGGGCGGGGTAGAGTATCTGAGTATCCTACGGGATAGGATGGGGAAAAGGTCTTGTAGGAAGGGGGATACCGCATCTCACCTGTCGGCGTCCCACTTCCACTCCCTGAGGACCCCCCCATCCAGGTGATCCTCCTGCACTGGTCCAACCCCAGGAGCTGGATCCAATAGCGATGGCCGTGTCCTGGCCACCTGGATGACAGATCCCCCGGGGACTAGTAAGTGAGACACTTTCAGATTTCTCGCACCTCTCCACATCTCTGCTTCTAGATAAACCTCTTTTATCAGACTTGCGCAAATATGGATATTTCATTTTTTCATATCCCGGCAGGTATGCCATGCAACTCAATTTTTCTGCATAGCATTCCATTGATTGCTTATAATTTTTGTTTGGATCGGGCTACCTAACTCGGGCCTCAAAATTAGCGCATGACACCAGCCATTGTCGAGTGATAATTGGTAAAAAGCCAAGAACGAGATGTCTGGGAAAACTCTGGTCTAAGAATTACAAGGGCTGGAAGAGACCTAGTTGATATTGTGGCATACCAGACATTACCAGACATTGGGAAGAGACACAACGGTGCAGGGAGAAGCACTGGAGTAATTCCTAGTATTAGTTGGAAGATGGAAAGGAGTAATACCCAGTTTTAGTTGGAAGATGGAAAGTCGAAGCCTGAGAACCCTGAAACTTGTGAGAGGTCTACGAGTTGCATCGTGAAAGGCAAACATCCAAGGAACAGACTAGAATGCGAATTACACCTGGAAGAGCTTTCCCAGGAGACCCTTCCTATATTTTCTTTGTAGATTATGTGGTAGATCAGAAGAAAGAGGCAGACAAAAGATTGGCATTCTTAACCAAGACTGTATTGAAACAATAATAAAAAAGGCCTATCTATCCCTGTACAAACGGGGTGGGGTTTTCCCTGCCTAACAGACATCTAACTGTGGTGTTCGTCGTCAGTGATGTTGTCGAAATCAAAATAGTCTGTCCTCCATCCAAAACTACCTATGCTGACCCTTCCACTAAAGATAAAGGTTTAACAAACAAAAAGGGGTCCAGAAGAATGACAGGCTTATTTAGCCGTAGTAGCTTATCTTAATATAGTTCCTTGTTATAAAGACCTTATATGCGTATTAGCCGAGTGCAGGATTGCGCTGGCATCGAAATCTGCTGGAGGTCCTCGAATAGAGGTTTGGTGGGGGGACTTCAGAAAATGGGCAGAGGCGGAAACGGTTGTGTGGCATCGAGCGGTGTATAGAGGGCAGAGAGACATCAGTAATGATGTCATGGCCTGGAATGCATTAACACAGGCTATGCTTGCCCCCTAGGATAATATGCCCCCTTGAAGTCATCATTATGGGGCGCAGTCTTTGTGTGTTCACAGATTAAACACAGAGGGGGATTACTGGGAACGTTGTTGCTGTTGGGAGGGTTGCTGTTGAAGTTTGTTAATAGTTAGGGTTATGACAACCATGTTTCATTATGCACATGTGGGATCGCATAAGTGCTGATTGCTTTATCTGAGGGACACGCCCCTCAGCGAGAGATGATAATCTGTAATGGGAGACTGAATAAACGTTGAGAATTGTGCAATTTTCTGATGTCTCACCAAGCATGATGTACACTCTGTTCATTTGGAAAGTTAATAAACAGAACTTAAAAAAAGACTTCCTTGTGATATTCTTAATTAACCTCTTCCAGCCTTTCTTAAATATCCATTGATACTTTTGTCTCAATGTCCCGTGTTTCACTATGTCAGGATCTTGCTCCTTTCCTCACTGGGTTTCGGTTAGTGTGTAGGGGAGGCATGGTATCACAAGTATGACACTGACACAATTAGTACAATTTGTAAAAACCTTTATTGAAATTGTTGGAGTTGGAGAAACTCCTACTTTGCCCTATAACAAAGATGGGAGTAGTCTACACCATCAAATAATCATGCAGTCCTAGTAGAGTCTATCAAATCAAAATGGCCTATGCTAACAAAACCTAATGCCTGCCCTATCTCTTGTACAAAAAAGTGTAAAAAGGAGAAATGTATACAAAAGGAAAAACCAGTGTACAAATGAATAAAGGTGGTTGAACCAGCTCCCCTCCCCACGTTAGACCTCAAGGAGTAAGGCTATCCCTGTTGGCAGGATGGCAACCTCTGGCTCAGCTTCTAACACAATAAACAGTTCCAACACGTGGATCGAGGCCAGTCTCTTTTCTTTGACTGCTGGGCTCAGACCTTGCAACACACATTTCTCATAGGTCTGCTTCTGCCTGGCTCAGACCTCTCAAAATAATGTTCAACACAAACAAGCTCCCTTCCCCAAGCTTATCTCACTTCTGGTCTCCCTTTGTCGGGCTCGGACCCCTTTCGGATTGTGGAAACAGAGAAATTGATATGAGGCCGGGAAGCCCAAAAGGAAACACACCAACACAGGACATACAAAGCGCTTTATTTCAAAGTTACAAAGTTACCAAAGTCAATTGACATACGGATAGCTATTCGGTCCTCTGACTAACACGCGAACCTTCAACGTAAGGTTCGCACTGAAAGTGGGAGAGACCGATCATCGGGATGCTTGGGTTTTTATACGTTTTGTCCTGCATTGGCCAGCCCTCTCGCAAGTTAACCATTCTTGGAACTGTGGCTAGGGTTCGTAGCCAGGTCGAACACACAATATACATAATTTGATCAGTTCCGCTGATACAGTTACATATTTACACACAGGTTAAAGAGAGGACAAGGTCTTAGTTCATGACCCTAACAAGTGGCCTGCGGACATATTGTTTATTCACGTGTGCGGAGGTCACCATGGCCGGAGTCTTACTCAAAATGTCATTCGGCCTCCATTTTGTGATTCAGGGTGACTTCCACACTGCAAGAGTACCTAAAATATCGGCTAGATCCAAGATGGCGGCTTACACAATACAATAAGGTCAAGACCTTGCCGCGGAACCTATGTACATGGTATTCTTTAGACAGCTTGGCGTAGGCCAACATACATTCAAACAATGCGATTGGAGTCACAATATTATATCGATTTCCACAGACCCTCCTTTTTGGCCTATGCCAAGTGCTAATACATCATTTCCTAATACTTTCGAAAATAACTGAAGGCATTATCATCCATAGGTTCCGCATCATTGTCCGAAATGCCAATAGCCATAAAGTTGTTCATAAGAACTTCTTGCAACATGAACTCTTTAGATGCTGTCTTCAGGGTGTATATCTTATGCCCTATTGCGCTCATTACCTGAGCACAACATCCCCCCATCATTCCACATATACTCGGGAGGCATTGAAAACAACAGCAAAGAACTAACAGAATCCCTAAAATACCTAAAATAACAGAAAGCACCTTCCACCCCCAAGATCGTAAAGAATCCCAAAACCAAGTACTAAGGTTCCAGTCTCCTACAGGGATATGGACTTCAGAACTGAGAGTGTGTAAATTCTGAATTGCTTTAAAAATTGTTGGCGAAGAATCTGGTACGAAGACACAACAAGCGGACCCCACTAATTTACATACTCCACCTCGTTCGGCTAAAATGACATCTAATGCCATTCGATTTTGAAGGGCTACCAATCTTATCGCCTTTTGCTCTAAGGTCATATTGTAAAGTATGTCCGTGGTCCGATTGATCGTTTTCTCCAACACCCTCGCTAATCCCCTAATGTTTTCTGAATTTGCTATTTGTCCCCAAAAGGGCACTACTGATTTGGCTATATCCCCGAACACTTGTCCAGGGGTGTCTCCATTACTATCCCGTTGCGGGCGAGCCTTAGATACCTCTAAGGTACTGGCTATAAATACACCTGGTAACAATATCCCTAAAAAACAAGTCCCCTGCCAATCCTTCGGCAACCAGGGAAAAGCTAAACTACCACAAACAAAATAAACGGGTCCCCCTACATACAAAGGCCTATTTTCCCCAGTCAAATTTACAGTATTTCCCAAGGCTCGAAGTCTCCCATTGGCCTAGTGCCATTTCTTTGTACACAGAAAGGAACTGAATCAGGACTATGATTCACAGAATAAGAAGGAGGCATGGCATCCTTATTGCCTATCGGAGCCATCTTAAAAGAAACTAGATTTTGGAAAGGAAAAGATAGTTTATCAGACAGCCTAATAGAAGCGACGTTAGGTTTACTTCTATTTGCGAAAAGCGAGCATCCCAGGGGAGTCAATTCACGTTTTTCAAATTCATTCAAATTAGTCCCATCGAAGTTCCCTGAGATGCTATCATTCCATCGGCCAAAGAAGAGTGCTCTAAGAGAGGCATAGCAAGAAGTTGTTAGAGGTAAGGGATGTATATACCATCCCAGTCCCTTGTCCCCATGTTGTGGTAAGTGAGTGCAGATCCAACAATTACTCTTATTAAAAATAGCATGCGTAGCATTCATCACTATCATCAAAGTGTTATTATGATATTTCTGTCTATGCCGAGAGTCCCTAGGGGACAGAGTGTGAAGGTGTACAGAGGGAGTCAAAACAGTTGGTACGATTCTGGTCGGTAACAGAGGCTTCAAAGGATACATTTCTTCAAAATACCAAAGTCCCACGGCAGCAGTTGCAAAAGTAACAATAATCAGAACGAGAACACAACAGTACGTTTTCGGGGCCCAGGCACATTGTTCATTGTTCGATTTGGTCACCTCCTTATCTAATAGTTCAATACAGGGAGCAGCGGTGAAGGCGGCAGGCATCATGGTCATCCCGATCGACGGCCCCAATGTTCGTTGCTGGCGGCACTTCGGCCGCACGATTTCTTAGTCCTTCCCAACCCTAGCCAACAGAACCCTCCTTTTCTTTGTTCGAAAAAAAGAAAGACAACAGTACTTCAATCACTCTTTTCCTTCCAGATGCACGACACTCGTGCGGTAGTTCTATTTCCGTGGTCGAAGGTTGTACCTGATGGTACCCAAGTTTGTTGAATCCAAAAGCAAAGTATCGTCGCTCCCTGAGGGGAGCGTCGTGTCGGTGGCAACGGAAGTCGCAGAGCTCGGAACAAGATTTTCCGGAAGTGATTGATCAAGGGAGTGCGGAGACAAAATGGATGGCTCCCCGAGCTCCTCAGGCTCAGAGAACTTCTCCGACGCACTCACAATGCTGCCTGCTACTCCGAGATCAGAGATTGTAGCACCAGCGAGGGGTTCTGTTTCTTCTGTAGCGTGTGGCGTCGGGTGAGGGATCTTCTTAACGTGTGTTGCATGTATCCAGTTCTTCTTTCCTGCCACCCGCACTGCCGTCCTGGTGACCAATAATACCTGGTAGGGTCCGCGCCAGCGAGGCGCAAGACAGGAAGACCTCTCGTAGGCCTTCACCAGGATCCAGCTACCGGGCAGTATATCGTGTCCTGGGCCCGTAAACCGTACAGGTAAGGCAGCATTCACCTGGTGGTAAATGAAATACAGATTTTTAGTCAATTGATTACAGTAATCTATGAGCAATACATTATCCACATCCCTCAGGGCTTTAGGTTTAGGGAGACCCCAGATATTAGCAGGCCTTCCCATTACCACCTCGAACGGAGAGAGCCCAGTTCTAGTCTGGGGTGTGGTGCGCATAGCTAACAACACAATAGGTAAAGCGTCGGGCCATTTTAGTTTAGTGTCGGCACATGTTTTTGCAAGTTTGTTTTTCAAAATACCGTTGTGTCTCTCTACCAATACCGCACTTTGAGGGTGCCTAGCTGAATGAAAACGTTTCTCAATCCCTAGGGCAACACATATTTGCAACATTACGGCTGCGATGAAATGGGGGCCGTTGTCCGACCAAATTATCCTCGGGAGCCCAAATCGAGGGAAGTACTCTTTCACCAGGATCTTTGCGGTGGTCATGGCGGTAGCATCTTTGACAGGGAAAGCCTCGACCCATTTGCTAAAAGCACAAATGATGACAAGAACATATTTCAAGTTATTACATCGCTCCATTTCAATAAAATCAAGGTGAATGGTTTCAAAGGGGACAGAGGGGGGCCCGAAACTTCCCCTTGGAGTCACTGTCCCTTTACCCACATTGTGCTGCAGGCAAATCATGCAATTCTGAACATGTCTCTTTGCAGTTTCCAAACTTTTATCATTCACCCAAACCTGCTGTAATATCTTCGTAATTTGCTGGGCACACACATGCGTTGGACCGTGTGCCATTGTAACCATTGCTAACACATAAGAATCAGGAAGCAACCATTTCCCGTTGGATGCGTCCACCCAACACCCTTCATCATCCAATTTTCCCATGCCTTCAGCCCACTTCCTAGACTCTTCAACGGAGGCATCAGTCTGCATGTCTCGCACAGACCCAATGCCTTCATCTATTATACAAACATCTCTCACTTCCCTCGAGGTGTACATGTCTGTGCTAAGGTCTGTGGCTGTTTGTCTAGCTATCAAATCTGCAAAAGCATTTCCTCTGCCCACATTTTCTATGACCTTGCGATGTGCTGCACATTTCATGATTGCTAATTGTTCAGGGAGTGAGAGCGCTGAAAGTAGTTGTACTATTAAGGGACCATGCTGAATCTTGGTCCCATGTGAGGTCAGAAACCCTCTTTCCGACCACAGTTTTCCGAAGTTGTGAGCCACCCCAAAGGCGTACTGGCTATCCGTATAAATATTGACTCTATGCCCTTGGGAGAGCTCACAAGCGCGGGTCAACGCTATAATCTCCGCGGCCTGCGCGGAGTTATGCGGAATCCTTTTAGTTTCAACAATCTTGTTCAAAGTAGTAACTGCATAAGCAGCTGTAGATGTGCCATTCGGAAGTTTGAAGCAGGAGCCATCGCAAAACAGCTCCCCTTCCGCATTCTCCAAAGGAGTATCTGAGAGGTCTATCCTGCCCTTTGTTTCTTGTTCGGTGGCATACAGGCAGTCATGTGATCCTTCATCACCGCAAACAATATTTTGCGGGAGAGGTAAGAGTTCAGCCGGATTGAGAACACAACACCTTTTAATTTGGATATGAGGAGCAAATAGGACTAATTCGTACCTTGTCAACCGGGCAGAGGTAAGGTGTTGCGTTTGAGTTTTATTCAATAGAATATCAACAGAGTGAGGTACCATCAGAGTTAAATCGTGGCCTAGGACCATCCCCTCACTCTGTTTTACAGACGCAGCGGCAGCAGCAACAGCGCGCAGACATCGCGGCAAAGCGCATGCAACAGGATCGAGGGCGGAGGAATAATAGCCGCACGGCCTATTCTTCCCTCCATGTTCCTGTGTTAACACAGACAAAGCACATCCATCACATTCATGCACAAACAACACAAAGGCCTTATCGTAGTTTGGTGTACCCAGAACCGGTGCTGAACATAGCGCGGTTTTGAGAAGCTCAAATGATCGTTGATGTTCCGATTCCCTTGGCAGTGGCAGAGAAATGCCCTTCTTCGTCAAAGCCAACATCGGTTTTACCACTAGGGCAAAATTCGGGATCCACAGTCTACAGTAGGACGCCATCCCTATCAGGGCTCTGACTTCCTTCTGTGTTTTTGGGACAGACATGCCAGAAATGTGTTTTATTCGTTCAGGTGTCAATCTTCTCCCCTCCTTTGACAGGAGGTAGCCTAAATAGGCAACCTCCTGGCAACAATATTGAAATTTTTTAAGTGAAGCTTTGTGACCATTTTCAGCTAAATGAACAAGCAACAATATAGTGCCTTCCTTACAAGCTTTCTCAGAGTCTGCAGCCAAGAGCAAATCGTCTACATATTGAAGCAGCGTGCAAGTAGGTGGCAATTCAATGGTGTCGAGCTGCTCCTTTAAGGCTCTACTATAGATACTAGGACTTTCAGTATACCCTTGAGGTGCCCTTGTGAATGTAAACGAGCGTCCCCCCAAGGTGAACACGAACAAATACCTGCTCTCCTCATGTATCGGAATACTAAAGAAGGCGTTTTTCAAATCTACGACACTAAAGTGTGTAGCCGTAGCAGGGATCATTGTTAAGATCGTTGTTACATCAGGCACGATTGGAAATTGTGGGGCTACCACCCGGTTAATAGCACAAAGATCTATTATAAACCGGTACGGAATTGCATTGTCGCCTTTCTTATATACTGGCAAGATCGGGCTATTACATAAGCTACCTGTTATCTCTTTGATCACTCCACGATGTACAAAATCGGAGACAATGCATTTCAGAGCACGCTCACCTTCAATTGAAATTTTATATTGCGGAATGCGCGGTAGCTTAACCCCATGTTTCAAGACTATCTTAACAGGCTCGATGTGCAATATCCCGACATCATTGTCGTCTATTGCCCACAAACATTCCGGGACAATGTCAAACTCGGGAGGTAGAGGTCGGGTCAAGTACTGGGAGTTAAAGGGTTGCTGTGGTGAAACTGTTAATCTTATTCCGTCAGGGGAACAATAAATCACTGCATTCAGTTTCTTTAATAAATTCAACCCTAGCAAATTTTCTCCGCAATTTGAAGTAAGAAGAAAAGGGCACTGGTCTGTGAAAGGACCCAAAGAAACAGATACCGGCGCAGAAACCGGACAAACAGTTGGTATACCAGAGAACCCTATAGAGACGTTTGTTTGCCCTGACAGTGGGATGTTTGGAACCCTAGAATGGTCAATGGAGCACTTTTGTGCTCCAGTGTCAATCAAGAACTGATGTTTCCTATTCCCCACCAATAATTCAACGTAGGGGCCCTTCTGAATAACGGGAATAGGTAAAGGTTCCAAACGCTGCTTCGGGCAATCCTAGTAAGGCAGAACTTCGTCAAAGGGAAGTTCTTCAGAAAGATAGGCAGCAGAAGGGTGATCAAATATATTTCTCGAGTCCATACTCGGAGTCTGATTTTCCCGTGAAAAAGGTTGTTGTGGATCTTGTAGAAGCTGACCCCTATCAGGGCCCCCTGCTCCGGGGCGGCCCCTTGGTCGCCTACCCATACCTCCAAATGTGCCTCCTGACCTCTGACGAAGGGCAGGGCACTGTGCTCGCCAGTGACCTTCCTGGCGGCAATAAGCACACTGATTAATATTTATAGAATTCAGAGGAGTATTTCCTCTTGGAATGTACTGACCTCTAGTCTGTGTCGTACCTCCTCTGGGGTTTCTGACAATTTGCTGCAACAATACCTTAGTCTTCAAGTCGCCCCTTCTTTTTTCAATTTTCTCTTTTTCATTATTAACCCGATTTTCATAATACTGAGCCATATGCAAAACCTCTGACTGAGATTTTGCCTGCCAAGCGCTCTCTGAGGACATAATTTGTGACTGGATATCGGGCAACAATCCACGTACAAATTTGTCCACAAACAACCTCTTCCCCGACTCTGTGCCTAAATCCTGTCCACTGAAGTCAGAGAACACCTGTTCAAATCTATTAAAGAATTCAGTAGTACCTTCAGTTTTCCCTTGGACGCAGGCCGTAAGCTTGTCCCAAATAATCCTTTTTTCTGGGATTATAGTTTTTAGTTTAGCAACTATTCTATCGGGTAAGGTAAGTATTACCTGGGGTGGTTTCTCACCAGCTGGTCGTTCCCCATCTATTCTAATCAGATTTACCCATGTATCCCCTAGCCCCGGCACATCATCTACTGTCCGTATCTGTTTCCATACATCAACTGGCAAAAGCACTGGAAACAATAAGTCCATGTCACTTAAGGTGAACACGGAAGACTGTAAGACGGATTCTATTTCTTTATAAAACCCTGTCGGGTTTTTTCCTAATATCAGGGACTGATTGTCTAATCGTGTTCACTTCCTGTCGAGAGAACGGGACGTGAACAAACTGCGATACGTAATGTGCAGGGATATCCACCGCGGGAGTACCAGCCGCCGCGTCGGCTGGGTTTTCTGCTTTTGGGACAAGGGTTGGAGGGACCTCTCTCATAGGCAACTGAGATATAGGGACCTCCGACCGCTTACTGAGCAATAGGGCCAAATCGAGCGCTAAAGCAGCTGTAGAAGTGTCGGGCGAAAAAGCTCTTTTACAAATACCTAATAACTCTATGGGGCAACCAACCTTCTTCCTTATACATTCCTCCTGTAAGTACTGTATCATCACTTGGATTACCTTTCTTTGCATCTCTACCGTGTATTGACTGTATGTGTCATACACCTCATCTGGCGGTATCGATGAATCCGAGATCCATCGAATCGCGTCTTTGGTACAAATTCGTACTTCCTCAGGTGCTGATCTCCGGCACGAAAGGAACCGTTTCTGTACATATATCCTATCGTCCTGATCATCCTCGTTTTGTAACTTTTCAAAATCCCTCCTAAACTCAAACAACCTATCAACATGTCCATATACTTTCTGCTCTGTATCCCTCGAAAGTGCCAAAGCATTCAGATCTCTCACCCTTTGTGGGAGATCCGAAGTCTGCAATCTACCCCACATTACACCTAAGTGAATCCCCAGTCCTTCAATAAAAACATTTTTCTCGGGAAAATCGAGCAAATTAGATAATGTTGAAAATGCTTCAGTTTGATCACCTTTTTCCATGCAATGCTTAGCCCAAGCAAATAGTTCCTGTTTCCTGCCCGCAGGAACAGTACTACGAGTCACAATTGTTGACCCTGCACCGGGATCTGTTTTAACGAGCACGGGACTCCCCGGAATCGAAAGTGTAGGTGGACTTAACAAGGGTGCAGGGGAGAGAGGCAGTGTAATAGACAGAGGAGCGACAACCAAAGAACTAGGAGTAGTAGGCTGTGCAGGGGGAGTAGGAATAGCAACGGGAACAATAGCAGGAACGGGCAAGGTGCCCACAACAGGAGCATACGGAGGTGGCGCTGAAGAATCAGGCCTCCGTTCGTTCAATATTTTCTCAATAAACTCCTCGGAAACATGGAAATCTTTAGAGGGGTAAATTTTCTGGACCTCGAGCGAGAAAGCTCTATCCATTTTCTGGGCTTCTTCTAATCGTTTTTCCTTGTCATACAACAATGCCTTTTCGGCATTTGTTTTATGACGACGTGCATGTTTATCCTTACTTTTAAGCTGCTGCAATGCTTCCTTTTTCCAATTTTGTAACACATCAAAGGCTGCTGGCCTAGCCTTTTTCTTAAGCAAGATCGATTCTAAGTATTCAATACGGGGGATCTCAAAACTACCATTGATTGGCCACTGAAATTCGGAGGCATTTCTGGTCTGTCTGTGCCAAATGTCATTAAATACAATACTACCAATGCCATACTTACAGTACATAGTACACGCCGGCGACCCCTCCTGTGGTGCCGGACGGCTAAATTCCAAAGATTGTCGATCACTGCGGAACAGAGCCCTAAAGCAGCTAGACAATTTCCCAGGCATTTCTCAAAGAATTGGTGTTACCTGGTCCAATAATTGTGTCTGCAGATACAATACGCCAAATTCAAATTGTCAGGGTTAAATTAAGAGCCGGGTCACGACTGCACCTGACCAAACCTAAGGAGGACCGTACGGTTTACAAAGGACTTCAACTAACGAATTTTTACCTGCGTTCGGTGGTTTCGGCAAATCTGCCCGCCTCGGATTTGGACCCTCGTCAAGATGCCGTGTCAGACCGCACGACTATCGCCCAAGGATCGGATCGTGCAGCGCTGCCGAGGTATCGCGTCTCGATCGGTCGGGCCCGCAGAATCACACCGTCCGATCCCGATTCGATAGTCTGCGTCAACCTTCAATGATCCGGCATCAATCTTGAGGGTCCCTATCCGGGCGCCAACTGTGGAAACAGAGAAATTGATATGAGGCAGGGAAGCCCAAAAGGAAACACACCAACACAGGTTACAAAGGACATACAAAGCGCTTTATTTCAAAGTTACAAAGTTACCAAAGTCAATTGACATACGGATAGCTATTCGGCCCTCTGACTAACACGCGAACCTTCAACGTAAGGTTCGCACTGAAAGTGGGAGAGACCGATCATCGGGATGCTTGGGTTTTTATACATTTTGTCCTGCATTGGCCAGCCCTCTCGCAAGTTAACCATTCTTGGAACTGTGGCTAGGGTTCGTAGCCAGGTCGAACACACAATTTACATAATTTGATCAGTTCCGCTGATACAGTTACATATTTACACACAGGTTAAAGAGAGGACAAGGTCTTAGTTCATGACCCTAACAAGTGGCCTGCGGACATATTGTTTATTCACGTGTGCGGAGGTCACCATGGCCGGAGTCTTACTCAAAATGTCATTCGGCCTCCATTTTGTGATTCAGGGTGACTTCCACACTGCAAGAGTACCTAAAATGGCGGCTAGATCCAAGATGGCGGCTTACACAATACAATAAGGTCAAGACCTTGCCGCGGAACCTATGTACATGGTATTCTTTAGACAGCTTGGCGTAGGCCAACATACATTCAAACAATGCGATTGGGGTCACAATATTATATCGATTTCCACAGGATGTCAAAGACTTTCAAATGTGTGTGGTTTTCATCACAGACCACAGCAGGACCACTTAGACTAAGTGTTCACAGTTCAACATTCACTTTCCCCCTTTCGGTGGGAGGTAACTTCTTTATTTCACGTTTGCTTTTCATACGCTATGTCGCTTTAAACAATTCACTTTTCACTGAGACTTTCTAGTGTATTACTTCCTTTCACCAGACCACTCCGTTCCTTTCCTCGTGTTTTATTCACATGCGTGCAGCCTCCACTTGCGATATAATGTTAGTAAACTTTTAACAAACACCAGTCTTTCAGCTCACTTTTCCAACTCACCGGCTGTGTGAGTCTCTGCCTCACCGGCTGTTTGAGTCTCTGCTTGCTTTTTACGATTCAAAATTCACGAGTCAGGGTTAATACCACAGGCTTGACCTCGTCTCCCCAACTCTGCCGTTCACCTGGGAGGGTCGCTGGCGTCCTTGGAACACAATGCAATCTTCACTTGTGGGATCTGGCCTTCCCCACATGTCTTTTGCAGCCTGTCGGAGACAAGGACCTTAGTAAGGAACTTGTGGGGTTTTCAGCCCGCTGTTCCCATCCCTTGGTCCGTCATTCTGCTCCAGTAGGTTTGCCTTTGTCCCGGAAGCCTTGCTCGTACTCGCGTTCCCTCCTGCTCAGAGTGTGTCTTTGGGTGCTGCTTTTTATTCATGTGAGGGGAGCTAATTGATATCAGATATATGCACTCAACATCAAGTGCCTGACTTTCCCTGACCCGATTAGCGGGACATGTCCAGTATGATGGGTGTAAGTGGATATTGTTACTCTCAGTCACCCTCTTCCTCTGCCCAGTGTTTGTGTAAAAAAGGGGAGGTGGGGTTGGGACCTTGAAGCATCCTTAAACATAGGATGGGTTGGTTAAACAAATTAGAGGGGAATACTGCTTCTCACCATCAGCAGCCCCACCTTCACTCCCCGCAGATCCCTCACCCAGGTGATCCTCCCGCACTGGTCCACCCCAAGGGTCTGGATCTGAAAGCAATGGCTGTGCCCTGGCCACCTGAGAGAGAGATCCCCGGGGACTAGCGGGTGAGACATCCTCTGGTTTCTCACAAGTGTCTCTGTTTCTTTTTCAGTCTTGACTAAGTTTTAGCCATTCTGTTGCTTCTGACTGTTCCTTCTGATTATCACATTCTTTTGTTCTAATGGAACCTGCAACCAGGGCCTCTTCCTGCAGTGCTCTTGTATTTATTCTACACTCTTTCCTGCTACTGGGACGAGTGCCATCAGTCCTGTAGTCCTCTTCGCTAACTTTAGTTACTTTGCTACCACTGGGATGAGGGAGATGCCTCCTGTCGTAGTCTTGATTTTCTTTACTGGTTTTCAATCTACTGAGATGAGGCAGATGATTCCCGAAGTGTTCTAGACTTGCTTTAATGTTTTTGATTCCCAAAGTGTTCTGGACTTGCTTTAGTGTTTTCCCAATTACTGAGGGGCGTGGCTACGAGGGCCATGTAGGAGGACGTGATCTGGAGGATCTCCCGAGATCCTGTAATGATCCGGGCAAAAAAGTGCGTGATGATGGGCCGACGACCGCTGAAAATACACATGTCGGTGTGTGAATGATTGGGCCACGCGTGGTGAACTTCTGGATGATGCAGGAGGAACGGCGGCAGAGATCGGTGCGGAAAAGATAGGGAGCGCCGGAGACGAAAGACGACACAAAATGGCCGACCAATGTCCGGAACAAAGGAAGAAGCAGGCCGCACGGTGACCTAGCGAAAGGGGCGTACTGAGTGCACATTTGTCGCTTGTGAAAAATAAAGGTCCTCTGGGTCATGTCGAATAGAACGGTGAGGCTGAAGGCGAAACAGCCCACCTTAGATGACTTTGCTAAGACATCCCCGGGTCAAGACAATACCAAGAGCAGGGACAAGCCGCCTGCAAGCGGCATGATGACTTTGGGCGCTAACCAAGAAGTCCTAGCTGCGATTACAGACCTAAGGGCGGCCTGGGAATCTAAACTCGAACTAGCCGTCACTGAACTTAAAACGGCACTAGACATCAAGGTCGGAGAGGTGCCGGAGGACGTTAATCTACTCCGACAGGATGTCAGGGCCCTGGCGGAGCGCACGGAGTCCCTTGAGAAGGAAGTTAGCCCGAATACCGCGGATTGCGCCTCCCATAAGGCTGAATTGCATGCCCTGATACAAAGGGTGGGCAACTTGGAGAGCAGAGCGGAGGAGGCGGAAGGACGAGCCCGACGGAACAACATCCGTATCGTGGGCCTGCCGGAGGGATTGGAGGGCCACGATCCCACGGAATTCATTGAATCCATGCTTCTGCAAGAGATACCCGGAGGAGCCCTATCCCAAGGATTTGCAGTGGAAAGGGCACATAGAGCTCTAACAAGGAGGCCGCTGCCGGGGAACCCGTCTAGGCCGGTGATAGCCAAAATTCTTAACTACCGAGATCGGGAGAGGATATTGGAACACTTTCGTAAGGGAGGAACGATCACACGAGGAGCGGCAAACATCACGGCCTACCCGGACTACACCCTGTCTGTGCAGCGTCGCCGCATGGACTTTGGGACGGTAAAGCGGAGACTGAGAGAGGCGGGCCACAAATATATGTTACTGTATCTGGCAAAATTGAAAGTCATTCATAAACACAAAACTTTGTTTTTTGAGACCCCGGAGGATGCCATGGGATGGCTCGACGTGCAAGGATGTCCCCAGGAGTCAGAAGTTCGGACGGAGAAAGAGCACGGAAGGGACAAGTGATGCACGAAGAAGATGGCGCGGCACGTGGGACTTGAATCTAGTCGCTTGCGCAACCTTCAGTAGAGAAGGTCAGACTATTGCACTAGATGTTATAAGCACTATAGTTAATGTTGAATTAACGGGAGCCTTACAGAGCGGTTCTCTCTACCCCACAACAGTTTTAGTTAAGTGGCCATTAGGGCGACTTCACCCTACTGAGTTCTGTGCATTGTTTGGTGCTTGCAGGGCTAGATGTGGGGGTGCCTGAGTTCCGAGAATGGAGCTGGGCAGCAGTTGGGGTGTGTGATGTTGGGGAAGGGACGGGTGGGGGGAGGGGAGGGAAGTTGGGGATTTGCCGTGTACATAGTTATGGGGAGTTTGAGCTGGTACGAGAAGCTACAAGCAAAGATGGAGGGCTGTATCTGTATCAGGTGGGCAAAGGGGAGTCGCTACGTGGGAGGCAAGAAGACACTCATGAGCCATGGGAGACCTTAAGATCGTAACATGGAATGTCAGGGGACTTAACAGTTACTTAAAAAGAAACAAAGTCATGATGTACTTAAAAAGACAGAAGATTGATATTGCGTTGTTGCAAGTAACACATTTGACCCAGCAAAAAGTGGAACTGGTGGGGAAGAAGTGGAGAGGTACTGTAGTGGGCTCTCCATACTCTGCCTACGCTAGGGGAGTGCTGGTCTGGGTGGCACCTCACGTTCCGCTCCATCTTACACAAGAGGTGGTGGACACGGAGGGGAGGTTGGTCATATTAAAGGCTTTGGTAGAGAATATAGAGGTGCCCATTATAAATACGTATGCCTCGAACCAAAACACTGCGACATATTTTAGAACCCTATGTACTCATCTGGGCGCGTGTATGGGAGGAGCGGTTATCTGGGGAGGGGATTTCAACTGTGTGCTCAACCCAAAGGTTGACAGATATGATGGGAAGATTGATAGGCCCACCCCAGCGGCCAGGGTTCTGCAGACATTACTAGATGACTTTGGGCTGGCGGATGTTTGGAGACTGAAACACCCTAATGAAACACAGTACTCGCATTACTCAGCTCCGCAGCACCTGCACACGAGGCTGGATTACTTTTTTGCCACGCCAGATGTGATGATAAAGACCACCCAAATAGAGTATAGAGTGAGGGTCCTGTCGGACCACTCGCCTCTGGTGCTGACCTGGCAGCACTGCCGCCCCAGGGCGCGGATACCGACATGGCGCCTCCGGGCGGAGGCGCTCCGAGACCCAGTCTTCAGGGAAGATATCAGGGATGCGATCTCACAGTACTTTGAGGTAAACACAGGCAGCGTAGATTCAGCGTGCACACTCTGGGAAGCCTTTAAGGTGGTATTGCGGGGTGCTGCTATTGCTAAGTCAAAAGGCCTACAGGGTGGGCTAACGGAACTAGAGGAAGCGGAAGAGAAACTGGAGCGCGAAAGCAACAGGGCGGGAGGGGACGCGGAACTTGTACTCGAGTTGCAGCAGAGGTGCGCAGAGCTTTGGGAAAGGCTCTGCAACCTTAACTACAAGAAGTATGTTGAGAGGCAACATGCAGGTGGGGATAAAACTGGCCGCTCGTTGGCGTGGTTATATAAGAGCGAAACCCCAGGCCCCCGATTAGGACAATAACTAGAGAAGACGGGGAGGTGGTTGACACCCAGGAAGGAGTGAACAAGGCATTCGTGGACTATTATAGAACATTATATGAGGACAGAGGAAGGGGCAATCGGGAGGAGATTAGAGAAACACTAAAAGACATGGAATTACCTAAGATTAGTGATGAAGAAAGGGAGGAGCTGGACGCATCGATTACCTTAGAGGAATTAGAGGAGGTGGTGAAGCAGCTGCCCACCTGCAAGACCCCGGGCACAGACGGATTCCCTGGTGAGTTTTACAAAATATATAAAGTGGAAGTACTCCCCCCTATGCTAGAGATGCTCATTGAGTGCTTTGAGAAGGGTCGGGTACCGGAATCGCTCAGAGAAGCGCTAATTGTGCCGCTCCCTAAGCCCAACAAGCCAGGGCATAGCTGTGGCTCCTATAGGCCGTTGTCAATGTTGAATCAGCATAGCAAGATCTTGACGGCAGTCCTGGCCAATAGGCTGCAAAGGGTCATCAGCAAACTGATACACCCGGATCAGACAGGTTATGTCCCCAACAGAAATATAACCCACAACCACAGGCAACTCCACCGGGTGATTGAAGAGGGAAACAGGAGCGATGGGGAAATGGCTGTGGTGTCCCTAGATGCAGTCAAAGCTTTTGATTCAGTGAGGTGGCCATGGTTGCTGGCGGCCCTGGAAGAATACGGGATGGGGCCGGGTTATGTTAGGTGGGCAAAATTATTGTACAGTGAACCACTGGCCAGAGTACGCACAGGATCGGTGATATCTGAGAGGTGGCAACTCAGTAGAGGCACCAGACAAGGGTGCCCCTGGCCCCCGATGTTATACATTCTAGCCCTAGAGCCCCTGGCAGTGTACCTCAGACAACAATATGACATGGTCGGTATTGAGGCGGGGGGAGAGAAACACCTAATATCCTTGTATGGTGACAATTTACTACTGTATTTGAAATATCCGGAGGAAAATCTTCAGTATATTATAGAGGTCATGGAAAAGTATGCAGAACTGTCCGGCATAGCGGTAAACCCCCAAAAATCGAGCATGTTCCCATTGGGGAGCTACATAGGAGCCCCTCTGGAACGGTTGCCAGTGTTGTCCCTACCGTGGGCGGCTGATTCCTTCCGATACCTCGAAATAGATGTATATCATACGGTGGAGAAGGAACACTTGCATAACACCGAGGTGGCTGTGAAAAAAATTCGAACAAATATGAAGTTTTGGGAGAAGCTGCCGCTGGCGATGATGGGACGGGGGGCGATGCTCAAAATGGTGGTCCTGCCTAGGCTGTTACATTTCTTCAGTAATATACCATACTTGATACCCAAAAAGTTTTTTGTCAAACTGAACAGCATGTGCAGGGACTTCCTATGGCACGGCACTCGCAACAGAGTGGCGCTATGGAAGCTACAGAACTTCCATGATAGAGGGGGCATTAAGCTGCCGAATTTTGAGGCCTATTATGTAGCTAGTCAGTTGCAATATGTAACCAAATGGCTCTCTGATGAAGAAACTCCTGAATCTAGGCTGTTTGGGCAGGACTGCACCCCGTTTTACCTAAAGGAGTTTATCTGGGTGCCTAGACTCGAAATGAAAGAACGCCCGGGTATGCTGTTGCTTGGGTGGAAGATGTGGCACAGAGTATGCCAACTGATGGAGAACCCGTGCCCGTGTTCCCCAGAGGTGCCACTAGTCGCCTTAGCTAGGGGAGACAACCAACTCAGGATGATAATCAGGACCTATTGGGAACCGGTTGGGCTGGTCACATTGGGAGACATATGGCAAGAAGGGATTATTAAAGATTTCGAAGAACTGGGAGAAGAGACAGGTTTGCATGGAGGCCAATATGTCACGTATCTTAGGCTAGTGCAGACTATTCGCAAAACCTGGCCAGAGACTGTACTGGCGGAAGAGCCAGACGTCCTAATGGGAACAATATATGATATATCAGAAGGAGGGCATGAGATCTCTAGACTGTATGAGATGGTGATGACCCGGGTGGGGAAGGATTTGACTCATTTGAGGCTGGACTGGGAAGTGGAGGTGGGGGCACAGATGACCGATGGAATGTGGGAACGTGCTATAGGATACCACAAGAAGGTGTCCAGAAATGCTAGATTGCAGCAGATACAGTTATACATAACGCATAGAGCCTATATGACCCCGAAGAGAATATCTAAGTTTGCAAACGCAGGAAGACAAGCATGCCCAAAATGCGATGAAGAAGATGCTGATATGACACACATGTTCTGGTCTTGCCCAGTGATTGAAGCTTTTTGGTGGGAAGTGGCACGGAAACTAGCGGATAAAGGGGTCACGCTCAACATAGATAAGGCCTGGGCCTGCCTGTTGGGAGGGTTTCCCAGACCACGGAATACTAAACACCTTGGGAAACTGAGGGACCTGGCATATGTGCTTGCTAAAAGAAGGATTGCCATGGGCTGGAAGCAATGCCACAAGCCACGGGTAGAGGTATGGTGGCGGGACTTGCAAAAATGGGCAGAGGCTGAAACGGTGGTGTGGCAGGAGGCATGTAGCAAGTGCGGGGAAGAAGATGTGGGTAACCTGATGGCTTGGAAAATGTTAATAACAGGACTGTTTGGCACAGTAGTGGATTCTGCAGCTTCGGAAGGAAGCGATACCCAGCAACACGCAGCGGACACAGAATGAGAAATGCAAATAAGCTCTTGAGGGGGGGATTTGAGGAGCAGTAATGAGCGTTAATTGATGTTCACGAGTCTGTTGTGAATAATGCTGCAAGTTTGGTTTGTATTGTTTATTTGTTTTCAAAATAAAAATTTAAAAAAAAAATGTTTTCCCAATTACTGAGATGAGGGAGATGACTCCAGTAGTATTCTTGACTTGCTTTAAAGTTTTCCCAATTACTGACACAAGGGAGATGATTCCCGAAGCCTTCTTGCCTTCTCTGTGCCCCAGTCCCCTCGCGGTTCTCCCGCTGCTTCCGTTACCTTTGTCTTCATGGGTCATCATCACTGGTTCTTCCTGTGGTCGCAGGCTTACTTCGGGCTGGTTAACACTCCCTGGTTTTCCCAATTACTGAGATGAGGGAGATGACTACTGTAGTGTTCTTGACTTGCTTTAATGTATTCCCAATTACTGAGATGAGGGAGATGACTCCTGTTGTTATATTCTTGACTTGCTTTAATGTTTTCCCAATTACTGAGACGAGGGAGATGACTCCTGTAGTATTCATGACTTGCTTTAATGTTTTCTAATTACTGAGATGAGGGTGATGGCTCCTGTTGGATTCTTGACTTGCTTTAGGGTTTTCCCAATTACTGAGAAAAGGGAGAGGACTGCCGTAGCTTTCTTGACTTTCGTTATTACCTTCTCTGTACCCCGCCCCCCCGAGTCTCCCGCCGCTCCTGTTACCTTTGTCTTAATTTGCCAGCATCACTGGTTCTTCCTGGTGTCGCGGGCTTACTTTGGGCTGATAAACGCTCCCAGCGTTTCTCTCTTAAGATTTCTGTGCTTCTCTGCGGCTCCACAGAGAAACTTCGGCTCGGCGGTTTCAGCATTGTTTGTGGATCGCATGGCCCACCTCCTCGAGGTCATGCCACCACCTGGATCTTCCAGACCTTAAAATGAGTCTGCTCGCTGCCAGCTCCTGGAATGCTTTTCCTTCAGCTTTGCCATGTCCTCTCAACTCCGGACCAGCCTGCTTCCACAGGTCCCGCTCTCCCAGGTCTGAGTTTTGCATAGTGGGCTCACCTCCCTAGCCTCACAAGAAAGGGCTCCCTCCGGGGAGAATTGACGAGATCCTGTGAATTGTCACAATTAGGGTTGGAGTTTTGAGAAAAGGATGTGTGAACTCTGGTTTGCCCAGCCGTGGAACATTTAGTGTTTTATCTTAGTGTTCGCGATGGGGAGAAGACCTTGCTTAGATTAGGTTTTGGATCTTTCTGGTTTTATTACCAAATTAATTAATCATTCTCCAGTAATGCCATACCATGCAACCTGAAGGAATCATGGGTGCTTCCATTACTTAAGAAACAAACGTTAGACCCATTCATACCCACTAACTATAGACGCTCACAACGGTCCCTTTTCTTTAAAAAATTCTAGATAGAGTTGCATATTTGCAAATTCAAGACTATCTTGAGACTAAAAAATTACTAGGAACACGACAACCTGGCTTCAGACACCAACACGGAACGGAAACTCCCTTGTTGACCTCAAAAGCCAGATTGACGAACTTAAAGACAATGGCAAAGTGGCCATCCTACTCCTCCTAGACCTGTTGGCGGCCTTTGACCTGGTCAGCCACAAGATACTCTGTGACCACCTCGCATCAGCAGCTCATTTCTCAAGTTCCACTATCACATGGATTCAATCATTCCTTGACAATAGGACCATGCGTGTCTTGTCTTCTCATCTATGGCAGCGGCCGACCCCATACCTATCACTTGTGGCGTGCCACAAGGCTCATGTCATTGCCCACTTTGTATAATATCTTTACAAAGCCCCTATTTGATAAACTAGACCTTCTGGGTGTCACCTACACTAATTACGCAGATTATACCTAGACACTCCTACCCTTATCAGGTATCTATGACACAGATGTATCTCGGATCAACGAAATGTACAACACCATTCAGGCATGGATGGCCCTTCATGGCCTCTGCCTGAATGATAAGACTGAGATTCTCCTGGTCGGCTCACCTACCAACCTACAGAAACGTAGCCCTAACTATACCAGCATAAGCATAGATGGGAACAACATACCCATTGCCAATCTTGTAAAAACTCTAGGCTTTTACTTCGACACCAACTCTAAACTAACTAAACATGTAAACATGACTGCCTCAGCCACCGCCTACACTGGCAAGTTGATAGGTGACAGTAAAGGTCTGCATGCCCTAACAGTTGTCTCATACCAGCCAGAGCTCTCATACAGTCCAAACTGGACTATTGCAACGGTTTCTACCTAGGCACAAATAAGTCATACTCAACAAACTGCAGATAATGTAGAACAATGCGTTCAGAGCAGCTTTAAACATACCCAGAAGAGAACATATCTCTGCAACCAGAAAACATTGCAAATGGCTCTCCATACAAGAATAAATTGATCTCAAAACACTATGCCTCACCCACAAAGCATGGAACCACCGAGCCTCCCCCTATCTTACTGACAAATGCACCCTGAAGCACACTATCCGCACTACAAGATCCACCAACACTTCCTGCCTAGTGGTACCTAGATACAACCTCAAAAGAGCAGGTGGGTCCAGTTTCCCGGTCCTGGCCTCCCAACTCTGGAACACACTCCCACAGGACATCAAATCCATCCAAGTATTCGAAAAATTCAGAAGTAGTGTTATCTTTTGGCTACTCATTAAAAACTAACCACACTTGTTCCCATTCCCTCACTCATGACTATACCTGTGCCTGGACTTCTACATCAATTGAATGTCAAGTCTTGTTATGTACCATTCTGTATGACCTGTATCATGTGTCTCATGTAATACTCTGCATGATCTGTAACATGTAACCGTATTCTTAACCACTAGCGCGCAGATACCCCTGGGTCAGGCGCGCTATATAAGTAAAATAAACAAACAAACAAATTGGTCATGGATTTATGGGATAAGGTGTCCTGGAAGGACAAGGGGGCGCTTTAGGAATAGGTTACTGACTTATCTGCATATGTTGGATACAGCAATAGGATCCCAACTTTGTGTTGGCCCACTCCTGACACTTTTATTAGGACTTTTTTTTATAATTTATATACCTTTCACTAGTATCTATAGGTATTTTTTCCAACCTCTTCCCTGACTTGACAAAGAATAAACCTGGAAGGCCTGACGCTGAAGAGGCCTAGAAACTTCCTGAAAATGTTAAAAAGCCAAGAACAAGAGGTCTTGGAAAACTTTGTCTATGAATCACAAGGTCAGGAAGAGACCTACTTAGTATTGTGGCATACGAGACATTGGGAAGAGACACAGAAGTGCAGGGAGAAGGACTAGAGTAATGCCCATTATTAGTTGGAAGATGAGAAGTCGAAGCCTGAGAACCCAGAAACTTGTGAGAGGTCTACGAGGTGCATCATAAAAAGGCAAACGTCCAAGGAATAGACAAGACTGTGAGTAACACTTGAAGAGCCTTCCCAGGAAACCCTTCCTATCTTTGTAGATGAGGGCTGGCGTTTTAAGAATAGGATATGTGAACTCTTTGGTTTGCCCAGGCTTGGAACATTTTGTTTTAGCTTAGTGTTAGTGATGGGACGAACACCCTGCTAAAATTAGGTTTTGGATCTTTTTGTTGGCTACTTCTTTGGTCATCATGGAATAGGGTGCTCATGGAGGCGCTTTAAGAATAGGGTACCGACTTTAGAAGTTTTGAAAAACCTATCTGCAGATGTTGGATGCACCAAAAGGATGCCACTTTGGGTTGGCCCATGCCTCACACCTTTATTAGGACCTTTCTTATCATTCATATAACTTTCCCTAGTTCCTATAAGTGTTTTTCCCAACCTTTTTCCTGACTTGACAAAGAATAAACTTGATTTTGTGATTTTGTAAACACATTTCTATTGCGTCACTTGTGTCAATGCTCAGCCTGCCTACAAAGCATGACATTTTACACATGGCCTAGGAGGATGATACCTTGCTGGAAGGCAATAATACCACTGCTGAGAAAAGCCCTAAGAAGGAGGGAGGTTTGTTGGCAGGCATGTATTAACGGGTATTGTTGGCCCAAAGGGTGGACCCGTGTCTAAAGGGTCAAAATATCTAGGCCTCACAATTATCCCAAGCAAGTGAAAATAAGCACTTGCTTGTAGGAGATTACCAAGAAGCGAGTAAGTCGCTCTATCCCCAGGACTGAGATTGTCAAGAAGTGAACAGAGTGCTTTATTCTTAGAAATGAGATTGCCATTAAGCATGTTGGGCGCTTTATTCCTGAACTTCTATACTAAATTTGGGCATCCTGGGAAGATTTGCACTCCCCTAATTGGGCTCTTGAGACACCTTGATTTGACCAATTTTCACACCATTAGCATAGTTACCCGTTATTTCTAGGCTAATGTCTAGGAAATCAGGTGGGAGTGGCGGACTGGATTTACCACTGTATTGGCAAAATGTGAGGTATAATGATTTTATTTTGTGAAAAAGATATTTCACGTGAATTTAGGCATTCCATTTTTTGCAATGATAATAGGTCAATCAAACATATATTATAAGTGACTATCATATGTCATTGAGTGGGCTAAACATTTCAAGCTGTAAGTTATTAGCTAGGCAAATGTCTAGCACACTTGGTGTGAATTCCATTTCCCACCATTGTGAGGAACTCATGGTGACAACAATGAAAACATACACAAGTGATCACAGTTCAAGGGTGTTTGTTGAACAATGAATGCTGTATGCAGGTTGGAAAAACACCTAATCTAAACCTAAATCTAAAATGGGAGCAAGCATCGACCATCAAATTAAAATAAGGCAGTCCTAATGGCGTTGTGTCAGAATAAAGAGGGCCTATACTAAGAAACCTGTTGCCAAACCTTACAACTAATACAAAAGGGTGTGGGATAGTTCTCAATAAAAGAAAGAAGTGTTCTCAAATAATATGTCAGTAAGGTGGGATCTTGACAGTGACAATGGCAGCTCTCGGGACACTCCCTCTGGCTTTTCTAGCACAAGATGATAGTTCAGCTTTTAACCCTCAAGCTTTTAGTTATCAGGGCCGTCGATGGGCAAGTCTCGTTTCCCTTGAAAGTCTCTCGCCTTCGAGTACCTGATGTGTTCAAACAACAAAACAAAATATCCTTTAACAAATTAAAGTTCTTTTCCAATGTTCGCTGGGTGATGGGTTCACCCCTGGGTCCCCTCTTCTGGGAGCTGACCCTTCTCAATTGTTTATAACAGTATTGTGTAGGGTGAGGGTTTCACCTCTAGGTCCTCCTCTTCCGGGCACTCTCTCATCTCAATCGTATTCCAAAATATATTACAGTTCTCTTATCAATCAACTTTGGGTGACATCTTCACCCTGGATCTCCCTCGGTCAGGCTCGGACCCCTCTTCTCTTTTTCTTGGGTGATGGCTTCACCCCTGGACCTCTGTCGGTCGGGCTCGGACCCTTTTTGCCTTTTGCAGGATTTCTCCTCCCTCAATTTCTTAATGTCTTTTTGTTTAGGTGACGGCTTCACCCTTGGATCTCCCTTGGTCGGGCTCAGACCCCTCTTGACTTTAGTTCTTGGGTTTCTCAATGTTCACTTTTACTGTGGGATTCATTTCCCTTTCTCTCACTGTGCTTGTAGATCAACATCTTTCGATTGTACAGGAATTTTGCTTGACCATCTATATGACCACTTTGACCTATTTCGCTGGCCCTTCCACGGCCTTCTGGTATTCGTAGTTTCTCTCATATGGGGCTCAACCAGAATCTTTTGCTTTAGCACCCACGTGATGCCCATTTCCCTCTGCAGCTAGTCTCCCCTTCACACTTTCTACAGTTAATTCAAAAGTTCATCAGCTTTGGTTCAAAACTTTGCACTTTGCGATTCTCACTCAACACAGCCCAGTTCTTATCGGCTCTCCCCTCGACTCACCAGCTGTGATGAACCGCTTGGCTTTTGGCTTCTCTGGAGTCACAGCCGGTACCACGGGCGCGGGAGCTTCCCTCGCTCCTGCTTATCGGCAAAGGCTTGCCCCGTGTACCATTGACATCTGCTGCAGAACACTTGTGCTATTGTTCGCGGTTTTAGACTTTCTTCCACCAAGGTCCGCGGGCCTAGGGTAAAAAGGGCAAGGTCACTTCTCTCCTCGCCACCCTCTCGATTCCTGCCGCCTTTCTCCTTATCTTGAACTGCTGCATGGTAGCCGTCTCATCGTGCTGTCTGCTGTACTCGCCTTGCTCGTACTGTGCTCTCTGGCTCAACTTTTCCCTGTGGGGAAAAAGAAGGGCCATCAAGTGTGTGTGTGTTCTAAGTCAGTTGCCTGACTTTGCCTGACCCTTATGTCAGGACATGTCAGGTAAACAGGTTTTACATCATTCCACTGTCTTAAGTATGAAAATGTATTTGTGTCGGAAAAGGGGGTGGAGGAGAGTGTCAAAATATCCTACGGGACAGCATAGGAATGTTTGTGTAATGGACGAGAATGACTGGGATGTAGAACAGACCATAGAGGATTGTGGAAACGGTAGTGTTCTGTCATAGTAGATTAGGTGACAATCAGAGGGACAGGATTGGTAGGGTTTGTGGGACAAACAGGAATAACCAGGATCATTAGTATGAAGTGAACAGGGGGAATTGGGGGGAATGGTAGTGTTTTGTCTGAACAGAAGGGGTGTGTGGGGAATAGTGACCAGAGGGGCATGGAAAAAAATGACAGGGTGTAGGCGGGTACGGAAGGGGGCTGCAGGGGTTTTGGGAGAGACGGTTTCTGAATGGGACGTGGTTTGATATTCTAGGGAACAGGTTATGTACCGAGGGGTCGATGGATTTGGGTAAGGGGGATTCAATGGGAAGAAGGGGGGGTTAGATGTGGCACAGACCATAAAGGTCTCAGGGATCTCACTCTCCTCGTCTTCTCCCCTGGCAACATACTGCGTCTCACCTGGGTCATTCCCCCGAGTATAACCCCAGGTACCCCTGTCCAGGTGATGCTCCCTCGCTCGTCCACCCCCAGGGTTGGGATTTAGGAGTCCTAGCCCTCCTCTGGCCACCCAAATAAGGGTTTCCCGAGGTCTACTAGGGAGAACACCCTCAGGTTTCTCACACCATGCACTCACCAAGACTGAAGTGACTCCCCCTAATAGAGAGTGCCCATTTTGTGGTCCGACTAAGGATATAAATATTATAAAAAGCTCAATATCGATAATCAATGTATTTGGACAATCTGTTTTGAATCTTTTATACTGTGCCAAATCACCATTGTAGTGGTCTCCGAGCACCTTGCTTGTGCAGGGAATAGGCGTATTGTGTCCCTGCCAGGGATGACCAGACCATAATCTGAGGATAGAAGAGGTGTGGGCTATGATTTATGCTTGATGTCAAGCTTATTCTCTAAGTAGGGAGAGGTTTGATTGGCCATTCTCTTTCTCCATATTTATGGTGAGGAATAGATACAAAGAATGAATATTGAGTTAGGGTATGAACAAAGCAAGGGCTTGATAAAGACAGTATTATGTGGATGCTTCTTCATTGTAATGTTGATGTATGAGTTTGGATTTATTAAAACATGTGTATTCGGCGGAATAGTGAGTGAAGTTTGATAGGTCTCATGTAATTATATTTACAGATATAAGAATCTATAGAGAACTTGATTTTCCATGCATGTATTATGCAACAGGGCCAGCTCTGTTGCCCTGTCAGAAAGGGCCCCCTGACCCCACTGGTGCGTGAATGTGGCCTGGCCCCCTCCTTACCTGCAGGAACGGCGGCCCCCAGGCCGGGACAGAAGATGCTGAGAGGCCACTGCAGAGCAGAACGCCGGCAAACGCGAGAAAGCGGGGGCATCCCTTTCACTGGATACTGCCAAACTGTGCAACACTGTTCGGCAATGGAACGCGGCTCCAGCTCACAACTATCAGCTGGAGCCCACGCAGAGAAACGCTGCCACTAACCCACCAGGGAATTTTCTAATGAAATGAAGGCCCATGGAGGCCTAAACCACTAACCCATCAGGGATAACACTTTATTAATGAGAGGGCCCCACGAGGCCTCATCCCTCTACACCACCAGGGATTTGGTCCATGTGTGTTCCAGCATCCCGGGTTCCCAGCAGGGTCCATGTTGGAAAAGGGGTCGGGCTTACTAGCCCTTTTAAGCCTTGTTACCATACAAAAAACTGACTAACAAACACAAAGTTCTGTTTTACGAATTTCTTGGGTGATGGCTTCACCCTTGGGTCTCCCTCGTTCGGGCTCTGACCCTTCTCAAATTTCAATGGGTCTCATTCTGACCCTGCCGGTCCGGGAACAAGGGTCCCTGTTGTTTCCGGACCAGCATATAACAGGTCTGCCTGCTGGAGCCGTCGTGCCTGACAGGTCTGACCCTGCCGGGCACAGCGGCCACGGCAGGCAGACCCATCACGCAAGCACCAGCACCGCTAACAAAGGTGCCGGTGCTTCCGTGTGCCCATTCCCGTGGAGTCCTATAGGACTCCACGGGATTGTGGAACAGCATTTTACAGGCACCAAGCTCCCGGTCTGCCTGGACTTGTAATGTCCCGGTGGCACCAGGAAGTTAGGTGCCGGTAACTTTTACAAGTCCGGCGGCAACCCGCTGGTAGCACCGGCAGGGTTACCTCCGGACTCGTAATGAGGCCCAATCTCTTTTTGAACAGTTCATAGTGGACATCCCTCAGCCGGGTTCACGTTTGTCAGCACACTGTTTCTTTGGACTTTAGACTTGCCCCCTTCTCGTCAGCATCCCTCGGTTGGGTTCACTCTTGCCAACTTCACATTCATAATTGTTTGCGGGATTCACGTCCCTTGCTCTCTCAAGTTCGTAGGTCAAAGGCTTTCGACTGTACAGGGATTTTGCTTGACCTCCTGTATGACCACTTTGACCTAAACTGGCGGCTCTCCTACGGCCTTCTGGTTTCTGTAGTTTTACTCAGATGGGGATCGACCCGAGTTTCTTGGAGCTGCACCCACGTGGCGCCGGTCCCCCTCTGCAGCTTGTCTCCCCTTTACACTTTTACAGTTCTTTGAACTTTCTCACTTTGCGACTTTCATTCACCACGGCCCAGTTCTTATCAGCTCTCCCCTCGACTCACCGGCTGCGATGAACCACTTGGCTTTCTTCTTTACTGGAGTCACTGTCAGTACCGGGGAAGCAGGAGTTTCCTTCGCTCCCGCTTATTAGCGTTGACACGCTCCGTGTAACTTTGACACCTGTTGCAGCACACTTGGACTATTGTGCTCGGTCTTACGATTCCCTCTGCAGAGGTTTTGCCGGTCTGCGTCAGAAAGGGCAGGGTTGTGTCTCTCCTTGTCAGCCTCTCGATAGTCGCTACCTTTCTCCTCCTCTTGAACTGCCGTGTCTGGATAGCTGTGGTGTTGTGCGGTCTGCCTTGCTCATACTGTGCTCTCTTGCTCCAATTTATATCCCTGTGGGGAAGGGAAAGGGCCATCAGGTGTTATTTCTGATCAATTGCCTGACTTTGCCTGACCCTTGTATTGGGACATGTCAGGTAAACAGCTCTGGTGTTAGTTTGTTCTCTGGTATGTCGTGTGAAAGTATTTGTGTCGGAAAAGGGGCGTGGGCAGTGGTTTTGAATGTCCTAAATGGTAGGATGGGGGAAAGGTGTTGAAAGAAGGGGATACCGCATCTCACCCGTCGGTGTGATCCTCCTTTACTGGTCCACCCCCAGGAACTGGATCCAATAGTGATGGTCGTGCCCTGGCCACCTGGATGGCAGACCCCCAGGGACTAGCTAGGGAGACACATTCAGGTTTCTCACAATGAGCAGTAGAGTGGGACAATAGTAGTGGCAGACTTAGTAGTGGTTGGGAGTAGAGGTAGTAGATGGTGGGAGTAACGAACAAAGGATATTAGTGGTAGAGTGGGAGTTAGTAGGAGAAGGGTGAGCAGGGCACCAAATCCCTGGAAGTCCCTGAGAGTCAAACGAGTTAGGACAGAGAGGTGTGCAGAGCACCATATCCCTGAGTGATCTGGAAGGTAGCAGAGAAAGGTAGTGGTAATACCAGAGTGGAACTGGTAGTCGTGGTAGTAGCTGGAAGAGTGACAGTGGATATACGTGATTTGACTGTGGCAGAATTGTTCTCATCTGAATTGACCGTAGACAATTTCGCTGCAAACGCAATTTATTCATGGCCAATTTCCGGTAAAACCTTGATCCCCCACGCCCCAATACATCCCCCCACTTACCATTTGCTTCCCTGCTTCCTTCTGAGCCTGCAGCGTCAGTTCCGTCCCTCTAACGCGGGTCGGATCTGACGCAGCATGGTCCGCTTTTCTCTCTTTTTTCCCTTCCCCTGCCTCCGTCCTCAGGTAGCGGGAAGATCCCGCTCCCCATGTTCAGTATTGATTACCAAATTTGTTCGAATGTAATCAATCAAATGTTACTGCCCGAATTCAAACAAATTGGCCAATAACGTGACAGTGAGTGGGAGAATAGGAGAAGCTAGTGGTATAAAGGCGAATAGGAATTAGGATTAGAGGAATAGTAGTGGGGTGAGGAAGCAAACTGAGATCAAGGAGAGAACGGAAATAGAGGACTGATGGGAGATATTAGTCATTATAAGAAAAGGAGCAGGAAGGGAAGTAAGATTTAAGCATGGAGGTGGAAAGGCAGAGTGAGAGTTTTAGGAAAGATTTACATTTATGTGTAATTTTCCCTCCAGTTGTGAACCCCCCAACATTTTGCTGTTGTCTGATTATCCTAGCCTGGCTTTTGCCAGTGGAGCACAGCCTTTTGCTGCACTCTGCTGGGTTTACGCTCACATTGTTATGGGGATATTGACATTCCCTTAAAGACAGTCAGTACTGGGAGACTTTGTTTCCCTTAGTCTTTCATTTTGTTGCTAGTTTTTAGCAACATGTTACAAGTGCACAAATTACCTAACAGTACAGTGCGCTTGGGTCTTCCTTTCGTTTCCAAAGGCCCTAGACACCCTCAAAGGATTTTTCGGTTGAAGTACAAATGTGCCTTGGACAGAGCTGGTAGCAGCTGTTATTTTTCATGTATTTTTACCCATTCTTTTGGTTCATATTGCATTTACCGCGTTTGGACCAGGACAGTGGCTTGGCCCCAAAATGGCCATTCCACGAGGTCCTTTGTTCTGTCCTTTGGCCATCTTGTCCCTTTGCCTTCCTCAGGTCGAAGAGACCCGCGAAAACCCTTATTTGGTCATGAAGATCCCCGCACAAACCGGAGCTTTCGAAGGCTTCTGCATGCCTTCTGTGTGTGCGCTTCCAGGATGTGGGCTGGACTGTCTAGTTCCAATGCACATCCTGGGTGCCAGAGAGTCGGGTGTGCTGGGAATGACTGGGACCAGCGTGGTCCGTAATTGGTCCATGTCTGGCATGGCTGTATGTGAGCAGATCTCTCATTGGGTCCTCTTTGTTTTGGCGTGAAGGAGATTCTGGATAGGAGAAAGGCCCAAACACCCATACCAGTTCGATCTCTTGAGTTCACAACTAACCTAGGATAGGATCCAAGCATCCTGAAACCAAGAAGCCGAGCCGAGGAACCGCTGGTGACCCGCTGGAAGGTTTGGCACCCTGAGCCCGCTGTTGTCCCACAGGACCCCTCTGTGTCTGATCGAACTTAGAATTTCTGCAAATGCGATTTGACCCATTTGAATAGTGGCACCAACTTTTCAGGGCACCTCCACCTTAACCTGCAAGCAAGCCTTCTCAGAAGTGTTCCTGGGCCAACCAGTAAACTGACCAGCTTGCGCAGGACTTTTTCCTTGGAACCGCCGCCATCTCAAGTTGACACTTGAGACTTTGGAGATCATAAGCACTGGGTACAAGGCACTTTCCAGCCGAGTTTTGTACACCTAGGCGCCCTAGGTCTGGAATTGGGAAAGTATGCCTGAACCCGAGTGCACGCAGTCACTGTGTCACCCAGCGATGGTGACGAACTTCGAGGGTTCATTGCTGCTGTGTGCCCCTTTGCCCTGAGATGAGCTGCAGTGAAATCGAGCTGAACCCTTCACCAGGAGTGGAGAAATCGCCACTGTACCACCACGGAATCATCACTGGAACTCAGCCGCTGAAAGCCGCAGAGCCGCACAATTGCAGCATTCGAACCCGCAACCGAAGAGGGCTCGAGGGCCAAAGTTTGATCCGGAGTGTGCCTGGGGTTGATGAGTACTTGCAACCCTTACCGGGTCCCCCTGGCGCATCCATCCATTTTTACGCACGAGTGTCCCCTGAGGGCCACTCTTCTTTATTGAGGTAGCCTACGCTACCGTCCTATTCCCAACTCTTGGATCCTGTTCTGCCTTTTGGGGAGACCCTCCTCGAATAGTAGGAACTTATTCTTCACTGCCTCACCCACCTTCCTGAGTCACTACAGGCCCTGCAAGAGACCCCTTTTTCGCTCTATCGCCCGATCCTGTGTGTCTGCATCCAAAAGTACTTTTGAGCATAAGGCTCCACTCTTCTTAGGGATTAGACTGCCTTTCAGATAGGGTTTATAAAATGAAGGACTGCCTACAGTATATTAACACTGTTTGCTCCCTTTCCTTACAGGTTGTGGACCCTTACTGTGTGCCACTCTTTAGGCCATGGGTATATGTATATATGTTTAATATATTGTGTTGGTTTAAGTATTACAGCTGATCTCTGCTTGTGTTTGATTTAAAAGCCTTTAATAAATGTATATGTATTTTTGATATACACCTGACAGAGTAATTTGTAGTGTTGTTTACTGTGTGTGCTCATTGTGGGTTTTCGATCATCCTCACCCCTCCTGAGATCTACTTGTGACTGCCGCCAATGCTATCTTGATTGGTCTGGCTTGTGCAGAAGGTTACCCTGTTCCAAGAAACTAAGCTGGCCTTCTGAACCTCTGCCCACCTGGTCAGAGGTTTGAAATCCATCTTAACAGAGAGATTGGAAGGGACAGTGACGTGGTGGCAGGAGAACCGTTGGAAGGGATTTGTAAAGCGAAAGGCCAGGAGTGAGAGGTTGTAGAAGGAGTGTAAGTGACGCTGGGTGAAAGAAGGCGCCATTCTCTATTTTCCCCGCAAATAACCAATGATAGGAGAGGGAGAGTTAGAAGTTCCCTAGCAAATCAGATAGCCAACGACTTAGGGAGAACACCTTTAGTCATAGTGAGAAGAGACAGTTAGGGGTTACCGATCAGTAGACTACTAACAGCCCGCTAGGGATATCTGAGGTGGGGTCCCAAGCCCGGGAAGCTGAGAGAGGAAAGGGACAGCCCTAGCCCCAAAATACACCAGTCCCTTAAAACCCCCAAGAGAAGGGAAAAGCAGCTATCATGACAAACTATTTTAAATAAATACCCTTGAACTGATATTTGAGAGTCAGCGTGGTTATTTGTGTCAGACCGCCCCTTCACATGTGGTGTCGGATGCGGGATAGACCAGATCTGAAAACAGAAATTGCCTACGCCACCCAAGAAGGATGACCCTCTGCGGTGAAGATGCTCAAGGTAATATGCCTTACCTGGACTGCAAGGCTACCCACCAGGACCACGATGTCTGCTGCAGGTTTTAACTTGTATGGCGATGAGGATGTGGTAGTCTAACCGGGGAGGAAGGTGCTTGTAAGGACCGGTTTGAAGATCGAAGTCCCTGAAGGAATCTATGGGAGGATTACACGAGATCCGGTTTGCCGCACCAGAACTCTTTGGATGTAGGGACCGTAAATATAGAAAGAACGTGGATCAGTGAAGTCAAGGTCTCTCTCTTAAACATGGGAAATCGCACCTACGGCATTTGAGCAGCACAAGCCATCACCTAGCTAGTTTGTGAAAGTGTCCTATCCCCGAAGGTTGAAGAGGTTAAGGTTTTTAGGAACGCAGTGCGAACTTGACTGGACCAGACCCAGAGAAGATCCATATTCTCAGAAGTGGCAAGAGGTGGGTTGGAGATGAGCTAGGTCGGATCCACCCCGGAATATGCAACCTAGACCTGTTCGGAAAACTACGGAAACCTCAACCCAGACCATGGACCATTTTAACACCTAGTCAGCCAGCAGAGGTCAGCGGTCCAGACCCGGCTAGAAAGTTCAGCTCAGTCGCTAAAGAGGATTTAATTTCTCAAGAATTGATGGAGTATGGTCCAAGTACGGAAGCTACGAGGTTAGACCTGATCCCACAAAAAGAGGTGGATGGTCTGAATATGGATGGAACCACACCAATTGAATCATCATCTCCTGAAATGGATCTGGTAATAACATCTTTAAAAGATGGGGATACTTCAACATCTGAAGACAAGGAGACGAAGGATCTACATATTGAAGGTTGTGTGACAAGCGACTATGATGGAGAAGAACTGAGTTGGGTAGGATTGGAGGAGGAAACAGTTGCGCACCCCATGGTAGAACAAGATGGGAAGACTGATGTGGAGTAAGAACCTGTAGGTCCACCCAGGACCTTAATATGGTCCGACTGTCCAACAGTAGGTTTCCTGGACGTTTTGGCCCACTGTAAGGAAAGACCGGGCATCAACAGTAAGACAGACACAAGTGACTAGAGTTCAAGGGTGTTTATTGAACTTCAAACAGGGTATGATAAATGCCTATCTAAACCTAAATCTACAGATGGGAGCAAGCTACGACCATCAAATAATAATAACACAGTCCTAGTGCTGTCTTGTCAAATAAAAGGGCCTACACTGAAAAAAACCTATTGCCAATCCTTACCTCTAAATATAAAGTGTGGGAAATATTGTTATGGAAAAGAAAAGTGTTAAAAAATGATATGTCAGATTTCCAGGCTGTTGGCCTCCTTTCCCCACATTTTTAGCACGGGATAAGGTGGTTCACTCGAGCATAGCACAGTCTCTGGCTTCATTAGAACAAGTTTACAGTTCACTCATCAGCATCAGGGCCTCCGTAGAGTAAGTTTCCTTGCTTCCCAAAGTCTCTTCACTCAAAGGGCCTGATGCAACCAAATATACAACAGGTTCTTTTCCCTTTCAGATTTTCACTAGTATTCACATCTGGTGATTCAATATGCACCCCGGATGCCCCTCAACCGGGCTCAGATCCTTTTAGCATAAAGTTCTGCATAGGCTTCCCTCTGCTGGGCTCGAGCCTGTCATACAATGTTCATAGTTTCTTCCTTTTCGGGTGATTCACGGTTCACCCCAGGTTCCCCTCAGCAGGGCACAGATCCTTTCTACAGCATTAGTCTCCCTTAGCTGGGCTCGGACCGATGTCAACTGTACATCAGGTATCAAAGACATTCGAATGTGCACGGGGTTTGGCTTGACTTGTTGCAGGACCACTTTGATTTCACAATTCTCTTTAACGTTCGCATGCTTCTGGATGGATACCTGTCAGAGACCTTCGAATGAGCACCCACGTGATGCCGGACCACTCTGTCTACGGTATCATATTTTAGCTACAAAGTTCATTCACTCACCTGATGTCTTACTAATCTTCTTCATACAATGTTGCTGCTTGTAACTTGATTTCCACACAGACCGGTGTGGCATCAGTCTCCCCAAGTCACTGGCTGTGCTGCTTTGTTGTAGGAGCCAAGGACAGTACCACGGCGACATCCGCTTTTCCTCTCCTTGACTAAAGGTGCAGGAGAGCCCCAGGCACCTCGGACACACAATACAGGATTCTTTAGCTTCAATTCCGGGTCTTGCGCTTTCTACTTTTGAAGGCTCATGAAAGATGCGGTTTGAAAAGGTATGGAGTATTTCCCTCCTTGCAATCTTCTTTGATCTTGCTGCCTTCCACCTCGTATTGAACTGCCATCTTGGAACTGCTGCTTCCCCGTGTGCTTTGCCTTGCATAGAGTGTGCTTTCGTGCTCCGCCTTTTATCCGTCTGGGGAAGTTTCATGAAAGTCAGGTGTGTGTGTAATTATCAGTAATTGCCTGACTCTGTTCGATCCTTGTGCTGGGACATGTCAGTTATATGGCTCGGTTGTTAGTCTGTTTTCTCTCACAGTGAGTTGTCCGTGGGAAAGTGTTCATGTTGGGAAAGGGGGGATTTGAGTTCCTAAGTATCCTACGTGGCAGGATGGGGAAAAGGTGTTACATGGAAGGCGTACTGCATCCCGCCGTCTGGTGTCCCACTTCCACTCCCTGAAGACCCCTCATCCAGGTTATCCTCCCGCACTGGTCCATCCCCAGGAACTGGATCCAAACTGGATCCAAAAGCAATGGCTGTGTCCTGGCCACCTCGATGACAGATCTACGGGTACTAGCCGTGAGACTAGCCGTGAGACGCCTTCAGGTTTCTCACACCACACACAAATGAAAGAAAGACACTCGGGCCATACCGGCTAAGGAGACTTTGGTTTCCCTCCAAGGATTGGAGGCAAGCATTGGGAAGGTGGATCGGAGGTACCTACTGGAAGTGATAGTCGAAGGCATCACTACCAATGCCTTACTGGTTCCCGGGAGTAAAGTATCAGCTATTGATCCAGAACTGATACGTCCTGGAGATTTCTACCCAGAAGGACATCAGTATAACAAGGGTGCTATGCGGGAATCCACGAGCAAAAGTGGACGTCAAGGAGCTGGGAGATCGTCGTATGTTCCCCATGTGGGCAATTCCTGATCTTCCAGAGGAAGTAATCTTAAGAACCAACTGTTCCTTATTCAACCTGTGCTATTGGGAGATCCAGAGATCCAAGAATAGATTCAAGTCCCAAAGGTCAGCTATAAGACCTTGGGCCTCATCACGACTTGGGCGGTAACCCTTAAAATCGGCGGTAACGCTCTTAGTGCCGATTTTAAAGGTCTGTCGGATCACGACTCCAAACACCGCCGGCGCAATAAAAGGCGGCGCAAGGACAGCCGGCTGTACAAGCGCCGGCCATAACAGCGCCAGGAACCCTTAGCGCTAAAACATCATCAATCACGAGTCCGGCATAAGTGCTATTAGCGCCAGAAAAGCGGCGGATAATCCGCCGAAAATACCTCCAGCAGAAAGCTGGAGGTAACAGAACACAGGCCACAGCAATAAGGGCCCAGGTGGAAGCAATGCAAATCAGAGGCCTATAAAGGACCCACCCATGCACAACACATCCTCCCCAACCCCATTACACCAGTAGGAGCAGGGAGGAGACAGCAATGAGGGCCCAGGTGGAGGCAATGCAAATCAGAGGCCTACAAAGGACCCACCCATGCACAACACACCCTCCCCAACCCCATTACACCAGCAGGAGCAGGGAGGAGACAGCAATGAGGGCCCAGGTGGAGGCAATGCAAATCAGAGGCCTACAAAGGACCCACCCATGTACAACACACCCTCCCCAACCCCATTACACCAGCAGGAGCAGGGAGGAGACAGCAATGAGGGCCCAGGTGGAGGCAATGCAAATCAGAAGCCTACACCCTCCCCAACACCATGCTGCCATTTGGAGCCGGGAGCCTTGATGTCGACTTCTACCTGCTGCGCCTGGAGCTACAGAGGCCAGTCAACCAGGCCAGGGCCCTAGGAGTGCAGGGGGCAGTGGGGATGAGGAGAAGGAGGAGAGCAGCACCAGCAAGGCGGCCAGCCATCCCCAGGGTCAGGCCAACACCCTGGGCCCTCACTGATGGTCAGTTGGTGACAGAATATCAGCTGGACAGGGCAACCATCACCCAGTTGCTGGACACAACCCAGGGTGACATATGCAGCCGCATAGCCACCAGCACGGCAGTACCTCCCATAGTGAAGCTCATGTCTGTGCTTCAATTTCTTGGGACTGGCAGCTACCAACATACCGTTGCCATAATGCATGGAATGGCCCAGTCCACATTCAGTGCCATGCTGGGACAGGTGCTTGATGCACTGTTGAATCATGTGAACGAACACATTGCATTGCCAGCCACACAGGCACAGGTGCACCAGCTTAAGGGTCAATTCTATGCCATTGCCCAAGTCCCGAATGTAATAGCAGCCCTGGACTGCACACATGTGGCACTTGTATCAACCCAGGCACATGAGGCTGCCTACAGGAACCGTAAACAGTACCATTCCCTCAACGTGCAGATGACATGTGGCCCTGACCTCACCTTCAGCCACTGCTGTGCCCGCTACCCAGGATCCACCCACGACTCCATGGTCCTAAGCAACAGTACCCTGCCAGCGTACATGGAAAGGCACCGAGGCCAAAACACATGGCTACTGGGTGAGTACAAATGTATACCACAAAGCATGTCAATCCACAACTGATGGTGCCTGTCACAGAATCCATCATTCCCAATAGTCAGCAGCATCACAGCAGCATACACATTCAAGCACCTTGCACGATGAACCTTGGACATGTCCAATACAGCAGAACACACCCATGCAGGATGTCAGACATGTGGCGGCACAGTGACATATGGAAGTCCCACCACAACAAGGCCTCCTGTGTGAGGCTCCCAACACTGACACAATACAGATATCCCACCCTGGCCATCCGACAGTAATGAAAATCCAATTCATGAGCTGGCACATCCACGAATGCTCCACACATAAGTAGGCCGAGTAATGACAATGCACATCCCACAAACACTGTCCCCAAAATGGCCATGGAAATGCATGGATAACAGTACAGAATAGTGAAGAGCAGCAAATGCAACTGTAGCCAAATGGATTTGCAATGACACATGAGGCAGCCACTTCTGTCAAGCAGAAGTAGATGGAAGGGCCCCCTCTTCCTGCGACAAGTGAATGAGTACTGTTACATACAGAAACATAGGTGTACCAAGTGGAGAGTACCCCATTGATTCAATCGTGGCCGTAGGACAGCACACTCCACAATGTTATAGGCCAAATGACAAATATGGCAAAATCACACTGATGACAGGGCTCTGTACACCCACTCGACTTACCTTGTCCCCATACCGGCTTTCTCTCCCCTGCAGGTGATTCGGGATATCCCCAGTACACGTGGCTCATGACCCCTGTGTGTCACCCACACACGGCGGCGGAGCGGGCATACCATCTTGGCCATGCCCGTACACGGATCTGCGTTGAGAGGGCATTTGGCCGGCTGAAGGCACACTTCCGTTGCCTCGACCGCACGGGAGGTGCAATGATGTATGTTTCAGAAAAAGTTGGAAACATTGTACTGACATGTGCCATGCTGCACAACATCTGTTGTCGCAGAAATGTGCCACTGCCCCCAGATGCTCATGTGCAGCTACCTGAGGATGGTGGTGAGGGCGATGAAGTGCCAGAAGGTGTTGCACATGCACAAAGTGTTGGGCTGAGGGAAGGGAGGTTGGCCAGAGAGGGATTGATTGATGGATTCTTTTAGAAATGGGTAATAGGTAAATTGTACATATGTCACTTCAACATTAAATTGCATTTGTAACAATCACTACTATCCATGCATTGTGATTTTTTTAACGTGATTTATTTTCCGTCCAACAATACCCCCTGCCCCCAGTGAACACCCAACAATCCCCCCTCCCTCCAGTGAACACCTAACAATCCCCCTCCCCCCAGTGAACACCCAACAATCCCCCCTCCCCCCAGTGTACAACCCCAAACTGTACAGTTGCCTCATCAGGCCAACAACAATGATGCCATGCACCACTAGGATGGGCGCGGGCGCTTCCCTCTCCCAGGACCCTCCGGTGTGCCTACCCTCAGGTGGCGCAAGAACCGGCGCCTTGGAGATGGGTCTAGTGAACCCTCTGTGGGTGTGGTGGAAGTTGAGGGTATGGAAGCGCTGCCCATCATGTGCTGGCGCATGAGGTTATTGGCCTTGCGTTGCTGTTCTGCAAGTGCAGACACTGCCTCTGTGAATTCGCGGACTCGTTGCTGAAAGCCTGTCAGGGCAGTGGTGCATTGTTGCACAACTTGTCGTGTGCGGGCATTGTCCCGCGCAATGTACTGGCACCCATGCCGGATGGAAGTGCTCACGGCCTTAATGTGCCGGCTCTGGACCTTTGCCATTGCTTCCACCTTGGCCTGTTTTGCCTCAATGACATCCAGTCGGCCATGACTGCTGCCCCTGTGACAAAGGCCTCTACTGGTGCGTCAGGTGGTGGACCGCGAATTGGCCGCTGTCGGGGGGGGGGCTGCATGGCGACATGTCACCAGGCTGGACTGGGCTGCCTGGCTCCGATCGATGGCCCTCTGGGCTCCCATAGAACGGAGTGTCCACATCGGGCTGTGGTGTGCTGCAGCCACGCACAGGCACATGGGGCCTCCCTGCCTGCTGTCTGCCTGGGCTTGGGCTTCCATGGGGTGTTGACACCCCTTCCCCATCACTACTGCTGTGGGAGTGTTGTGTGCGGTGGCAGGGATGCACACGTGGAGGTGTTGCTCCCACGTTGGGCCCCCATTCCAGCCTCTCTCCCTCGGCATTGGGACTGTGGATGTTGGGTCCTGGTGAGCTGACGGTCGCCTCCCTGTGGCCATGTGGCTGCCGCTGCTGTCTGGCGGGGCTGCATCGGGGTGAGGTGGGTGTTCCCCAGTGTTGTCTCCCATGGGTGTGGCCTTTTTTGGGGGTGCTGGTGCTGGTGGAGGCACGGTGTTGTGGGCGCATTGTCTGTGTGGCCTCATCGCCATCATCACCGGGCTGTTGGGATCGACGTGTGCCTGTGAGGTACATATGGGGTGGTTTGAGTACAATGCGTGATGCAGGTCATGCCAACAAGTGTGAATGAAGACAGTAACAATGACGCATTCAACTTGCATTCTGTTCAGTCACCATGTGGTGCTTGTTGTGCATGTGCATGGAGGTACACTGCATGGGAACGCGTGGTTGTGGTGGACTGCGCTCAGGCTTTTGTGGTTGTGTTGATGCACAGTACTACTCTACGTAGCTGTCCTATGGCTATGGGAGTCTATCCCCCGCCCCGGTCATTCATGCACTGCACGTACAGGGTCGTCTAGGCAGCACTACCGTTCTAGGGATGTGGCCCTCACTTACGGGTGTATGCAGAGCCTCAGACACATGTCTTCACTCTCATTCAGATGCATGTATTCAGGAATGGGACTCACCTGCCGTTGGATTGATGCCAGTCCCTGCCTCCGCTTCACCAATGCCCTCAATGGTTCCAACGTCGATGACACCCGTCATTTTCTCCTCCCATGGTGTGAGGTCGGGGGGGGGTGGTGGCCTTCCTCCTGTGCCCCTGCTTGCACTCCTGTGCTGGGACAGGATGCCTCGCACTTGCACGCGCAGGTCATTCAGCCGCTTGCGGCAGTCCTCCACATCCCGGGGCACTGACCCTTTCTGCGACAGATCGCCATATTTGGCCCCGGCGCTGGGCGCTGGTTTTGCGCTGCTGCAGCTCATGGTGGTACGTCAGTGCCTCATCCACAAGCACGTCAAGCTCCTGGTCACTGGTCACTGAACTTGGGTTTTCGGACCCTGTCCTGTCTCATGAGCTCCTGACTCATTATTAGGCTTCAGATTGCGTGGATGGCTTCCAGTGGCTCTGATATCCGACTGATTGTGATTTCCAAGATGGCCGCCGCTTTATTTCCCGTTCCGGCGGTGACGCGTTTCCCGCGCGCTATGAGCGCGAAGTGGCGGTAGCGCACAGTGCGCCGGCTTTAAGGGTTTGCGCTAATTGCGCTAACGCCTTGGACCGGGGCGCGTGCACGATAACTCGTGATCTGGCGGATTATCCGCCGGGTGCCTTGGCATTAGCGCTATTTAGGTCCGGCGGATAATCCGCCGCATTTACCGCCCAAGTCGTGATGAGGCCCCTTGTCTAAAGATCAGAAACCCAGTAAGGTAGATCAAGTGCGGGGACAGAAACTCCCAGAAACCAGCTACAAAGAAAGGGTGGGGGTATGTGACAGGGCCAGCTCCGTGGCCCTGTCAGAAAGGGGGGAGAGCCCACCCCAACCCCACTGGTGCAGCAACGGCAGAACAGAAGACGCTGGGGGCCGCTGCAGCACAGCAGAACGCCACCAAACGCGAGACAGCGGTGGCATCCCTTTCATGGGATACTGCCAAGCTGCACAACACTTGTTGGCAATGCAATGCGGCTCCATCTGACAACTATCAGCTAGCGCCTTTGCAGAGAAACACCGCCACTAACCCACCAGGGACTTTTCAAATGAAATGAGGGCCCAGGGAGGCCCAAGCCACTAACCCACCAGGGATTACATTTTATTAATGAAAAGGCCCCATGATGCCTCAACCCACTACACCACCAGGGATTTGGGCCTTCTGTGTGCCAGCGTCCCGGGATCCCAGCAGGGTCCATGTTGGACAAGATGTTGGAAAAGAGGTGGGTCTTACTAGCCCTATTAAGCCCTTCCTTGGCCGTCCCCTGTCACATCCCCTGGAGCAAGGTAAGCTATTGATTAAGGTAAGTAACCAATCCTGGTAGAGGTGGGGTATTTCAGTCAGCCTGTGTGAGTGGGTAGGTGTGGGGTAGTTGGGTGAGGACAGGAGGCCGAGGAGGATGTCCGAGAGACCAGTGAAGATAATAGCATTTTGGAGTGCGGAGGATACTGTTAAGGAGGGGTTCTGTGGAGTGTTTGTGTAAGGAGTGTGAGTAGTAGGAGTAGTAGAGTGGGATAATAGTAGTGGCGGAGGTAGTAGTGGTTGGAAGTAGAGGTAATAGGTGATGGGAGTAGTAAGCAAAGGATATTAGTGCTAGAGTGGGAGTTAGTAGGAGAAGGGTGACCAGGGCAGCATATCCCTGGGTAAGCAGGGCACCATATCCCTGGGAGTCCCTGAGAGTCAAACAGGGGCTTGGATAGAGAGGTGTGCAGGGTACCATATCCCTAAGTGATCTGGAAGGTAGCAGAGGGAGGTAGTGGTAATACCGAAGTGGAACCAGTATTCGTGGTATTAGCAGGAAGAGTGACAGTGAGTGGAAGAATAGGAGAAGCTATTGGTATAGAGGCGAATAGGAGTTAGGATTAGAGGAATAATAGGAGGTGGAGAAGCAGAGTGAGAGGAAGGTGAGAACAGAGATAGAGGAGTGGTGGGCAATATCAGTCATTATAAGAACAGGAGGGGAAGGGAAGTAGGAACGAAGGGTGGAGGATGGAACGGTAGCGTGAGAGATTGGAAAGCACATTAATGTGGGGGGAGGAGAACCGTTGGAAGGGATTTATATAGCGAAGGGTCAGAAGTGAGAGGTTGAGGAAGTAGCGTAAGTGATGCTGGGAGAAAGGAGGCATCATTCACTATTTTCCCAGCAACTAACCAATGATAGGAGAGGGAGAGTTAGAGGTTCCGTAGGGAGTCAGATAGCCAACGACATAGAGAGAACCCCTTTAGTTGTAGTGAGAAGATACAGTTAGGGGTTACCGACCAATAGACTACTAACAACCCGATAGGGATGTCTGAGGTGGGGTCCTAAGCCCGGGGAAGTCGAGAGAGGAAAGAGACGGCCCTAGTGCCAATATTCCCCAGTCCCTTAAAACCCCCAAGAGAAGAGAAAAGCAGCTATCCTGAAACTGTTTTAAATATACACCCTTGAACTGATATTCGAGAGTCAGCGTGGTTATTTGTTGGGGGCCGCCCTGTAACAATAAGCCCTCCGTAATGTTGTAGGTGTACCTTTAGAAGAGATGTAGATAGGTGAAAGTACACTAAATATATATTACTCCTGGTGAAGACTGGGTAATATTCCTGCTAAATCTTAGCCTGCATATGTTGAGGAACACGTTTCAGATTTTAATCTTAGACACAGGGGATCAATATACTAATTCATTTCGGTATCAGGTAATAATATCCCCATACATATGGTCGCCGTAAATAATATCGCCGGGAAAATGTCGCGGCAATATTATTTGGGTGACCATATATATGGGGACAGGGGCAAAAAAAAATGTTTTTTTTAAAAAAAATAAAATAAAACAAAAAATAGTTTGGGGGTTGCGGGTGTGTCTCCCGCATGTTCCATGCAATAATGTTGCCACAAAAAACGGCCATTTTTCGGCGATATTTTTGCATGGCAAGATTTTTGTGGCAACATTATTACATGGAACCTTCATTTCTTGGATTCTCCCCTCTTTGTTTTAACACGAGGGCTGGGCCGCCTCTGAGGCACACCTGGAACTCAAAAGCCTGGGTGTTAATTAGCAGACCAGGAGTTTTAGCACATTGAGTAGGACCAGTATGCTTTGATTTTTATTATGTACACGTGTCATCACATGGGCAACTTCTTGTTTATTTGAACAAGTTTGTTTGTTTGTTTGTTTGTTTGGTAATGCGCACCAAACCCTCAGGTAGCTGGGCGCAGCAGTTACATGAATATTTTAAGCTTAGTTACAACGTAAAAGGTCAGTACATAAACAATTACAGTGTATACAATTTGTGTACAAGGGTGAGTAATACAGATATGTGCAATAATAGGGTCAATAGTGTAATGCACATATAATCACTCGGATTGTCCTAAGGTCAGAAACACAAGTAGGTTGAGTGGGTGAGCAATTTCTTAGATATCCTTGGTTCGAAACCAGTTCAGCAGATTACGTCCAAATCTAGAGTATGGCTGTTCCACTCTAATGGCAATGGGGAGTGAATTCCAGGAAGGGGCAGCTTTGCTTGGGAAGCTACCTCCACCAGCTTTGAAGAGTCTAAATCTGGGAATTTCTAAGCAGAGATGGTTGGATGATCTAGTATGGTGAGTTGAGACTTGTCTGGTCAGTCTGGCAAAGAGATAGGGCGGGCCAGCATTATTAAGGCATTTGAGAATGAGGGATAACGTTTTGAGGAGTATCCTGTCGCAAATTTTTAGCCAATGCTAGTGTCACGTTCCGTTCCTGGAAACGCTGGCACAGACGGAGACTGGGGTGTCTAGTACCTTCAGACCGCATTCAGCGGTCTAGTGTTCCCCCAAGATGGCCATCGTACTCATAAAGGAGGTCACGTCCGGATACGCCTTTGCGTTGTATCCGTCTTGGACCTCGCTTCCGTACTGCCACTGTTTCCAGCGCTCTGTCCCAGCTCTTCATTTTCTGCCTCCTCGTAGCTCAGCCCCTGTTTTTCCCTTCTTTCGCTTCTGCTCTGTTTCTACCTTCCAAGCTTCCTTTTGCTCGGTCAGACCCTTACATATTCCTTGGGCTTTGTCGGTTGTATTTACTTTCGATTTCTATCCCTGTCCTTAACTTTCCAGTAGTCTTTCGCTTCCTATACTTCTCGGCGGTTCACTTACCATTTACTTTCTGACTTTAGCTCTCGCTCTTGCTCCTCCTACTCTTTCCGCTCCTTAAGGTTATTTTCTTATCTTTTTGGCTTACTTTGCCTTCCTGTGGGTGATTCCATTTCCTTTTCTATTTGTCTTCTTTCTTACAGTTCCTTTCACTCTTATTTCCGAGTTCTGATTCGCGTACCTTGTACGCCTCATCTTTCCCCTTTTTTGTCTATTTGAGTTTTTTCCCTTTTCTCCAGAGATACTTATCCGGTTACAGCCTGCTGTACTCAATCTGACGTACAGTGTATACGTCCTTTAGACTACTCCTTTACGATCTGCTGTTGGTAAACTGTTTTCACTCTGTAAAGAGGATTATATTACAAGACACTTCTGCATCTGGCAAAGACATTTTACCTCATTTGGACTATACCTATATGATCCATTTGTGGCTTACTACTCTTTCTTCCTCAAAAAGGGCAATACACCACAAGACAAGACACTTTCGCATCCGACAAAGATTGGATCTCCATCTTGCCCAGGGTTTTTTCTGCTTATTCAAGCTTTTTCCCTGTTAGTATATGGGAACTTGCTCCCTGGGGTTCATCTTGGCCCTGATCCTTAGCAGGTCAAGGTGGCCTGTGAGGGAGCTCACCCTTACTTGCACGATAAAAAAGAAAGGAAACCAAGGGAAACCAAGAAGGATCGAAAGAAGAAGGTATCCGAAGAAACTAAGTGCTTACTAGAAGACTCAGGTGAGGAGAGAGAACGGGGAGGTACTTGGAATCCTGACAGCTGGTCTCTTCTGAGGTTGGAGATGTGCTCTCTACGGGGTATATTCAGAGCTGCTCTCAGGGCATTATTTTGTAGTATTTGCATTTTATTTAGGATATTTTTGTTAGCGCCTACGTAGAGGGCTTTGCAGTAGTCTAGCTTATACATTATTAGTGCATTGGCGAGCGTAATGCAGCTAGCTTTAGATAAGAAGGCTCTGCAGGCCCTAATCAGTTTACAGGTATAAACTGGAGATGAGGCCATGGAGCTAACTTGTTTCTTTAGTGATGATGTAGAATCAAGGTAAAAACCTAATGTCTTTACCTCAGTTACTACTTTGATTACGTTGCCATCGATGTTGAATGCGGCGTAGCTGGGGCTGAGTATTTTTAGGTTAGAGTCAGAACCCAGAATCAGGATCTCAGTTTTGTCGTCATTCAGGCAGAGGCCGTGTGAGGCCATCCATGCCTGAATGAGGAGGTATATCCTATTTACCAGAGCTGTGTCTTCGACGAAGTTGATTGAAAGGGGTATAAGGATCTGGGTGTCATCAGCATAATTAGTGTATGTGACACCCAGCCTGTCAAGTTTGTCGAGGAGTGGCTTGGTAAAGATGTTATACATTGTCGGTAAGACGCATGAACCTTGTGGAACACCACAGGTAATTTGGATTGGGTCTGCTGAGGCTAAAAGGGAGAACACTCTCATCGTACGGTTAGCTAGGAAGGATTGTACCCAGGCTATAGCATCACTCAAGAAATCTGCATCTGACGCTAGGTGCTAGGTGAATAATACTGCATGATCCACCAGGTCAAAGGCTGCCAATAGGTCAAGGAGGAGTAGCATAGCTGTTTTACCTTTGTCCCTCAACTCGTCGATGTGTGTCTTTAAGTCAATTAGAGCCATTTCAGACCTGTGTTGTAGTCTGAATCTGGATTGGCGTGATCCTAGTAGAAGGTTAGCCTCAAGGTAGCTTTGGATTTGGAGGTAGGCTACTCTATCAATAATTTTGAGGAGGAATGGGACCGTTGTAATGGGTCTGTAATTAGTGAGGATGTTTTTCAACTGAAGTATGACCCTGAAGTCAACAAATGCCACGTGCATTGGCTAGGTTCACTCATACCATTTGGGAGTGTATATCCATGGTGGCTGACCATATCCCCGAAGGGGAAGAACGAGACAGGATTTTGAACATAGTCAAGGATGGAAAGGACGCTATGTGTGAATCTCTCCAGACTGGTCTCGACTCCGCTGACAGTATCAGTTGAGCAATGGCGGCTAGTACAGTTATGCGCAGGTTTGCCTGGTTAAGGAAGTCAGGATTTGCTCCAGTTGTATAATCCAGACTGCCTTTTGACGGCCCACATTTGTTCGGTAGCAAGGCTGATGAAAGTCTGGAGAAACTGCAAACTTCAAAGGCAGCAGCCAAATCCCTTGGTTCTGCGATAAGACAACCTCCAAAACATCCCACAAGTACGCCGTGGAGGGGTGGGTCCTTTCGTCACTACTCCACATTTGGAAGAGGCAGAGGACAGCCAGTTCAAAAAGGGCCAAAGAAGATTTCCCTGTGGTGGACGGGGAAAGAGGTACTAAGACTGCCTCAGCAGCGGCTACTTTGCGTCAGCCGCCCCAAAACCTCTCTGAGGACTTAGGTCACAAGACTGCAGTGGGAGGCACACTTTCACAGCATCTGAAAGAATGGCAGGCTATTACTTCAGATGCATGGGCATTAAAAACAGTTGCTGAGGGTTACTGCCTTCCCTTTCTAAAAAAGCCTCAGAGTCATCCACCGGGGAACAGCTCTTTCAAAGTTCCAGATCTGCTCCTTATGCAGGAAGTATTAACCCTGCTAGAGAAAGGTGCAATAGAACCAGTACCTGTAGTGGAGAGGAACAAGGGTTGGTACTTTCCGTACTTTCTAATTCCAAGAAAGGACAGAGGATTGAGACCCATCTTGGACTTAAGAGACTTGAACAAGTTCCTCAGGAAGGACAAGTTCAAGATGGTTACCTTTCTCAGATCCTTCAGGCCCTCCAGCTTTAGGACTGGATGGTATCATTGGACCTTCAGGATGCTTACTTTCATGTGCCAATCCATCACAAGCACAGACAGTACCTGAGGTTCGCCGTTGGCGGTTCTCATTATCAGTATCAAGTTCTGCCATTTGGACTGACCTCCGCCCGAGGGTTTTGCACCAAGTTAATGGCAGTGGTGGCAGTGAGTCTCAGGAGAGGGGGATTCACGTCTACCCCTACCTGGATAATTGGCTGATCAGGGCCAGTTCCCCCAAAAAGGCCCTGGAACATCTCAGCTCCACCTGTCACTCCCTCAACTTCAAGAAGTCCCACATGATACCACCTCAAAGGATCCAGTTCATTGGAGCAGTCCTGGATGCATCCCTGGGAAAAGCCTTGCCACCAGAGGTGCGAGCTCAAGACTTTCTGCAGATGGTCACCAAATTCCAGACTGCCCAGCCTTCAACTTTCTGAGGTTTCTCGGCCTCGTGGCATCCTGCATTTGGGGCCAGAGGCTTGCCTGAGAATTAGATCTATCCAATGGGCTCTCAGGACTCAGTGGTCCCAAATCTCAAGAAGGATGCCAGACCTCCTACAGATTCCGAGCAGAGTCTCACAGAACCTCCGGTGGTGGGCCTGCCAGGAGAACATTCTGAAAGGAGAACCTTTTTGGCAACCATGTCTGGTGATAACAGAAATGACGGACGCCTCACTCACCCGGTGGGGAGCCCACACCAACGATCTGACAATCAGCGGTTGTTGGTCTCCATCGGAGTCCAAACTACACATCAACCTTTTGGAGCTCAGGGCAATCAGACTAGCGCTGAAGGCCTTTCTGCCCTCTGTACAGGGAAAGAGCGTCATGATAATGAAGGACAATACAGTGGCCATGCACTACCTAAACAAAAGAGGAGGTGTAGGGTCACTACCACTGTGCAGAGAGGCAATGCAGCTCTGGTACTGGGCAATTCAAGAAAGGGTTCTCTCTATCGGCAGTCCACCTAGACAGAGTGGAGAATATGGCGGTGGATGCTCTGAGCAGGCAGAGCAAAGTCTCTCATGAGTGAAAACTAGCTCAGGAAGTCCTTCAAGAGATCTTCACCCTTTGGGGAAACCCTCAAGTGGATTTGTTCGCGACCAGTGTCAACCGGAAGTGCAAACTGTTCTGCTCCAGGGAATTGCCCCCAAGAGGAGCTCTAGGAGACGCGTTTGTGGTAGACTGGGAATTTCCACTCCTGTATGCGTTTCCTCCAGTCCCCGTCATTGCTCAAGTCATCATGAGGTTGAGAAAGTTTGGGAAATCCATTATCCTAATTGCTCCAGATTGGGCCAGGAGGATATGGTACCCGGACCTTCTGGATATGTCCATCTGCCCTCCAATACGTCTTCCACAAAGAGAGGACCTTCTCTCGCGAGAGGAGGGTCGGGTTCTCCATCCGGAGGTCAAGGCACTCAGCCTTCATGCATGGTTTCTGAGAGGCAGAGATACAAGGATTGGGACCTCCCGGATGACATAATGGTGATTTTGCGTTTGCCAGAAGGCCAGCAACTAAGTCTTTGTATCGCTGCCGTTGGAACAAATTCTGTAGCTGGTGTAGAGATAAGAATGTTGATCCATTTACATGTAATACTATATGTAATACACCTATGGTGCTATCCTTTTTGTTACACCTAGCTAATCTGGGGCTCCAGATTGGTACTATTAAAGGATATCTTGAGGTGCTTTCTATATTTAAGCGCACTTCGGTGGAGGTATCTTACTCCAAAATTCCTCTAATAATACAATTCCTAAAAGGATTGACAAATGTTTTCCCTCCGATCCCTTTTCAAGTTGCGGTTTGGGATCTCAACTTGGCGTTGAAATGTATGATGTGTGCTCCTTTCGAGCCTATACACTCCTGTACTTTGAGGCTGGCAACCTTAAAAACCATCTTCTTAGTAGCCATTACACCTGCCCGAAGGGTGAGTGAACTTCAGGCTTTATCCTGCAAGCCTCCATACACTATTACTTATAAGGACAAATTGTATCTGAATTCCATCTGACTCAGAAAATAACATTACCATCATTTTACCCTCCTCCGCACCATGGGAAGGAAGAGGAGAGGCTACACAGGCTTGATCCTAAACATGCACTAAGCTTCTATTTATATCACCAGAATGGCAAAACGAAGACAAGATGACCAACAGTGTGTTGGCTACTCAGGCCACAAGTTGGGTATGGCTATCACTAAACAGACATTATTGAGATGGATAATACTGGCAATATCTGAATACTACAGATTGGCAGGAAAAGATCTTCCAGAAGGCCTTCGAGCTCATTCGATCAGGGGCATGGCGACTTCCTCTGCATTACCGAGGGGAGTACCAGTAAAAGAAATGTGTGCGGCTGCCACATGGTCGTCCGTACATACTTTCACCAAACATTACAGTTTGGATTCTTCTTCAGGCCGGGAAGGCTTATTTGGTAAGGCAGTGTTGCATAATGTGCACACAGACACATGAGAACTACTAAATTGTCATGAGAAAGTCTTACTCCCTCCTTCAGAAATATTAGAAACTGCTTTGGGAGTCTATCATAAGATAAGCAATACGTGGGAGGACACAATCCATTTGAAGAACAAGTTACTTATCCCTGGTAACGTTCTTTCCACTGGATGTTCCTCCCACATATTCCTCATCGACCCTCCCAACCTACCTTGCAGAAGAATTTCCTTTACTATTTCAGTCTACGCTTTCTCAGGAGTAGTAACTGTCCGGTATGGGATAGATCCTACATTTGTAAAAACAGAACTGAAGCCAACGGACGCTGCGCATGCTATATATGCCTTCAGTGATCTCGACTTCGAGACAGAGGCATCCGAGGGACATCGAGTCAACAGGCTTCGATGCGCAGGGCCCTCTGCTGAATGAAAATGGGGAGGAACATCCAGTCGAAAGAACGTTACCAGGGGTATGTAAGTTGTTCATATCCCTAACTGTGGACAAGGATGATCACCTAGGGTACAGCCAATTGATTAAAGTCACACCCCAACATTCCCTAGCCCCTCCTTCCATTGCAAGCGACTTCCTTGACAATAGACCAATGTATTATTGTAATACATGGATACAGCCAAAGCTGAAACTACTAGGAAGAAGAAGAGCATAGAAAACATGAGGATAACTGACTGCGCTAGTACTGGTACGAAGTGGCCCCAAGGAGGCATGAACATCAAGTTGTCAAAAGAAACAATGGACTTTGACAAACCGCCAGGGCAGATCTGGCAACAATGTATAACAACCGACGATGGACTAAAGAAATTGTCACGCCCAGCCAGAGGAGGCAACGGGTGTGGAAACCATCCACAGGAGTTTCAAATCCTGTTGACAGACTGGAGAAGACCCGTGAATGCCAGTGAAGCGCTGAGGGAGTTCTCCATGGCTCGAGCTGCAGCTGACCCGAACTTGAAGCAAGAAAGGGGAGCCAATCAGTGCAGCAGGGAGCGGAGCCACCCCAGTGCTGCAGAAGCACAGGAGAGCAGTCGAAAGAGATGGAGCCCAGTCCCTGGAAACCCCGGTGATGGACCAAATTCCCATGGGAGGTAACGGAAGGTATAAGAGACCCAGGCGGGACACAGGGGTGGTAGAGAGCAGGCTCAAGCGGTTGTCCCCTGGCCCAGTCGTAAGACGCAAACTATTGGGAACGGTGAACCAAGCATCCGAGGAGAACGTCCTTGACGCAGTGACAGCAATAAAACCACTGACCCCCAGAGATGGGTCGGTGACCCTAGCAGCAGTGAACCAAGCTTCCAAGGAGGACTTCCTTGCCTCAGTGGCAGCGATAAGAACACTGACCACCAGAGACGAGTCGGGGACCCTAGCAAGAGTGAACCATGCATCCGAGGAGGACTTCCTCATCACAGTGGCAGTGTTCAGACCACTGACCAGCATAGACAATTCTGGGACCCCAACACAAGCAAACCGAGCATCCAAGGAAAACGTCCTTGTCGCAGTGGCAGAAATAAGCTCACAAACCACCAGAGAAGGGTCTGGGACCCTAATACAAGCGAACTGTGCATCCGAGGGAACTTCCTCTTTTTAGTGGCGGAAATAAGTCCACTGACCACCAGAGAAGGTCTGGGACCCTAACATAAGTAAACTGAGCATCCGAGGAAGGCATCCTCGTCGCAGTGGAAGGGAGAAGTCCACTGATACCACGAGAAGGATTTGGGACTTGGCTAATACCGAGAGAGAGTGGCAAAATAAACATCATGTTGAAAGAACTCTCAAACACCAGGAGAAGGGAGCCATTCTCCTGGCGAAGAAACTGAAACTCTATATACTCAAGAGACGCCAGGGGAAGGGAGTCATTCCGCCTGGCTTTGTTGTGAACTATATTGGAGTGTGTGGACGAATACCAGGAGAAGAGAGTCACTCTCCTGGTCCTGAAGGTGGAGTGGCATGAAGGTTTTGTTGGAACCACAACCCAGAGGAAGGGAGTCATTCCCTCTGGCATTCTTGTTTTGTGCAAGAGACATTTTGGGAACACCACCCAAATACCAGGAGAAGGGAGTCATTCTGGAGAAAGAACTTTCTGTTGGATTATTCTTTAGTGGTAGTGTAAGGGATAGAAGCAGGTTGTGACACAGGACGGTGGAATTTGATTGTGATGGAAATTCTGACATATCCTTTAGTATTAGTTTGAGGCAGGGACACCCCTCTAAGAAGATAGAGATAGTGAGGGGGTTGTTTTACTATACATAAACGTTTGTAGCAACCACCATTCCACTTAGTGTCAGTTTCCTTCTTCACCACCCTTACAGAATTCTGATCATTAATTCACAGGAACAAAATGAAGTTAAACTGATAAGGGGAACAGAAACAAGAGGAGTTATACTTTAGTTGTGGCTCAACAACTCCTGATTCCAGAGCAGTCAGGTTGTATTGGCAAGTACAATAGGATCAGGAAAATGGAACTGACAAAATAATCAAGAGAAATGAACATTAGGAATCCTAGTTCTAAACCTAGAAACATTAAAAGAGTGGCACTAACCACTTTCAAGGAACCAAGAGAACAGTACCCTTGGAATTGTGGTTCTAACCCTAAGAAAACTGGTGAAACCACACGACTCTTTGTCCTATGCAGCCATGCAGCCCAGAGAGAAAGAGAAATATGAATCTCATCACCCAGAACCTCGACAACCAAGGTGAAGACTGAAAAGAATGTTCTCATAATATTTACTTCCGAGCCCTCATCATCATTGTATGAAAACAAAAGAGAGATTCAACTTTTAGGTCTAACTGCCACAATTTCCTGCGAGGATAGGCTAATGTTCATATTTAACAATTTAGTCCCTAAAGCAGGCCACAAAATGTGCACCTGCCACTACCCACTGGTGAATGATAATTCCTCTCTGGCAAGTAAGAAATTGTGGACTGTGTGCATGTGGGGAACTGACATGAATGCCTGGCCAGTAGTTTGCAACCTGGCATTGTTCCTCGTGCCCTAAATTACAGTAGAGTAGGCCTTACTCTTTGCTTTTTCACGCAAGACACTGTATTGGATGCAATTCCACTGGCTCAAGGTGAACCACTATTGGGTCTGACAGAAGAAGGCAGATCTACTCAGCAGATGGGCATCTAATACCTGCAAATATTCCTACAGTGCATACACTGTTGGCTTTCAGAGCTGGTACACACATTACAGTGGTAGACAATGAAAACAATGCGAGTGTAACTTCCAGACCTTGTTGCTTGATCATCTTTGTCTGAGAGTGGTACATGGCCCCTGTGTGATCATATATTTCAGAGCAGCAGAGCAAATGTCTGAGCTTTGGTAGCCCTTCTTATATCCGATTGAAGGTGCATGCAGCAATGGCTTCATTATAATAAGTGAACCCCAGTATTGACTCTGGCCTAGAGGCTACTGTTAATGGCTGAGTAATCGACTGACCACTCGAGAAAGCATGACTTTCTTATTCTTTGTTTTGGGGATTACCACAGGTATGGTGGGTAATAATTCCTACTGGGTTCCCACTGTGAGTAAAAAAAAAATGATTGTCTAACCATATAGTGGTCTTTGAAAGGAGTAACATAAATATTGAGGGCTGAGTTTCTGAAGCAGCAAAGTCCTGAGGTCCTCCGTATCACAATCGTAGAGTTGTATCTCCTTGGTTATATCAGACAATCAGTCAGAGTCTCTGGCAGTTCATAGTTCTCCAGAGTTCTCCTTCCATGGCTAGTGAAAAACCTTTCTTTAAAGGCGATGTGTAAATCACAATGCCACTTTGGTCCTCCTCGGCATACATTGCCAGGTACCAGCGCTCGGTGCCGCTCTGTTGGATGATGGGGCTTGCGTGTCAAACACTTTATCATGGTGGATTAACCTCAGGGTACCTAGGTGCTCCCCCTCCTCTGTAGAGACTTTCACTTTGTTCTGGAGGTGCTGCTTCCTTTTGGACTCTGGACATATTCGTTTTGCCACCAACACTACAATCTTTGGACAAGTCTGCATGGCCAACTCTTCCTCAGTACTCGACTCAGGGTGTCAGGTGGGGCCTTCCTTTCCTGATCTTGCACACTGTCAGGTTTAGAGCTGGTATCAGGTTTCGCGCTTACCTGAGCTTTACGAGTAGACTTGGGTGGTTTATTTATCCCGCAGATGTGAACTCCACAGGTAAGGGTGGTCTTCTCTGGAAGCCACACTGCCCGGCAGTGGCTGCTACAGTCGGTGTCACCCCTGAAGTGAACCCGAAAAGAAAAAGGGAAAAACCTGCAAGGGGTGTACAAACCCTTTGATGGTATGGAGAGTAGATGGTAAGGATCCGGACACAAGTAGTTTCCCAAGTACCACAATAATGGGAAGAGGAGATCCAAAGTGTGGTTTCAAGTCCGTCGGGGGTCCGGGATGGCAATTGGAAGAAGCAGTTCCAAGGAACAGAGGTACGAGAAACAGGAAGTCAACAAACACCACCGCACGAGGGTAAATGGGTACAGGAGTCAAGATGATGACAGGAGGGAGAAGAGCAAGGGAACACAGAAGGGACGGAACGAAAGCGCTGAGCTAAGGGTGCCAGAATACCTTAGCGTTGAGGCGCGTTGAGCAGCTCTCTCCTTCAAGCTATACACAATCGCCAAGGATCTTGCTGCAGCGCAGCATCTGCCGATGACACAATCTCCGACCAACTAAATGGCATCGGAAGTCTGGAGAGGCACAGCCAAGCGTACCGGCCATGTTGGGCCAGGCGGTGTACTCCGTGAATTTAACTCACCTGAAAGGACGTGTTCTCTACTGTTGCTACAAGGACCATCTTAACCCAGGATGACACATAACAGTATGCCTCCTCCATGTGCCAACACCCCCGGGCTTGCCTGGGTGTAAAAGGTGGAATCTATGCACCAAAGCAGGAGCATGTACATTGCATAAAGGTTCCAAGGTCTTTTCACAGATCGAATACCCCTTCCAATGTATTAGGTACTGCAGACATCCTCTACGATATCTAGAGTCACATATACGCTCCACTTCACATTCAGGTGTGTCATCAAGTAGAGTACGGTTTGGTGGTCTCTTCCACAGTACGTGTGTGCCTCTGTATGTTTGGAGGCGTGACATGTGGAACACTGGATGAATTCTTTTCCAGGAAGGCAGCAAGGCCAAACAAAAAGCGACTTGATTGATTTTCTTTTGGATGAGGAATGGGGACAACCCAATCTTGTGGGACAGAGATGTTTTGGCAGGTACTTGGCAGACAACCAAACCTTGTCTACAGCTACATACAGAGGTTCATTGCTCCTTTTCATATCAGCATATTTCTTTGTTCCTGAGATTTAGACAGGATATCTGTAGCATGTTTTTGACCTTCTTGGAGATCCCTTATCCAAGCGATGGGTACTTGAGAAGGACTCAGTGACAAAGCAGGGAAGACAGTTGGATAAAATCCAAAGGAACAGAAAAACGGGCTTTGTCGCAGAGAGGTGTGATACGTGTTGTTATAACTGAACTCTACAACAGGAAGTAAGACAGACCAGTCATCTTGGGTTTGGGACGAGAAGCATTTTAGGTACAGTTCAAGGGTTCGGTTGAGCCGTTTTATTACCCCATTGGACTGTGGATGATAACCAGAGGACACTTGTCTTTTTATGCCGATGTTCCTACATAAGATGGACTAAAACCTTGAGATATACTGACTTCCTCAGTCAGAGATGATTGTAGTTGGAAGGCTGTGTGGAGGTAAAATGTCTGTGTAGAAAACAGTGGCTATTTCGACAGCTGTGGGTAGCTTTGAGAAAGGGGGAGAAATGAGCCAAGTGTGAATAGATCAACGGTTACCATAATAGTCGTGAAACCATTCGAAGGTGGTAATTCCATGATGAAATCAATGGCGATTGTCTCCCACGGCCGGGAAGGTGGGATAGGCTGTCGAAGCAAGCCTGTGGGTTTTCCTTTTAGCGTTTTAGATTGAGCACAGATGTTACATTTCCTGATGTACTCTTGTACTGTCGGAGCCATTTGAGGCCACCAAAAGTGTCGGCGTAATGTATGCAAGGTGGCAGTAACCTCTTCATGACCAGCTCGTAAAGAATCATGATAGAGATATACAGCTTGCCTCTGAGTATCAAGGGATGGAACATACAGGCAGTTGGCCTTTAAACGACAGATCCAGTTTTTTCTGGAGAGTCCATGGATTCACAGTCGATGGATTCAAGTATACGTCAGATGTCTGGGTATGCTGTCATACTTGCTCCAAATAGGCATCCATGTGATAAATTAAGGACTTTCCATGTAATACCGTCTGATATGGTAGGGGTGCCTCATCCACCTCATTGTACAAGCGATAGAGGGTATCTGCTACCCTGTTCTGGCTTCCCGGGATGTACGTAAGCGTAAAGTTGTAATGAGCAAAGAAATAGGCCCATTGGGCCTGTCGACTGTTGCAACATTCAAAATTCTGAAGAAACCTGTAGGTTTCGATGATCAGAGCGTATTTGCACCTGTTCCGCAGCAGCAAGGAGTAAATGCCTCCACTCAGGACAAGTTTGTTGTATGGCCAGCAATTCCTTTTCCAGGACTGAATAGTGTCTTTCACTTACTTCCAAAGTCCTGGACAAAAAGGCTATGGGATGTTCTTCCTCACCTGCTTGGATTTGTTTCAACACAGCTCCAAAGCTCCAATAGCATAGTCAGATGCATCGGTTTCAACAATGAAACCTTTGTTGGTACCAGGTTGACAAAGTATTGGAGCTTGAGAAAAAGCCTCTGTAAAGGTGTTGAAAGCAGTTTCACAGTCATCGCACCGAACAAGAGGCATGTGTTACTTCATAAGATGAGTTATGGGCAGGACTAAGTGAGAGAAGCCGGGTATACATTTCCTGTAAAAGTTTGCTAATCCCAAGAACCGTTGGATCTGTTTGACGTGGCGAGGAGCGGGCCAGTCCAGAACTGCCTTGTCTTTACGTACATCCATGGAGATTCCATTCTGAGGAATCACATACCCAAGGTAGTGAATCTTAGTCTGATGGAACTGGCACTTCTCAGGGTTGGCCAATGGTTCTCTTGCAGTCTGGAGAGCACTTGACATACATGTTGTCGGTGGTCAGACATATTGGCCGAGTAGATCAGAATGTCATCCAGATATATTATAACATATTGAAACAACATGTATGAAAAAATGCGGTCCATAAAATGCTGAAAAAAAGGCTGGGACATTCATCAACCTAAAGGGCATAACGAGGTACTCGAAATGCCTAAAAGGCATCAAAATGCCGTTTTCCATTTGTCTCCCTGCTTAATGCTTATAAGGTCGTAGGCTCCACGTAAGTCTAATTTAGTGAATACCATCACACCCTGAAGGATTTCCAGAATATCCGTAATAAGTGGCAGAGGGTATTTGTCCTCAATAGTAGCTCAATCCAGACACAGTCTGAACTCTGTTTCTTTTTTAGGGACAAAGAAAAGCAGAGCTCCACATGGAGACTTGGAATGGAAAATGAGACCATTATGGAGGCTATTTTACAGATATTCTTTCAGTGCTGCCTTTTAAGATGTAGACAGGACGAACTTTCCACCAAATGAAACTACCGAGTCAGGGACCACATCAGTGGCACAGTCCTCAGGTCTGTGTGGGGGTAGAATTTTGTTGTCATAATTTGAAAATACATCAGCAAATTCCTAATTCTGGAGGTATCACCTGTGGGTGTGAAACTGTCAAAGGCGTATCTTTAAGTGGATGTTCTGCGCAGCGAACCAGAAAGGCCTCCTTGGCCACTGTACAGTTCATGGTACAGTATTCCAAACCCAAGAATAAAGTCCCTGCTGACCAGTTTATATAAGGGTTGTGTAACTGGAGCCAGAGTATCCCCAAAGCAAGGGGAAAATAAGCAGCCTTCATAAGATCGAAACATATGAGTTCAGTGTGTTGAGCGACTTCCATCCTTAATTCCTGAGTTTGTAGCATTATGGGTCCAGATGACAATGGTCGTCCGTCAAGGCCTTCCACAGGTTGAGAAACAGTCTTCTTCATTGTGGGAGCGTTATTTTGTTGAGCCCAAGAAATGTCCATAAACATCCCTGCAGCCCTGCAGTCTACCAGGGCCAAAGCATTGACCGGTGTATGATCATGGATGAGAATCTGAACATTCGAGACCACTAGGGAAGTTTTCGTGATTGAAGAACATAAGGAGCCATCAAGCTTCTCCCGATATCTAGCTCTGTTCAGGATTGGGAGCTGGCATTTCCCGAACACTGAGGGGGTACCAGCGGGCATTCACGAAGTAGATGGGATCGGGAAGCACAAAACATGCACAAATCCTGAGCAGTTCTGCGCTTCCTTTCATTTGGTGTGAGTGGTCCTCTTGTGTGCTCCCAACTGCATGGGCTTTGGATTTGTTGCAGCAGTACCAGGTGAAGCCCCAGGTCGAGGAGTTAGGTCTATAGATAACCCCTCTAGACTTGCGTTTCTCGGCACGTCTTTCTTGTAAGCGGAAGTCGATCTGTAGAACTAGTGCCACTATGGCATTAAAGTTTACTGGACGTGCCACTGTGAGGAGGTGTCCTTGGGGGCCCCAGACGACCACGGCGAGATTGTATCAAAAGCCCCATTACCCAACAATTTGCAGCCTTCCTATGTAATCCTAAGAGGATGCGCTACTGCACCAGGGAAGCCAGGTCACAACGGCAGTGTAACGTTTGAGAGCCGCAGTGTTCCATCTCACTTAGGTACTGCCTGTCCGAGAAAGTACGGCGCTGCAGCACCAGCGGCAACCTATCCTGACAAAGAGCAATACGAATGCTAGACAAAAGAAAGCCGCAAAGACCATTTTCACCCCTTTACTATGTCTCCCATAATGCTCGATAAAACAAGAGCATCTGATCCCCAGGTGAAAGACGGCAGAAAGACCCGTCCGAATAATAAAAAGCAATATCGGAAAAAACCTCATCCGCAGCCAAGGAGAATGTTCTTCTCAGGGAGCGAGGCCACTGAGACCTCGACGTCAGACAATGAACGGGTTGGGACCGGCGTGGGGTCGGAAGAATGGCGACTTCTTGGGAGTACATCTTGTTCCGGGAAGGGGAAAGGGGAGGTGCCCAGTCCAGTACATTTTGCGGTAACCAGGAGGCCCGCAGATTGGAGGGGGAGTGAGGTTGGCCTATAAAAAGAAGATTCACGAGAACTGTGGCGTATCCTGTGTTTTCTCGTTTGAACAGCCGGACACCTAAGAGAAGTCGGGTGAAGACGACTCAGGCTTCCACTGGGCGTATTAGGTCGAGAGCAGCACGAAGCAGAGGACAGTTTACTGCATCATTGAATTTCATTTATTTTTCATTCCTTTGAACTCTCTCTCCTTCCTGACACGGGACTTCCGTGTATCTTGAATAAAGGACTTTTGTTTAAAGACCTCATACCGTCTCCCACCTGCTCCTTCACAGTGGTGGCATCAGTGGGATACGGTAACGCCCCCCGTCATGGAGGCCATCATCAAAACATTGACTGAGGGCCAACAGCAGCTGCAACAATTACTGCAGGTGCAAGGACACCAGGCCCAGGCCGACCGGCAGGCCCTGCAGCAGGCACTTCAAATCCAAGGAGCTGCACAAGATCAGGGCTGTGAAACCCTGAGGATCCTGGTAGAAGCCGTGTGTTAGGCACAATTTCAGGCAGTACCCTCTGGGACCACTACACACAATTAGGACTACAGGTGTTAGCCAAACCAACCTTTGGTATAAGTCTATACCACACAGTTTTTGGTAGGAGCTGAGCAGCCAGGCTTATCTCAAGAGTGAATGTGAGCAATACAAGTAGTTACACAACGGACTTTCAATCACAGTGGTTCAAGTAAACACTTGTACCCAAGGTTTCTTGGTGAAAACATGTATTAATTTATTACACAATAATTTAGAAAACATTTCACTAGAAGAAGGCAACTTAATATTATAAACCAATACGGAGCTGCGAGACTGATGTGCGAGCCAGTCTGCAGCAGTCCACATCGTTGTGCAGGAAGTGCCTACCAAAGCCGTTTGTCACCGCGGAGCGGTGAGCGGAGCTGCGAGCCTGAGGTGCGAGCCAGTCTGTAGCAGTCCACATCGTTGTGCAGGAAGGGCCTACTAAAGCCGTTTGTCACTGCGAAGCGGTGAGTGGAGCTGCAAGCCTGAGTTGCGAGCCAGTCTGCAGCAGTCCACTGCAGACGCGCAGCCGAAGCCGCATGGAGCCAGAGGTCTGACCTCTGAAAGTTTTGAAAAGTGTGAAAACCTTCCCAAGGGATTCACCGTCGACAAAATCAGCAAAGTCGGGGGGGACAATGAGCCCGGGTACAAGGAGGAGGAGTAAGTCTGATTCGGCACCAAGACCGGCTGCGACGCCCTCGATCCGAGACTTTCTATCTACAACCCCTGGGCAGACTCATGTACCGGACCCACCACACGGACACGTCCACGGACTCGTCCACAAAAACAGAGCAGAAATTACCAGCCTACCTGATCCCCGAGGGCAAGTGCGAGTGCCCGCTTCCTCGTCGGCTTTCCAGTCCATGTCCCCGTTATCGATGGAGGAACGAGCAGACGAGCGGCTCAATCCGACCGCTCTTGGGGACCGCGGGACGGGAGGCCAAGTGAGGCCGCGTACGCCTCCTCCCGCTCCCCAGGGCCAAACAGCCAAGCCGGCGCCACTAAATGGATCGTCGCCGGGCGCGGTCGGAGGAAGGTGCCCGCCCGATCCAAATCGTCAGTCGTGCAGCGGGATTGAAGAAGGCCCGGAACTGGTGCGAAATGAGGACCGGATTTCCCCGGCTAAACCAGAGAGCAATACCGAAGTTCATCGAAGTTGCGCCTGTAACCCGGACAAGAGGGTTTACGGGGGTTAAAAGAGCCAGGTGAGGGATTAGAGCCAAACGAAGTAACCTAAATAACTGACCTATCGCCTCACCGTCCAACAAGTAAGGGGGGGAGAGAAGAAACCCTAGCGCTGAAGGGGAAGCGGGGATGAAGCCCCCAGTTACAACAGAAGAAGACGATTCTGAGTCCAATGTGATCCGCATTCAAGCATTGCTCCACGACACTTATCGTGACTGCGACAACACCACGCAAGGGCTGGGCAATAGTTTGGCAAGGGCCCCCAAGTCCTTTAGAGAGACCAGCGACAAAGTGATAGACGCCGACCCGGACAAAGGCACGGAATCGGATGAAGATGGTTTGGAGAGTGAAAATCAAACGGAGGGAGAGCCAGAGGACTCAAACAAGGAAACTGACGGCGAGCAACTCAAAACTGGATCGGGTGAAAAAGGGAAAAAGAGAAACAAAACCAACACCCCGGCCAAAGCCAGGCCACAAGGATCAAAAAAGACGGCGAACACGATAGTGTTAAAGAAAACTCTACTGGTGGAACAAAAATCAAGGAAAAGCACCAGAAGAGGCGGACCAATGCCAAAAGAGTTTCCCAATCCACTTTTGTCATGCCCGCTAAAGGTTTTCTTCATACAACAACACAAAAGAAAACAGAGTATATAGACGGAAAGATCAGACGCCGAAATGCTTGAAATAGCAATCGAACCTCAGCTCGCCCAAAAACAGAGGAGAACTGACTCATCTACAACTTTAAGAGACAAACAAGGGCAGATTGAGGCCACCCCTCAGGAAAAAGCTACGACACCCAGAAAGGAACCGTGCACGGATACAGAAAACCCAAATGTGGTTGAGAGTCCAGCTACTTGCCCATCAAACTCAAAGGGCCACCCAAGAGGTAGGATCCCCATCACCCAGACCCAAAGTACCCCAAAAGGGGTTCCAGCGACCATAGAGGAGATAGTCGTTCCCGAGGATGAGCAGGAAGAAAAGGGGGTGAAAGTGGTCCAATTAGATAGGGACCCGAAATGAATGTCCCAGTTACAGCAGGACAGAGATCACCGTCTGGCCTGGACAAAGCCCCATCTGTCCATGGGTCAGTCCAATTCAAGCTTTATGACAATAGGGGACCTGTCCAAACCGCACAAGGAAAATCTGCATATGAAATTTGCATCCCCGAGAAACTCGGCAAACACTGATAGGAATCCAAGATCACCAGTGGAATGCCTGGCCCTGGACTCATCAGCACCATTGAGAAGATCCGATAAAACTCAAGTCTCGCCTAAAAAGAGACGACTTAGTGACATTGCTGTGGCATTACAAAATGAATCACCAAACAAGAAACCGGACATGATTGCAATCATGTCGCCATGACCATCGTGTTAGCACCTTTCTGTAAACTGTATGAAGCGATCAAAGAAAACATACATGACAAAACAGCAATCTTATCGAATATGATGGAGAAATTAGTCCAGATGGAAAGCCTCATACTAGCAACTGCAGATAAAGTTAAAAATCAGAAAATCCAGTGGGAAAGAAAAATCAAAGCCCTGGAGAAAAAGACCGAGAACATGGAAACCCTGATCAGAACTCCACTATTAAGAACATCACGTCCCGAGGTAACAGATAAAGCTCAAAATCAAAAACCCAGTGGGAAAGAAAAATCGAAGCTTTGGAAAAAAGATCGAGACTATGGAAATGTTGACCAGAAATTCACTAGTAAAAACATCTGCCCCCGAAGAAGCAGGGGAAGAGGCTGCAGTGCTGTCAAAGGGAAAAGAGAAAAGCCTTTTGATACTGACACAAGAGAAAATCGAAGGGGGTCAACATGCCAAATAACAAAATACACAGCCGCCTATAACCCTCCAGACGGAAAGGAAGTTAAACCCCAAGATGGATACCAAAACGTCGGTGAAATCTGACGTGAGGGAGTCTAGTCAGGGCGAACTACGAACAAAGGATAATCGACTAGAGCCAAGGCAACGGCCGGAGGAGTTCGGCTCACCAAGTTCACCAAGAACCCTGGATGAATTCCTAGGCTGCTCAGACTTAATGAACTTATCGACACACTCAGAGAAGGGGTGTAATGAGTCAAGGTAGCCACGCACAGAAGGTGGTGAAAAATTAAGTGGCATAGAACGGGATGAAAACCCCACAGTCAGGCCCAAGACGGACAAGGAGGGATCCGTCCAGAGTGATAAGAGAGCAACAATCCCGCCGGATTCACACAAAGCAACATCCCAATCGAGTGCAGAAGACGAGAAGGTCAAAAGTCATGAATCCAGAACAAGAAGAAGTCCATCTAATTTGCACGAGAGGAGGCCGACAACCGAAGAAGCCAGCGTAAGTACCGCACAGAAAAAGGAGAATTTGAAAATAGAAAAAAGACAAAAGAAGAGATACAAGTCTTCAAGCTTGAACAAATGGAAGCAGATAAAAACTTCCTAATTCTAAATAGATCGACAATACTCCAAATAACAAAGAAAATGAAAACTCTGAAAAAGATTAGAACGGAGGATCTCGTGCTTGTGGAACCCTACGACAGGGAAAAGAAGGCTAAAGCATTTCTACATCTGAAATCAGCCGGCATCAAATACATCGATGAGTCAGCCTATGAAGAACTCGAACAAATGGGCTTTCGCTTAACAGAACTAAAAAAGAAGATGGGCAGACAAGATCTTGAAGAGGAAAGGTGGGAAAGCCAAAACTCCAGTACCACTATCGATCAAAAAACGGAGGATCTATACCACCGAAGTCGATGGTATAAGCCCCAGGAGCCTCAGGAACCATATAGACGACCACAGCATCATGGTAGGGCAGTGAAATGGCCCACTGAGCCGACGGAGAGAGACGACACTAACCCGAGACAATGTCAAAGTACAAAGGACCAGTTCGACCTGAGTCGGAAACCTACCAGATCCAATAGAGAGGAGCAGCAGCAGGTCGTCTCTCGCAGAAATCCAGGGAGGGAACAGTCAGAGGACAAGTTAAATAGCCATGTAAATCATCAAGCAAAAAGTGAAGATGAAAGACAACCAAAAGGACCCTGGAAGTGGCTCATGTCAAGTTGCAATAAAAACACTAGCAAATAGCAACGACCAGGGTCAGCTTGCCTCGACGACAACATCAGTGAAAGAAGATGCGAGCGACCCATAAAGGAAACATGCAATCTGGGCTCATGGAATACGAGAGGCCATATTCATCTCACGATATCTGGAGACGTCGATCTGGGTCTCTACGATATCCTTTGCCTGCAAGAAACCTGGCTGGTAAACCAACTTGCACTGGACGGGTTCTCAGTGGTGATCTCTCCTGCAGTTAAAGGCCTGCTAGGCAGACCGTCGTCGGGCCTGCTAACTGCAATTAAAACAGGAACGGGTCTGAGTGAACCAAGAAAGTGGAAACAGTCATACGAAACGCTGGTCACCCTGACCTCTCAAACCCACTGTAAGGACAAGACCAAAACTCCAAAATCCCTTGGCCATTGTGAACTGTTATTGGAACCCGCAGTGAATGTCAATAAAGACCTTCTGCTCCAACATGTGTGCGACGATTGATCAACTATACGTCGAATTTGACAAAATCGAGCTTATCATCTGTGGCGATTTTAACGCCAAATGCACCGAGGCTTTGGACTACCGACAACGACCCAGCCATCCACGGGGTGGTGTTGACTCTACCATCGAGAGAGGAAAGGCCTGGAATGAATCTATCAGCTCAAGAAATATACAAAATGTTGCCTCACTGTTCCCTAACCAAACAAATATCCTTACGTGGGAACGTAATGGTTCAAAAGCAACGCTTGATTACATCTTTGTTTCAAATGGACTTACACAAGATCTGACCGGTTTCAAGGTCCAAAAAAACATGCACAGTGATCACAATCTACTGTGCTGCACGTGGCAAACATCAAGTCCGAATTCAAGAACTTATGATTGGGCAATTGAAACAAATCTCCAACAGACTCGTCTACGGCTAACTGAACAAGACATTGTGAAAATCAAACGGACCTGGGAGAAGAGAGTCACCGATCACGCCCGGAATGATAGGAAAGAAAGACCAAACTACTTGCCCCTATTATTATCATTCCAAGTAAAGGGGACAAAAAAACGAAGAAACCTGACCATATCAACCATACTTATGACAAGGATTTGGTGAGAAAAAGAAAAGTGGGCCGTAGATTGCTAAGAATAGCAAAGAAATCTAATGCTGTGGACGACTGGAAGAACTGGAAACAGGGAGTAAAAAGCTACAAAAACTGGCGCAAACAGCATAGAGCCATTCAATATCAAAATGACGTCGAAGAAATGATGCACAAATTACAAACAAAAAAATCGAGTGAATTTTGGACGCTGATAAAAGAGACAAACTGCACCCAGAGTTCCTCTCTGTCCAATGCAGTGGCCGAAGAAAGGTGGGTTAGGTACTTCACGACAGAATTTTAGGGTCCGACTTGGGACGCACAAATGAAAAACCAGATCCCTGAAACATCCTGGGTTGATCTTTCGAAGGCAGAATACATTGAAACTTCCATACGGAAACTTAAAACATCCAGAGCCCCGGGTCCGGATGGACTAACGAACATGGACCTAAAAACGTTTCCAAATGAATGGGCTGAAATGATCAGCAAGATCTTTGCAGAATGCGGCAGAACGAACATGGTTCCGGAATCCTGGCAGAAAGCGGTGATAGTCCCAATTTACAAAAACGGAGCGAGACACAAACCAGCGAGCTACAGGTCTATCGCCCTTTTGGACATAATAGGCAAAATATACGCAACCCTCCTGCTTAAGCATTTCCGAGTATGGGGAGAAGATAGCCAGTCTAAATGTCAATTACAAACGGGTTTTCAAAAAAATGGGTGTACCTCAATCAACCTAATGTTAATAAACATCTTGAAGGCCAAGGTCAAGGAGGGTGCACCAAAGGTCTATCTGGCCTTCGTGGACCTCTCAAAGGCGTTCAATAAGATCGACCGGCCCAGACTGTGGTAGAAGCTGCAAGGTTAGAAAAATACTGGATCCTATAAAAGCCCTGCATTCGCATACGAAAATTAGAGTTAAATTGAACCATCAGGGCACCCTATCGGAGGAGATCATCGCGAATCGAGGGTTTAAGCAGGGTTGTCCTCTGGCGCCGGCACTGTTTATAGCATTTCTAGGTGACTACCAACTCTCAGAAAGCAAAATCCGATCTTTCCCCCCGAAAATCGGGAAAACAGATCCCACGCCTATTGTACGCAGATGACGTCATTTTGATCGATCAGACGAAAGTGGGCCTACAAAGAAAATTACTTAACTTGGAGAACTACATTGCTGAAAACCACCTGGAGCTAAACAAAACAAAGACAAAAATTCTGGTGATGGAGAAAGTTCCCAGTAAATCAACGAAAAAAACAAATTTGTTCCTCGTGAACACCAGAATCGAAATAGTAAAAAAATTCAAATATCTAGGGATTCAAATGGACAGTTCCAGAACAGAAAAGTGTCTCCAAAACCAACTATGGGAAAAGCAAAATGTCTGACCGCCCAAATAAGAGCAGTTGATCGTAAGTTCTGAAAATTCTGACTGATACCGGCAATAACCTTTTACAAAACCAAAGTGGTTCCTGCTTTGGGTTATAGAATGGAGGCCTCGCTATACTTCCCACGTAACACCTGGAGCAAATTAGAAGGCTATGTTTGAAAAACAGTGTTGGCCCTTCCTAAATCAACTGCAATGCCAGCTATCAGGAGAGAGCTGGGGCTTGTGTCATTCGCGTCCATGGTATATCAAAGTGTGATGCGTCTGTATAGAAGAATAATCATGTCGGACAAGCTCCCCATCTTTAACATCATAAAGGATGAAATGGAAACAGGCAAATGTGAGGCTCTGAAAAAATGGGTAAAAGCTAGAAAGGATGATCTGGCAAAAATTGAATGTACTGAAAAAGAGCTGAAAGAAAATCAAGATCGAATTAAAAGAAAAACGGAAGAAACGGACTGGATTCTGACAACAGAGAAAGCGGTGGGGAATAAACTTCTAAACCACCTGCCTCCAACATTCAATAAGGCGAAAAAACCACTGAATTACTGTGCCAAGTTCCCGGACAAGAACCTGAGAATCTGTATTATGAGAGCAAGACTCAACCTACTGCCAACCAGAGAGATCATAACAATCAGAGGAGCTTCAACCGACAAGCGATGCCGCCTTTGCAAAAAGGAATCTTCCATCGAAACATTGAAGCACCTTGTGATAGAGTGCGTAAAAATTAACGAAAATAGAAACATCTACTTCCCCTCGCTGGCGGAAAACCTATGGATATTCCAAACGAACGATCTGTGGAACAGATTAATTTCTGGCGAGAACACAAGATAGACCACAGCTTTGGCCAAACTTATCGAACTTGCTTTTGATCAGATTAACCGTCTACTGCCCGACGGCTGCACTTTGCAGGACTCAGAACCAGGATAAAGAAATGAAGAATCAGGAATTTAAGCAAGCTTAAGTGGCTTGGCCAGCTTTGGGGAGGTTTCTGCAGTTTCTCTGAGAACAAGAGCCTGAAGACGTGAAAGTTTTGACAAAACTTAGTTGTAACTGAGTAAAGTTAAAAAAGAAAATAAAAAAAATATTATAAACCAATACACTTCAATACAAAATTCTACGGTTTTGAGACAGTTTGAGCTCCCCTGAAATAGGAGCCAAATAGCAGTTCAGTACTTAGAAGGGAGCAAAAGGCACAAGGTAAGTAAAATAGATCCTATATACATTTTAAACAGTGCAAATAGTTTCAGTTCACCAGAGGAGTTCAATTCATATCAATAGGCCAGTCCAAAGTCAAAGGGTAGTGTTCTGGATAGGAAAGAGCAGTTCTGGTATCAACAGGTAAAGTCTTTGCGAAAGTTCTTAGAAACAGTTTAGGCGAAAAAGAATCATATGTCGGGTCACAAGCTGATTAGGCCTGCAAGTTAGGAAAGTTTCACGAACTTTCACATTGAGAGAGGCGTTCTCTCCATCAGGTTGGCACCGTACCTTTTATATGAAGAAACAAATGCTGTTGAAGTCGGGGTTCCTGGCAGGTCCTGCAGATCTGGCTGTTCCTGTGTCTCCGTCGTGGGGACAAGAGGGAGGACGTTGGGGGACTCCTGCACTGCACGGGATCGTTGAAGAAAGCAAACAAAATGGAGTCACTTCAGTTCCAGTAGCTGTAGATTCAAGAACACAAGCTGGTGTCCCTCTCCCTGGTTAATCCTAACTAGACTTGGGAATGGTATCCAGGTGTCTTATGAGTTGATTAGTCCCACCAACTCAAGGGAAGAAGCAGTCCTTGAACGAGCTTCTCTGTCGAATGGAGTTTGACAATTCGGACCTGCAGCAGGGCTTCACTGGGCAAACCAACGGTCCAGGAGTTGCAGTAGCCGTCCTCTTCCAGCTCGTCTTCGGTTCTTTCGTTCCAGTGGTCAACTCTGCCTTCCAGTCCTGGAGACTCGCCTTTTAAACAGTTTTCTCCCATTCATTCCAGCCTAGCTGTCACTCACCCAGCAGCGTGGCTGTCCTTGCCATACAGTCAGCCAGCCAATCACGCCAGAGTGCATTTGGGTCTCCTAGGAGACTAAGCACAGGGAGATTCGGGCACCTCCCTCACTTCCTGCCCACCCCAGACACTCAGACGCCAGAGGCGGTCTTCAGTCCTGAAGCCTGCCAAAGGCATACAAACAAAGGGACCAAACCTGGTTTGGCACACAGAGGCAAACTCTAGAAGGACTTTTATCAAAAAGAAATGGCAAAAAAGAATACCAGGACCTGTTTAAACAAAGGGGCTTAAGGCGCCACTTTGAAAAACATGGCTCTCGTAATTTTTAGCTACATGGTAGTACGTTGTAAAATCACTGCCACCAGCCTTTTCAAAAGAAAAGGGTAGCATTTGACTGCTACATGAGTATTTAGACACAGGGGATACTATGTAACCCCTCCAGCACTCCATTGTAAGATGGTGTGTGCTGGGTCTAAGAATTTGGAAACACTAGTAAAGGCCATTTCACTTTACAATCTCTGGGAAACATTCCTGTGTCACTGCATTGAGGGTGCTGTGTAACACACATGAAAAGATGCCTATGGAGTTATCTTAAAACTCCATAACCAAAAGAAATAAACACAGAAAACAAACAGAATTAAAATGTACAGAGTCCCAAAGTTCAGCAAAAGAGCTGGGGGTCTCTAAGGTAGGGAGGAATTAGCACATTTTGAGAATTCTCCTTAACACCGTGGTAGCCAACAAATCACAACCTTCCATCCCTCCCACAGTGCTTCAAAAATACCAGCCAGGGGATGATCCTAGTTTCTTTTTTGTTAACTTTGAGCACAGTGGCCACCAGAAAGATGGGCGTTCTTTCTGGCTCCATTGTTGATGGGGGAAATGCAAGGGGCCCATGAAGTGGCCAACCCCATGGGTGACACCCCATATGCAGCCTTGAAAAAGACCATACTAGAAAGGCTTGGCATGGATGAAGAGACATATAGGATAAAGTACAGAGAGACACGCCTCAAGCCTGGTGAAAGTCCATATCAGCTCTTCTACCGGATACAAGATTTGGCGGATAAATGGCTTCAGCCTAGTACAGCCACCATAGTCCAAATCAAGGACAAAATACTCTTAGATCAGTTTGTGGAAGCCTTACCCAGTCCTATCCAAAGATGGGCTAGGCAGCATCATCATTTAACCTTAACAGAGGCTATAAATGTGGCTACATCCTACCACAAGGCCGGAATACCAAGAACTTTTACAGTAACTCTGGGAAGATCGGGTAACGAATCCACGAACCTCCGCAATGGACTCAATGGACCGCCCCGGGCGGTACCAACTGAGCCAAGACCATGAGTCGAAGCCCGGTCTTTAACAGGAGGGGGCATCCCTAGGACTCATGCACCACAGTGCTTTGAGTGTGGTGAATGGGGCCACATCGCTCGCTTCTGTCTACGGAAGCCCAAGACATAACCCATGGAGATCGGGGCCTTACAGACCCAAGAGTATCATCCGAGACGACTGCCGTATGTCATTGAAGTTACAGTCAATGGACGCCCGGCTCCAGCTATGATTGACAGCGGCAGCAGACAGACTACGATACAGCCACAAGTAAGTGAATGGATGAGTACAGAGGACGGGACGATATCAATAAAGTGTGTGCATGGGGATATTAAAGAATATCCCTTAATTTCGCACCGGGACAAATGATACCCTCAAACGGGCACAGGAGCAGGAACAGGAACAGGTCGCTCATAGCCCCTCTCCACCCTACTTCAAGGCTAACCAGAGCTTGCTGTACCAAGTCACGTTGGAAGAAGACAAAACCGAAAAATAGCAACGGTTGGTTCCTCTGTCTTACAGGAGAAGCCTGGTTCAGTTAGCCCATGACCACAACACTGGGGGTCACCTGGCAGAGAACATGACCCTGAAAAGACTCTTACAAGGTTTCTATTGACAAGGGATCTACTCAGAGGTAACCAAGTATTGTGACGAATGCCCCAACTGCCTGAAAACCAGTACGCACATACCCCCACAAGCCCCCCTACAACAGATGTCCCTCATAAAGGAACCATTCCAAAGGATAGGGATGGACATTGTAGGGCCACTAGAACCTAACAGTGGAGGATATCGGTTCCTGTTGGTCATGGTAGACTATGCCACCAGATATCCGGAGGCTTGTCCTTTGCAGGGAACATCAACCAAACAAATGTGTGACGTGCTACTTCCTTACTTCACCCGAGTTGGGATACCTCAAGAGATAGTCACTGGCCAGGGAAGCAACTTCATGTCAGTAGTCATGAAGCAGGTTTGTAAGACCCTGGGGATCACTCATCTCAAGACATCAGTTTACCATCTACAGACCGACGGGCTTGTAGAGAGATAAAATAAAACGATAAACAGATGTTACCCTACCCTGGGTGTTGATGGCTCTACACCCCTCAGTCATCTACCGGTTATTCCCCATTTGAACTCTTGTTTGGGAGACAACCCAGAACCATTCTTGAGGTATTGAAGAAGACCTGGGAGACCCAGGATGAACCCAAAATAACAGACTATGGGCCTCATTACAAGTTCGCCGTCCAAGAAACTGTTGAGTCTGTGACGACGGTGACACTGTTTCTGCGACCGCAAGGTCGCAGAATCAACGGCGATTCCGGCTTGTTGGTCGCGCACACCAGACCAACGCGGAAACGGTGTCACCGCTGGCATGTAAACACCCTCGGACATATTGCCCCAAAAATCAGCGGAATAACCGTGACACGGAAACACCATGATCGCGAAAAACGGAAAGAGAGAGGCGGCCATTATTTAAACCACAATCAACTGCCATCATCACAGGCCACATCACCTCCCTGATCTGTGAAATCATCCACCACAATGGCATCAAGGATTCCTGCAAGAAGACAGCGCAAGCAGAGGTTTAGTGAGGCAGAGCTCACAGTTCTTGGTGAGCACATAATGGACCTTGCAGAAATGCTATTTAGTGCAGACCAGTGGCGCAACACCCAGCAACGTTGTAAGGAGGTCTGGGCCGAAGCAGCACGCAAGTGCACTGCAGTAGGGATGACCATACACACCATAAAGGACTGCCACAAGATGTGGGATGACCTCCGTCTGAGAGTGCGTAACTTCATTGCTGCAAACCGCCAGCACAGCACTGGCGGCGGCCCAACATCCCCATTGAAACTGCAGCCGTGGGAGGAGCAGTGCAGCAGTGTCCTGCACCTTGAGGGCATACAGGGCATGGGCGACACAGAGGCATGATTGAGCCCACCTGCTGATGCCGGTAAGTGCACAATGTACAAAGCCATGAGTGTGAATGGACCCCAGGAGTGACCCAATGCACCCACTGATGAACCCCCCCCCTCCAGCCAGGGCAGGAGTGACCCTATGCACCCACAGATGAAACCCCCCCTCCCCCAAGCCAGGGCAGTAGTGACCCTATGCACCCACCAATCACCCAGATGACAAGCAACATGCACTCAGTACATGCCCCCTGGAAATCCACACAGTAAGTGACTGAGTACAAGCTGTGACACACACACCTGAGTGCATCAACAGTGAAATGTGTGTACATGCAAGTGGTCACAGATCGTTCAGTGTGATGCATTTTATGGACCCCTACAATACCACCACAGGACTGACAGCATGCCCTCTGTCTCCCCCACAGGCACAACAAGTGACAGCGACAATGCCGAACAGGCGACGCAACGTCCATCTGCACGTGGCCTGCCGGGGATGAGGATGCAAGCACCTCCGGGACACAGGCACCAGCTGCAACTGCCACGAATGCACCAGCCCACATGTCCATCCCTGTACAGGCTGCCGCCACACAAGTGGCACATACTCCCACCATGGCCACAGAAACCATCCTGCAGGCCGTCTGCAGAGGATGCTGCATCCAGGAGCAACAGTGCCCCAGTCATGCAGTCCGAAGTTCGAGGACAGAAGGAGGAGGACAACATGGATGACCTGTTATCCCTCCACAACCTGCAGTTCAGCCCCCCTCACTGCACAGCCCCATGAGGTCACCAACACCCTCCATGGCAGAGATAAGTGCACACATGCAGCGGATGGAGGAACAGCAGGCCACCCTATCCGAGCTTGTCGAAAGGCAGCTGGAAGAGTCAAAGCTGCAGCGGGTGGAGGCGGTGCAGCAGCGGGAGGAGGCTAGGCTGCTGCGGGAGGAGTTGAGGCTGCAGCGGGAGGAGGCGATGCAGCAGGAGGCGAGGCTGCAGCCAGAAAGCAATGTAACATCGGTGCGTCGACTTTCCAGGGCCATCGGGCGTTTTGCCACTACCAGTGTCAATTTGGTACTCCATGTCCGGGAGGGCAACAGTGTTATGTCCTCCATCGCCGAGTGCATGTATGTGGCCTAGCAGGCGTTTCTTGGACATGTGCAACCAGTCGCACCACCAGTGCCATCTACCAGCACCACCCCAACAAGCTTTGTCACTGGCAGCCCACGGAGGCGCTTCAGTCGGCTGAGTGCACCCTCTGGCAAGGACGCTCATGCACATAAGCGCAGCCGGAAATAGTGCCATGTGGGAATGACTGTCCACATGACAATCTGGGAAACATTGGGTGTATGGGGGTGGGTACGTTTGGGTGGTGGGGGAGGTCCATGATGGGGTTAGTGGTCTGGGGCATGGTTGGGGGTGGGTATGTTTGGGAGGTGGCTGGGCATGGGTGTGCAGCTTTCCTATCCAATTCACCTTCTTACTTGTTCTGTTGACAATAAATGTTATGATATGATATGGCATTTGCAACGCGCCTATACACTAGTGTTTCAAGGCGCGAAGAGGCAGGGAGGGGGAACAAGGGGAAGACAGACAACGATCCTACTAGGCCAGGTGTCATTTAGATCGCGCAAGTGCAGGGGTAGGAGGGAGGGAAAAAGTGCAAGGGGAAGAGGGAGAGGGGGAAGTGCAGTACAGGGTAAGTAGAATAAAAAAAATAATAGGGCCAGCTGGTGGCAAGTGCAAGGTAAGTGCAGACAAGTGCTGGGAAGGGGGGGCTGTAGGGATCAGTGCTTCAAGTGGGCCGGGGCCTGCCGGGGCCGGGCCCCGGCAGTCTCCAAACAGTGGGGCTGAGCCGGGGCCCTGCCGGGGCCCCCCGACCTCATCACGCCATGGCAGGACGCATTATCCCGCCGCGGCCGCAGCCGCGACGGGAGATGCGCCCACCACTTTAACTTCAGGCAAGCTGACAGAAGTGCAAGCCAGGCACACCGTTGCTGTGCCTGGCTGGCACTTCCGTCAGTCACTGTAACTTTCTCTGATGACCCCTCATCTGAGGGGCCATCAGAGGAAGCTAGAGTCCTTTAGTTTTCCCTCGCCAGGTCACTGACCCTCAGCGAACCCGCGGGCTCCATGATCAAATATGCAGATTAGATCACGGAGCCCGCGGGTTCGCAGAGGGTGAAAGACGCCTCAGGGTCTGTGATCTCTGCTCAGAGCAGAGATCACTGAGCTCGAGGCGCCTTTCTCCTTTGGCAAGGCTTTATAAAAGATGCCTTCAACTGTGTACGTTTAAGCCATCTTTTATAAACGTAGAAATATTTCTATGTTTATAACAGACTGCTTGAATCGTACACAATTCAAGGCATCTTTTATAAAGCTTTGTCGACGGACAAAGCCACCTTGGGTTTTGTCCGTCCTCAACGCTTTATAAAAGATGCCTACTTTTCAAGCCGTCTTTTATAAACATAGACATATGTTACAAATGTCTATGTTTATATAAAAGGCAGCTTGAAAAGTACACAGACCATAGTAAGGTAAGCACACAAGTGTGCGTAATTTACTATGCTTTGTGCACTTACAAGCCACCTTTTATAAACATAGAAATATGTAACATTGCTATGTATATAAAAGAAGGCTTGAAAAGTCACAAACCATAGTAGTACGCAAACAAATATATAAATGCTCAAATACATTTATATATTTGTTTGTGCACCTTACTATGATTTGTGCACTTTTAGGCCACACCCACAATGGAAGCCACGCCCCCAAACGAGGGCCCCCTCTCAATTTCTTACCCCACTTAAAGCACTGGTAGGGATACAGAGTCAGTCCCGCAGTGCAGGGGTTGCCAGGGAGGCAGTGCAAGTGGAGAGTGGCTGGCCCAAGGACCGAGGTCAGTGAGAGTGGCCCAGTTGCAGATTCAGTGCAGTTTCAGTGAAGAATTTAGCAGGGGAGAGGGAGAGAGAAAGCAGAGGCAAAGAGGAAGGTTTTGAGGTGCTTCTGGAACCGGAGATGGTTCTCCTCAAGTTTCAGGGAGGCAGGAAGGCTGTTCCAGAGGGAGGCCCCTGCCGCGGAGAGAGATCTACCCCCAGCTCGTTGCTTCGAGAAGCGGCTGACCCTGAGGGAGTTGCAGACGGATGAACGAAGGGCTCGGGAAGGAAGATATTTAGGAAGAAAGCGTTGAAGGTATTTAGGTCCCAGGCCCCAGAAGGCCTTGTGGACAATGCAGAGGGTTTTGAACTTAATCCTCGCAGCCACAGGGAGCCAGTGTAGAGATGTCAGTCCTGGAGAGATACAGTCCCTGGGCTTGAGGCCAAGGACAAGTCTCGCAGTCCTGTTCAGGATGAGTTGCAGAGGGCGGAGAGTGGAGGCAGGCAGATTAAGATAGAGGCTGTTACAGTAGTCCAGCTTCGAAAGAACCAGGGCTCTGGAGACAGTGAACTTCTGGGGGAAGGAGAGGAAGGGAAGAATACCTCTGAGGAGGTGCAGCTGGTAGTGTGACTTCTTAGAGACGTCAGATATAAGAGGAGAGAAGGAGAGTGTGGAGTCGAAGATGACCCCGAGGTTTTTTGCCTTGCAGGTAGGAGCAGGAAGAGGGCCAAGAGAGGCTGGCCAGAGAGCTGCAGGGAAGGAGGGAGTGGGTGTGCCGATGAGTAGAATCTCAGTCTTACTGGCATTAAGGCAGAGGTCATTGGCGGCACACCATTCCTGGATAGCAGACAGACAGTCAGAGATGAGGGAAGGAGAGGAGGAGGCCGAGGGTAGCCTGAAAATGAGCTGGATATCGTCCGCATAGCACTGAAAGTTGGGGCAGAGAGCAGCGATGCGGTGGGCAAGGAGTGCCAGATTCTGGTTGAACAGCCAGGGAGAGAGATTAGATCCGTGGGGGACACCACAGGTAGAGAAAAAGATGTCAGAGAGGAAGGACCCCAGTTGGACCTGGGAGGGTCGATTGGAAAGGAAAGAGGTCAGCCACGCCAGAGCCTGACCAGTGATACCCAGGTTATCACGGAGACGGTTGAGCAGGATGGCATGGTTGACAGTGTCAAAGGCAGAAGAGAGATCGAGCAGAATGAGAACACACGGAGTGTTGGAGTCGAGGTTCGAGAGCAGGTCCTCACGGATGTTCAGGAGAGCAGTTTCCGTGCTTCTGGCAGCTCTGAAGCCAGATTGATGGTCATGAAGACTACCAACAGATTCAGCTTGGAGGTGAAGCTAGGAGATGGCCAGTTCCTCCAGGAGCTTGTTCAGGAAGGGAGTGATGGAGATTGGGCGATAGTTAGACGGGCAGGAGGGGTCGGAAGAGGGTTTCTTAAGAAGAGGGTGCACAAGGGAGTACTTAAGGGGGGATGGGAAGACTCCAGAGGCGAAGGAGTGGTTGCAAAAGTCAGCCAGGGCAGGAGCCAGGGAGTCGATGTGGTCCTTGATAGTTTTGGAGGAACAGGGGTGAACCTGTTTAGACGAGACTTTCATAGATCGGACTTGTCTGTAAACCTCATCAGCAGAGAAAAGGGGAAAGGCAGAGAAGGAGCGAGGAGGGGTGGCAGCAGAAGGGCCGGATGAAGAGCCGGGAAGAGAGGGAGGGAGGTGATAGGAGGGGAGTGAGGACAGGATGTCCTGAGTTTTAGAGATGAAGTGAGAGGCCAGTGCAGTGCAGAGGGCCTGGGAGGGGACAGGAGAGGTAGAGACTGCAGCAGGGTTGGCAAGCTCCTTGCAGATTTTAAAGAGTTCGGCCGAAATATTAGATGCCGCAGAGATGCGGGCTTGGATAAGGGCTCTCTTCTTCTTTCACTTTTTGAAATTATTTTACGAGTGGACATCCGTTATTTCATTTGCAATCAATCCATTTATTGACATGCATCATCATAATCATACAATGCTGGTCATGTACAGTCTCTCAAAAGTAAATGCAAATGAGTGCATCCCGTGCATGTTGACCATCAGGGGTCCCCCTACGAGGGGGTGCAGCCATCCCATCCCCATCCTCATTGTCATCTTCAAAATCTACTTCACCATCATCCTCTGTGTCTGGGGGAAGACGGACGTTCCTGCGCATGCACATATTGTGCAGCATGGCACACACAAGCACTATTTTACCCGTCTTCACTGGGTTGTACAGCAGTGATCCGCCAGATCTGCTCAAGCAGCGGAACCTGGCCTTCAGTAGGCCAAATGTCCTCTCGAATGTGCCACGTTGTAGGCCTCCTCATGCCTGTTCCTTGGCGTCCGTACGGGCGTCATCAGACATGGCATGAGTGCATATCCTGCATCACCTACATGGGATGTAAATGGAGTGGACATGTCAGTGTTTGTGGTATCCATGTCTTGATCAGATGCAGTGCAATCACGTGTCACTAGTCAATCATCCATATGGGGCAAGCAAGCAATGGTCTGACCAGTGTGTGAATGCCATTCCTGGGTCATTGTTGTCCACATTGGCGCTTGGACATTGTCCAACAACTTGCTGTGCATATGTAGTTGCCATTGTGCTCATTTGTGGCTGGTAAGTTTGGCATCGTGCTGTGGTGTACATACATGGAGGAGTCAGTCAATGGACACTGTGATGATGTGGTTGATGCACAATGTCGGATGTGTACTCATCATGTGCATTGGGGGGGCACTGTTGCATTGGGTGGGTGGGTGGATTCACTGCCTCATGTCGTATAGGCTTGTACTACCAGTACATGGCTTGGTTGTGCATCTCCTTTGTCAGGGTGTGTACAGGCACACTGTGCCCACCTGTAATGTGTAGCTTTGAACAGTGTGGGTTGTGGATACTGTCCATTACATTGGCCAGGGGGTGATGCATTGCCAGTTGTAGGAACCCAGACACACAGGTCATTGCCCTGGACAACCCCCCACCTTTCACAGGGGCCGTGCATTGGCAGTTGTACTCACCCAATAGCCATGTGCTTTGTCCAACATAGCGCTCCATGTACCGGGGCAATGTCGAATTCCGCAGGACCATTGAGTCATATGTTGACCCCGGAAAACGTGCGCAGCAATGTGTTATCACTTGTCCAGTGTCACATACCATCTGTACATTCATTGAGTGGTATAGTTTCCTATTGCGGTACACCATCTCCATTTCACGTGGTACGGTCAGCTCTATGTGGGTGGAGTCTACTGTACCAATGCAATTTGGCATGGCCGCATTGGCATGGAAAGCCAACTTGGTGGCAATGACCTGGACAAGGGTACGGGGGAGGGCGATGTGTTCCGACACATGGCGCAGCAGGGCATCGAGTACCTGGTCCAGTATTCTTGAGAAGCAGGGTTGTGACAGCCCGTGCAGCTCACCGACAGTGTGCTGATACGTTCCAGTCCCAAGGAAATGCAGTACCGAGACCACCTTCAGCAAGGGTGGGATTGCCGTCCGTATGCCAATGCGGGTGCTGATGTAGTCCTCAATTGTGGTGACTATGGAAGTGATTGTTGGACGGTCCAGCCGGTATAATGTGTGGGTCTGCCCTGGCGTCAGGTTCCAGGGTGAGGCCCTGATGCAGGGTATTGCTGGCTGCCTGCGGGTTTGTGCCGGTTGCACATTTGGGTCTGGTATGGGTGCAGGGTTTGCTATCTGCCGCCTGCACCTCCTCCGCCTCTGCCTCCTCCTCCTCCTCTGCACCATTGCTGCCACCATGTGCACTGCTGCCTGTATGTTCAATAGGCCCAGACCCAATGCTGCTACAGCGGCTGCCTGTATAGTTGTGTTTAAAGTTGGCCTGGGTGTGGGTGTTGCCCTTTTGTAGGATCCCAGTGGCCTGCTGGGTCCAGCTGGGCTCATTTGGTGCACCTGTGGCCTGATTCAGCTCACCTGACACTGTTTAACACCATCTCCACGGTGGTGGCGGTACCACCACGGTGCTCACGGTTTTGCCACCAATTTTGTGGCAGAGTTTCTGTGTCCATGCTACTCGTAATGCGCACAGTGTTACCTATTGCCGGAAACTGTGGGTGTCGTCGTGCTGTGTCTGCCGACACAGTTATCGGGTGTGTTGTCTCCGCGGTGGTGGTTTCGGGATGGTGGTGTTTCCGGTATCGAAGGTCAGAATTTGCTGGTCCGGTAAACGGTGCCGGTACGGTTTTACCGGCTGCGTTGAATCCGGACCGGCAAACTCATAATGAGGCCCGATGTGTGTGATTTGAAGGATCATCTGGGCCAATTACGTGAATATGCTCAAGAAAAACTTAAAATATTATAACCAAACAGCTCGGTTACGTTCCCTCAAAGTAGGGGACAAGTGTTGGTGTTGCTCCCTACCAGCGAGAACAAGTTACTGGCTAAATGGAAGGGCCTATATAGGGTGACCAAGGTGTTAGGGCCTGTGAACTATGAGGTGGAGCAACCAGACTGGCAGGCATAGTTCCAGAACTACCATATAAACCTGCTAAAACAATGGAAGGAAAATCACGTCCCTATTATTTATTTATTTATTTATTTATTTATTTATTTGTTACATTTGAATAGCGCACGAGCAGCCCTTAAGCATCGGAGCGCTGTTAGTTGTGGGGCACTTAGTTACATGGGATATTACAGTTGTATAAGCATTTACAGGTTAAACATTTATACAATTAAAGCACAGGTTATGTACACAATTACAGGATCTCTATTTATACAGTTATGCAATCATTTGTGATTTGTAGACAGGAATTAGGAGAATAGCATGGTTTTCATGGCATTTCAGAAAAACTATGAGTACCAACCTATCAGAGCTATTCGTACCAGAACAGTTGGTACCAAACCTCCCAAGTAATATGAATGATGTATTGTTAAGAGACCAGCTGAGTGAAGGACAAGTCACAGAACTGTTCAACCACCTCAAGCCAGTGTCTTCGATCTGCTCAGGCATCCCGGCGCAGACTAACCTTGTAAAACATGCCATCAAGACAGAAGCAGGTAAAACAGTCAGGCTCCGGCCATATCGGATACCAGAAGCAAAAAGGGCAGAAATCTCAAAGTAGATACAGGAAATGCTGAAACTAGGCACCATTGTTCCATCTAAAAGTACCTGGTGTTCACCAGTTGTACTAGTACCCAAACCAGATGGAACCACAAGGTTCTGTATGGACTTCTGGCAATTAAATGCCACTTCCCATTATAAGGCTGACCCCATGCCACGTATTGATGAATTGCTCGAAAAACTGGGTCCAGCCCTGTATCTAAGTACAATGGATTTAACAAAAGGGTACTGGCAGATACCACTCAAGCGAGAAGACCAAGAAAAGACCACCCAAAGTCTCTACTAATTTTCGGTATTACCGTTCAGACTACACGGAGCACCTGTCACTTCCCAGACGTTAATGGAAAAAATACTGAAACACAATGAACCCTACAGTGCTACCTACCTTGACGACATTGTTGTTCTTAGCTCAACATGGGAGGAACACCTGGATCATCTTCTCAAGGTGACCACAACTCTCAAAGAAGCCGGACTACATGCGGCTGAAACCACCAGGTATCTATGTCATACGGTGGGTCATGGAAGAATAACACCATTGGTGGACAGGGTCCAAGCTATAAAGAAACTCCACATACCTAAAACCTGGAAGGGGATACGTGCATTCCTGGGATTTGTGGGTTATTACCTGGACCAACCGTCCCATAGTCATAACAGAGGAAGCTATGTCTCGGGAGGATAGCTTAGGGGCAACGTGCTCGCCTTGGAAACAAGACGACACGAAGCAACACAGGTTGGATCCCCAGGTCCACGCTTAGAAGCCTCTGGGTATTAAGCGCGTTATAAATAACAAATCATATCATATCCAGGCTTTTCGTACCTTGATTGCCATGATTTCAATTCAGCCTGTGTTACACTGCCCGGACTACTCTAAACCTTTCTTTGTGCAAGCCGATGCCTCAGGGTGCGGACTGGGTGCTGTACTATCTCAGGGAAGTGAAACCGACCTTCATCCCATCGCTTTCATCAGTAGGAAATTGCTCCCACAGGAATTACCATATTCCACCTTGGAAAAAGAGTGCCTGGTGATAAAATGAGCAGTGGAGTCACTTTGTTACTATCTACTCGGAAGACATGTCAGTCACCTTGTTTACGGATCATGCCCCCTTGCATTGGCTGGCCCTTCCGAAGGACTCTAATCACCGGGTCTTGCGTTGATTCCTCACCTTGCAGCCTTTTGACTTTGATACGGTCCACAAACCAGGGAAGTACTAACTAGTGGCTGATAATCTATCCCGCTCCTTGACCAGCCCTAATGGCTCGGTTCCTTGGGGAGAGTCTGTGAGGAGATGTCCTTAGTGGTCCCGGACGACCACGGCGAGATTGTATCAAAAGCCCCACAACCCAAGGATTTGCGGCCATTTTATGTTATACTGTGAGGAGGCGCTACCGCACCAGAGAAGCCAGGTCACGATGGCAGGTTAACGTTCGAGAGCCGTCTCTTTTAGGTACTGCCTGGCCCAGAAAGTACGGCGCTGCAGCACCAGCGCAACCCATCCTGACAAGGAGCAATACGAATGCCAGACAAAAGAAAGGTGCACAGACCATTTTCTCCCTTTACTACGTCTTCCAAAATGCTCGATTAAACAAGGGCATCTGATCCCCAGGTGAAAGACGGCAGAAATACCTGTCCGAATAATAAAAAGCAATATCGGAAAATACCTTATCCGCAGCCGAGGAGACTGTTCTTCTCAGGGACCGAGGCCACCGAGATCTCGAAGTCGGACAAGAAACGGGTTGGGACCGGTGCAGGGTTGGAAGAATGGGGTGAACACGACTCTTGCTTCCGCTGGTCGTATTAGGTCGAAAGCAGCCTGAAGCAGAGGATTTCCATATTCCCGTGCCGAATGGAAAACAGACAGTTTGCTGCAGCATTGAATTTTATTTATTTTTTGTTCCTTTGAACTCTCTCCCTTCTTGACACGGGACTTGCGTGTATCCTGAATAAAGGACATTTGTTTCAACCCTGCATACCGCCTCCAGCCTACTCAGTGCTTTAAGTGGGGTAAGAAATTGAGAGGGGGCCCTCGTTTGGGGGCGTGGCTTCCATTGTGGGTGTGGCCTAAAAGTGCACAAATCATAGTAAGGTGCACAAACAAATATATAAATGTATTTGAGCATTTATATATTTGTTTGCGTACTACTATGGTTTGTGACTTTTCAAGCCTTCTTTTATATACATAGCAATGTTACATATTTCTATGTTTATAAAAGGTGGCTTGTAAGTGCACAAAGCATAGTAAATTACGCACACTTGTGTGCTTACCTTACTATGGTCTGTGTACTTTTCAAGCTGCCTTTTATATAAACATAGACATTTGTAACATATGTCTATGTTTATAAAAGACGGCTTGAAAAGTAGGCATCTTTTATAAAGCGTTGAGGACGGACAAAACCCAAGGTGGCTTTGTCCGTCGACAAAGCTTTATAAAAGATGCCTTGAATTGTGTACGATTCAAGCAGTCTGTTATAAACATAGAAATATTTCTACGTTTATAAAAGATGGCTTAAACGTACACAGTTGAAGGCATCTTTTATAAAGCCTTGCCAAAGGAGAAAGGCGCCTCGAGCTCAGTGATCTCTGCTCTGAGCAGAGATCACAGACCCTGAGGCGTCTTTCACCCTCTGCGAACCCGCGGGCTCCGTGATCTAATCTGCATATTTGATCATGGAGCCCGCGGGTTCGCTGAGGGTCAGTGACCTGGCGAGGGAAAACTAAAGGACTCTAGCTTCCTCTGATGGCCCCTCAGATGAGGGGTCATCAAAGAAAGTTACAGTGACTGACGGAAGTGCCAGCCAGGCACAGCAACAGTGTGCCTGGCTTGCACTTCTGTCAGCTTGCCTGAAGTTAAAGTGGTGGGCGCATCTCCCGTTGCGGCTGCGGCCGCGGCGGGATAATGCGTCCTGCCATGGCGTGATGAGGTCGGGGGGCCCCGGCAGGGCCCCGGCTCAGCCCCACTGTTTGGAGACTTCCGGGGCCCGGCCCCGGCAGGCCCCGGCCCACTTGAAGCACTGAGCCTACTCCTTTACAGCCACTCAAGCTAATTCATCCTTGATCTCGTTGTTTAATCCACGGTGAAACAGGATAAAACAAGTGTCTTCATGCCAGCCCGTTTCCTTAACCTATTGTCGAAACTTACTGGTGTAAGTCATCAGGTCCATCGAACCCTGTTGTATGTCCACAAGAGTCTCTTGTGCGGAAAAAGCAATGTCTGGTGGATCAAACATATTTCTGAATGCTGCCACAAAGGCGGCATAATTATCTAACAAGGCATCAGAACTTGTAACATAAGGAGTGGCCCAAGAAAGGGCATTCCCAGTCAAGTGCGAGATCAAGAATCCAACTTTAGCTTTTTCTGTAACAAAGGACATTGGTCAAAAGGTGAAATGCACTCTAAACGGCCTCGGCCCTGGGCCCTGCCACTCTCCACTTGCACTGATGCCCTGGAACCCCTTTGCACTGCGGGACTGTCTCTGTATCCCTACAGCCCCCCCCATCCCCCAGCACTTGTTCTGCACTTACCTCACACTTGCCACCAGCTGGCCCTATTTATTTATTTATTACGTTACGCCACTTACCTTGTACTGCACTTCCCCCCTCCCCTTCCCCTTGCACTTTTCCCCCTCCCCCACCCCTGCACTTGCGCGATCTGAATGACACCTGGCCTAGTAAGATCGTTGTCTGTCTCCCCTTGTCCCCCCCCTCCCTGCCTCGTCGCGCCTTGAAACACATGTGTATAGGCGCGTTACAAATACCATATCATATCATATCATATCATAACACAAGAATCCAAAAACTGCTGAATTCTGTGTTTTCTTGTGATCTCTTGCGAGGATCATTTGTTTTAATGTGGCATTCTCTGCCTTTAGAACCTGCACTTCGGCAGATAAATCTTGCATGGCTTTCACCAACTCCTGCATAGAGTCCATGTCTGCAGGTGACTCACAGCGTCTCAAACTGTCAGATTTAGAGCTGGTATCAGGTTTTCGGCTTACCTGAGCTTTATGTGTAGAGTTGGGTGCCCAAAACCTATTTCCCTAGAGACCACCATGCATATGTACCTATACATGTATGTTCAGGACTACTGCATCCCCTCACACTGATTTTAATTTATTTATTTATTGTTGCATTTGTTAATCGCAATTGTAGCCTGTGGGCATCGAGGCGCTGTTACAGGAATGTATAAGAACTTTTGATTAAGGTTACAGATGTCTCTTAGTTACAGAAGGCATAGACAGTGTGCGATACAGAGAAAAACAAGGTTACAGGCAAAAGCATATAAACAGTGGTTAGGTATACAGCCTGCACGAAGAGAATAAGTATCTAGATAAAGAGTTTGGTTTTGATGGCTCTCCAGAAGGCTTGGTGAGAGTCTATCATTCTTAGGTGAAAGGGAAGTGCATTCCAGTGGGTGGCTGCCAGGGTGGGGAAGCTAGATCCTCCAGCGCGGGCTTTTCGTGTTTTGGGCGTGACGATCATGTTGGAATAGCACTTTCTGAGTGGTCTAGTGGCGGTGTGCTTTGTGATTCGCTGAGCAAGTTATGGAGGAGCGAGCTCATGGAGACACTTATAAGTGATGGCCAGGGTTTTGAACACACTCCTCTTTGACAGGGAGCCAGTGGGCCTGCCTTCTAACTTCGGATATGTGATCTTTCCTGGAGGTACCTGTGGCTGCCCTAAGGGCGTTATTTTGGACAAGCAGGAGTTTGGTTACATTTTTGCAAGATGTCCCTAGGAGGAGGGCATTGCAGTAATCAATCCTTGAACCAATTATTGCCCTGGCAATTGTGAGGCAGTTCTGGCGTGAGAGGTAGGTAGGGTCTGGCTGCGTTAATGACTTTAGAGTAATAGGCAGATGAGGACGCAATGGCGATAACCTGCCTGTCCATGGTAAGGTTGGAGTCCAGGTAGACTCCGAGTGTCTTTACATTATTGGAGACCTTGATGGGGATGTTATCAATAGTGAAGGATAGGTACTGTTCACCAAGGTTACCGAGTGTGGTGGGTGACCCTATGAGCAGATAAATGCTGAACAAAGGCCTCATGAAGAGGTTGTAGAGTGTAGGTGCAATGCAAGAGCCCTGCGACACCCCACATTTAATGTGGGTACGGGTGGCAGAGGCTGAGTCGGAGAAGACTCTCATAGCCCTTTCTTGGAGAAAGGAGGTAATCCAATTGCAGCCTTTGGGGGAGAAGTTGGCCGCAGTTACCAGATGGTGGCACAGAGTGTTGTGATCCACTAGGTCAAAAGCAGCGGATAAGTCGAGGAGCAAAAGGAGCGCAGGTTTGCCTGTGTCTCTTAGATCGTCCATTTGGTTCTTAAGGTCCAGGAGAGCCGTTTCTGTGCCATGTCGTGGGCGGAGTCCAGATTGCCACAGGGCGAGAAGCCGGTTGTCTTCCAAGTATTTTTGGACTTGCATGTAGGCTGCTTTGTTAAGGATTTTCAGAAGGAAGGGGACAGTGGTAATGGGCCGATAGTTCCCTGGGACCGATGGGTCTAGGGAAGGTTTTTTTAGAAGCGGGCGGACCCATGCTTCCTTGAGTCCAGTTGGAATGTGGCCAGCCTGGAAGGATGAATTGATGAAGGTCGTTAGGAAGGGTACTAGGATGTGGGGCGAGTCTTTGATGAGTTGGGCAGGACAAGCGTCACCCTTGCAGTTAGACGGTTTAATAGATTTGAGGAGGGAGATGACTTCTAGCTCAGTCATGTTCTTAAAGTCAAAGGGAGTGGAGGACTCAGTTTTGGTGGTCAGGGGCATTCTGCTGTGCAGGTTGGAAATGTGGCGGTTGAGGGCATTTTGATGTCCACAAATTTTGTTTTGAAGCAGGTCAAGTTTGTCTAGCATGGCCTTTTGAAGGCTGTTGCACCATCTTTCGTCCTTGAGGAGGGAGGGGGGGAGGCTGGTTTCTCCACCTCCCTAAAGATGGTGAACATTTCTTTGGATCTTGATTTAGAATCATTGATCCTAGAATTGTAGGATGCGGCTTTGGCTTTGGTAATGTTGGCTTTATAAGATATGGAGAAGGCCTTGAAGGCATTTCTGGTAGATTCAGAGGGGTTGGTTTTCCATGCTGAGAGAGCACGCCTCTTCTGAGAATGTTGATCAAGTAGCTCTTTAGAGAACCAGGAGTTGGAGTGTTTGGCTTTTTTTGTTTTTTTCAGTGTAAGTGGTGCAATAGCATCCACTGCTTGAGTGATGACCTCTTTGAAGATAGTAGCCAGGGTCTCTGGGTTATTGGGGAATGGGGCCTGCAAAGCTGGAGTAAGGAGGAACGGTGCTAGGTTTTCAACTGTCAATTGGCGTGAGCTCCTTGCAAGGGCTGCCGGACAGGGGGCGATAGGCTTGAGGGGCCCTTTCTTGGTATCAAGGTTGAATTGAATGTAGTGATGGTCGGACCAGGGGATGGGGGAGTTGGCAGTGATTTGGATAGAGCAGTTATGGTGGCTGATCCAGTCAAGTGTGCGCCCTTTGGTGTGAGTTGGTCCTGAGGTAGAGTGTGAAAAGCCCAGGGTAGATAGGGCTTTTTTGAGGGATTTGGCGTGGGGGTCATTAGGGTCATTAAGGCCGAGGTTAAGATCTCCCAGGAGAATGACTTGAGATGTCTTTTTTAAGTTGTCAGATAATGAGAGGATGAGGGTGTCCTGGAAGTCTGTGATGGGACCCGGTTGTCTGTAGACAATGTGCATAGCTATAGTGCAATTGTGGGAGACATTGATTTTCAGTGGGAGATAGTCACAGTGGTGATCAAATTGCCCATCCGCTTCTCTGATAGCAAGGGTTTCCCTAGCAATGAGTGCCACACTACCACCTCTCTGAGAGGTGCGATCTTTTCTGAAAATGGAATACCCCGGTGGGATAGCGATAGTTAGTGCCGGGCCAGAACTTTCATTAAGCTATGCCTCAGTAATTATTAAGAGGTCAAGGTTGTCTTTGACAATGAGGTCATTAATGTCAAGGGCATGGGCAGGAACTGAGCGAGCATTGACTAGGGCACAACTGAGAGTGAGAGTAGGGCTGGAGGTATCCTTCACAGTGGCCGGTGGGGCTGTGGGGGCCTTAAGGTCATGGTCAGCATTAAGCATGGGTGCCACAGGGGGCTCAGGCAGAGTATGCAATGCAGGGTCAACATTAAGCATGGGTGCCACAGGGGGCTCAGGCAGAGTATACAATGCAGGGTGAAGATTAAGCATGGGTGCCACAGGGGGCTCGGGCAGAGTATACAATGCAGGGTCAACATTAAGCATAGGTGCCACAGGGGGCTCAGGCAGAGTATGCAATGCAGGGTCAAGTGTTAGTTGAGTTCTGAGCAAGGTACTCACGGAGATGGTTTGCAGCTGCTGTAAGGCATAGAGAGTCACAAGTGTGGGCATGTGCCCTGCTCTGGCTGCAGGAGGAGGTATAGAGGCTCCTGCATGGGTCTGATCTTGTGGCTGGCCCTTAGAGGGATCGGGCTTGTGCGCCCTGGCGTGAGTCACAGAGTAAAGGTGTTTGTTATGGCGGCGTCGTTCGGAGCGGTGAGGACATCTATACAGCAATCTCGAGTTGCGGACCGCCTGGCTGGGAGCGTAGGTAAATCTCTTACCTCGCATTGTAAGAAAGGTATGGTATCAGCAGTACGACAGACACAACTGACCACATTTCAAGGTTGTTTATTGAACTTCAAAAAGGGTTTGAAAAATGCCTCTCTAATCCTAAATCTACAGATGGGAGCAAGCGACAACCATCAAATAATAATAACGCAGTCCTTTTGGTGTCTTGTCAAATTAAAAGGGCCTATACTAATAAACCTATTGCCAATCCTTACCTCTTAATAAAAATAGTGTGGGAAATAGTGTTATGGAAAAGAAATAAGTGTTCACAAAATTATATGTCAGGACATTCAGGCCCTTGGCCTCCCTTTCCCACGTTTTCAGCACGGGACAAGGCCGTTCACCCGAGCGTAGCACAGTCTCTGGCTTCTTTAACACGAGGATACAGTTCAATCGTTAGCATCAGGACCTTCTGTGCTCAAGTCTCTTTACTTCTCAAAGTCTCTTCATTCAGAGGGCCAGATGCAACCAAATAAACAAAATGTTATTTTCCTCTTTGTGTCCAACACGTGTTTCGACTGAAGTCGTTTTCAAGGCTGATAGGACCATAAATGAAATACAATTGTACCAGAAAAATAAAGTTACAGTTCAAGTGGTACAAAAAAACAAATACATTAACACAAAAAAAATAATCATTCCAAGATAAAGAAATTTTGTAAGCACATTATGAACAAATGCATTTTACAGATATGATAGGTGTATTAGATTGTTGACATACCAAAATCTGATTCAATCATGTGAGGGGCATGAGAGTAGGCAGATAGAACAAGACAAAAACACACAAACTAATTTGTCACATTCAAATGGTATTCTGTTATTCAGAGTAAATAAGTGTGCACTATAAATGCAATGTGAAAACCCCAAAAGCGATAATATTGAACTCACTTTTTGCAACACCATCCTGGAGAATCGCCGAGCTAGTATCCATTTATGAGCAACAGCATAACTGCATCGGTAAGCGCAGTGCTTATTGCCTATTTTTGAAACATAAGAATTCCATGGTTAAAGTAACACGTGATTTTAGCTTGTTAATTCAGATGAACAATTTACCTTATCATCTTTAACCTTTCAGACCAAAGACTGCAACTCATAGGATGACCGATGAGAGCTTATTACCAGGGTCCCATTTAACTACGATATCTCACAAGGGAAACTCCATGGGAAACTCGTTTTTTGACACTACGGGGTGCGCCTTCTAGTTATTTCATCTGAGACGTGGGAATACAGGGTGCATTAAGCACATAGGGCAGAACTTGCACATCAATGTTGGTTAATACGCGCTTTTGATTTCTGTGGGTGCTGTTGGCCACACTTTTGGGGTTTCCAAATTGCATTTATAGTGCACACTTATTTACTCTAAATAACATAATACCATTTGAATGTGACTAATTAGTTTGTGTGTTTTTGTCTTGTTCTATCTGCCTACTCCCATAAGGTGATGCTGATCGCGCACTATCCACTTTGATTCCTGCTTCCGCGGCAAACCCGGTGGACTCGGACTTGCAACTCTTGGCCTTGTCTTGGGCCTCCACGGATGAGGCACCCTCAAAGGACTTAGAAGACCGCTCCTCGGACCGGCCGGTCCTGATGAGGCATGACCCTGCTTGGAGCACGGGTCAGAGGCCTTGGCGTTAAGCCATGCCGCCATCCTACTTTGCCTGTCCTTCATCATTTTCTTGGAGAAACCGAGGCATATCTCACACTCTACTTCCTTGTGCTCCGGGTGCAGGCAGTAGAGGCATTGCAGTTGCTTGTCTTCCAGTTGTTGTACCACTTAATTCAGCGACAGTGCAATTTAAGCAGGTTTAGCTTCCCTGCACGTACTGTTGGGAAGTATATTACACTTCCCAGCAGCCTTGTAGTTCCAGCTGCTATTTGATTTTAAACCCAGCGCGAACAAGCCGTCGCGAAGGAGTCAAGCTGGTCTGTGCCGGTCTGGCCAGACTATAAAGTCCACATCAGCCTCCTTCTCCCTCAAATTTTGTTTATTTAGGAGCGCCAACCGTTCTACCGCTTTATTACGTTTTAAATAATCATTTTAAAGTATTTTGCCGCTATTTGTTTTAATATTGCCTAATATTGTGATCCCAGTTCATTTGACAATGTGATAGCTTCTAAATTGTGTTGTACCACTTAATTCAGCTACAGTGCAATTTAAGCAAGTTTAGCTTCCCTGCACGTACTGTTGGGAAGTATACTACACTTCCCAGCAGCCTTGTAGTTCCGGCTGCTATTTGATTTTAAACCCGGCGCGAACGTGCCAGCGCCAGCGCAAAGGTGTCAATCCGGTCTGTGCCGGTCCGTGGCTGGATGTGTCGGCGTCTCAGTGTGCTTTACCACCTACAGCACCTATAACACGATGGGTCTTTCGGAAGTTTTGGAAGCAATGGAGGCCGCGAGAAATATCTTCTTGTCACCTAAGCCCATTCTGCCTACAGCCACCATAGTAAGTTCATTTTCCCTTGTATCTAACGCTTCTGATGCTGCTCCCTTGTATAATATGCACAATTCCCCTCCTTCCATCCTTGATTACACACCTCCATTGAACCATGTTAATACGATTCTCATAAACATGAAACCTAACACTGACTCCGAAATCTCTCCCCCCCCAGCTAGACATCTCTTTGCTGAATACAAAAATAACCGCCCACACTATTCTCCCGGTTGGCTTTAAAACCAGCACACCGCACATTTTAAGCTCACTGGTCAACTTACTAGATTCCACTATGAGTTCACCCACGCAATCGGCTGTCTCCCTTCCTGACTCACAGTCTGAAGATTTACCTCCCCATCTGTCTCCCACTATGTTAGCCATTCCATCTCTTCTTATATCTAATCTGATTGATTCTCCCCCCAGCTGCCCAGGTGGTAATTAGTCTCCTCCAGTTAGCACACTTTGTTGTTTATTACTTAACACCCGATCCATTATTAAACATGCGACTGAAGTCAATCATTACATCGTTGATAATGATCTTGACCTATGTGCTCTAACCGAAACCTGGGCATCTAGCTCGGCAGGTCCTTCCCTTAACTTAGCAATTCCAACTGGTTACACCATCTCCCGCCATGACCGTGCCACAGGGAGAGGTGGAGGGGTCGCATTTATCCTTAAAGACACCTTATCTACCTGGATAGTCCAATACCCAGATTTTGAAGGGGTGGAATCCTTGCACATTAAAATAGGCATGAACGCAGAATCCACACTGAACTTCCTCCTAGTTTACCGTCCCCCTTCATCCCCACATAACCTTACTGCCTCCCTCACCAACTATTTTCTCTCATTTCTCAAACGTAATTCCCGGCTCATTCTCCTTGGAGATTTGAACCATTGGTTAGGCCATACAGAAGACCTTATGGCCACAGAACTTGAGAAAACCCTTTCTGACCTAGGCTTTAAACACCTAAGTTATCTGCCTACTCATCAATCGGGCCACACTCTGGACTGGGTTGCCTCGGTTAATACCTCCTGTCTTGACACCCTAATTAAACCTTGTCCCTGGTCTGATCATTCATTTGTTCATTTCTCTGTAAGAGTCCCTTTCCCAGTTAAACCCAAACATCATAAGCCCAACTTTGTTATTACGCGTAACCTCAAACACATTACTGAGGAGAATATTGGCCCTTTACTTAACCCTGCTATTCATTTCCCAGAACACACTACATTATCGGACATGTCATCCACTCTCACAACCAATCTAGCTTCTATCACTCAGTCCTTAGCTCCTGTCAAATCCAGAAAATCGCTTGGCCCTAACAGAAGCAATCCCTGGTTCACTAAGGACCTTCAAAAGTCTAAATCCACTGCGGCCAAGCTCTTTCACAAATGGAAAGCGGATCCTAACCCCTTGACTTTAGATGCATATAAAGCCTCAGCTAAGTCCTATAGATTAGAGCTTACCACCGCAAAAAAAATTTACCATAATAATCAGATACTTAACGCTAAGTCTGACTCTAGAGAATTGTTCAGAATCTTAAAAGACACGGAAACTACTCCTGAACCACAGGGACAACTTCCAGCATTAAACAACTCTTCGGTGTCTTCAAATCCAGAATGGTATGCACAATAAGCTTCTCGGCATTATAGCCAACATCATTCAAAAACAAGCTGCTAATCCCGAATCAGTGCATGGTAAACCATTTATTAGAAATTCCTCAGTTCCTGAATTCAACTTCCACACAATTTCAGAAGCTGATTCAAAAATCACCATTGAACAACTTAAGCCCACTAAATGTAAAGGCGATCCCTGTTCTTTTATAATTATAAAATCCTGCCCCCCCTGCTGTTAAAATCTATCTGCACCTTTGTTAACGCCTCCTTACACAAGGGTTGTATTCCAGATAACCTTAAAACCACCTGGATCACCCCCATTCTCAAGAAGCCCAGACTTGCCCTGGAGAATCCTCTTAATTACCGTCCCATCACTAACACGCAATTTCTTTTGAAAATACTTGACCGAGTGGCTTACACACAGTTAGCCTCCCACCTGAACCAGCATAACATCTTAAATATTTACCAGTCAGGTTTTAGGCAGGGGTACGGTACCGAGACCTCCCTTCTAGATCTCAAGTCACGCCTACTTGCTAACATGGATAAAGGCCTAGCAACTCTACTTGTGTCCCTGGATCTTTCCGCAGCATTTGATTTGGTCGATCACTCTATCCTGGTAGCAAGAATGGAAGAGGTGGCCAATTTCTCCCCTTCCGCTACATCCTGGATTAATTCCTTCCTGGCCAACAGACAAATCAGAGTCTGTATCGGGCAGCATGAGGCGGACCCTATTCAGGTCCTCTTTGGGGTCCCTCAGGGCGCCACTACCTCCCCATGCCTCTACAATATTTACGCAGCCCCTTTCTTTAATATGCTCGAGGAAGAAGGAATTTCATTCTCCAACTACGCTGATGACACCCAGGTTTTGATAAAAACTCAGGTGTTCATTCACAGGACGAATTAGAACTCAACAGAATATTCTCCATTATAGAAAATTGGATGATGGCCAATAATCTGGCTTCAAATAAAAGCAAAACCGATCTTATGGTCATGGCCAATACAAACTAACTTGCCAAATTGGACCCCATGTTTAAATCATTCAGGCTAGGTATGGTTGATATTTCTTCCCAACCTAAGCTAAAAATATTAGGTGTGGTTTTGGATCCGTCCCTTAACATGAGAGCCTATGTTAGCAGTGTCATCTCTGCTGCCTTGACATACTATGTAAAACTCTTGTCTCACTTGAGACCTTTTATTTCGCAAGTCAATGCCGAGACTATAGCAAGAGCTATAGTCGGTGTGAAGATTGACTACTGTGGCAGCCTTTTGTCTGGACTAGGAAAAACTGGCTTTTTACACACTTCAAGTAGTCCAAAATGGAGTGGTTCGTGTCGTCACTGGCCTGGGCCGACGTGACCACGTCTCTGACGCCCGACGATCCTTACATTGGCTACCGATTGAAGATCGGGTGAGATTTAGAATTCTCACCATCGCTTTTAAATCCCAGGCTGCTCAGATCCAGCAATCAGAATTTGTTATCCCTACCACGAGGCAAACTTAAGAAGGTGGGAAAGGGAGCTTTTTACATTGCAGCTCCAACTCTTTGGAATCTGCTTCCTCCTATGCTTCGTCAGCAACTCTCGGTCTCCTCGTTCAAGAAGCACCCCAAGACGCACCTTTTCTATTAATCAAATACGCTTGTATTTCTCGGATATGGTTGGTTCTACACCTCATGCTCCTTTTGCTTTTTTTTTCCACCGCTCTGACTTGTTGCTATCCTTCTTTATGTTTTTTGTTCTTGTTCTGTTTGTCTTGTCTTCGCGCCCTCACGCCTCTGGGTCCAAGGCAGCCCATTACAAATTGAATAAAGTAAAGTAAACACATTCCGTAGCCCGCATTTGGTGGAGTGCCCGAAGAGGGACCTTCCCTCCTCCAAGGACAGAGGGCACGAACTAGGCCCAAGAGGCCTTGTAGAATCTTCGATGGATCTTCACCCTTACGGGGCCCAGAACTTCACCGACAATGGATCCCTGCTGTCGGCAGATGAAGAAAAGAGCACAGAGGCTTCTTTGAAACAAAAATAGAACTGGATCCCTGCTGCCGGCAGATGAAGAAAAGAGCACACAGGCTTCTTTGAAACAAAAATAGAACTTTTCAGTCGAAAATACGAAACTAGAGGACTCCCAACACTGAAGAGTGCAGTACAAATCTGAAGATGGCTGCCAGAGGAGGGGCTTAGGGAGAGGAATGTCATTGGATGGGGGCAGTATGACTCAGAGGACCGTGATTGGTTTAGAAGAGAAATACAGTTTTTAAGTGAAAGTGAAACAGTTTTTTCTTTTACAGAGGATTCCCAGCCTGACAACCAGGAATATTCATGAGCATGTGAATCCATGCCAGACCCCATGCTGGAGAATTCAAAGTGCATAGTAAAGATGAACACTGAGGCGAGTGAACCATTTTGAGCAAGCTGTGCGAAAAAACAGAACTGAGACAACACGACGGTGCATGCCATTTAAACTGACGTAGAGCGGACGAAGGCTGTTGATGGACACAAGGTCGGCGATGACAACTCACAGCACCTCTGCTGCAAAAAGATTCCCAAGATGCAAGCAGGATATCAGAGTATATCAAAGATGAGGAACACGTGGGAGAACACAATCCATTAGAATATTTGTTTCGGACTAGAGGGAGTATAAAGTGTATGCGTAAGATACGTTGTGATGAGGTGTGAAAAATCTGATTTATCGCCAAACCTTCAATTCCAAGAGGGGAGGAAGGGTGGGCGCATGCTAATCTAAGCAGGTACAAACATCAGAAATACAATTACTGTAAGCAAAGTAGGCCTTCTGAGGCTTGCAGATCTGCTTAGAATCCCATACTTTGCATAGATTAGCGAGCAGTACTTGGAGAAGGAGGTGGGTTATTTGAAGGTAGAGCGACAAAATATGTTTTAACACCGCCTGACCCACCTGAGTGTCAACCTTAGCATGTGTATCTAAACAGTAACGTTGTGTGATGGTATGAACAAAAGTGGCAGCTTTGCAAATGGTGTCTCAAGGGCACATTTGCTACGAAAGCTAGAGTTGCCCCAGTGCCCCCAGTTGAGTGTGCTCTGGGCTTGAAGGGTAACATTCTCTTGCCAAGAGAATAGCAAAGTTGAATGCATTTGACAATTCATTTTGAAATAGCCGATTTAGAGATAAGATCACCCTCTCTCCCTACAGTCAGAGGTACAAAAAAACAAGTATGTTTTTCTGATTGGTTTCGTCTTTTGCAGTTAATGCATGCCAGCCCTTCTGACATCTAGAGTATGCAGGCTTTTTTTCTGCTGCATTGTTGGGGTATTGAAAGAAAGCCGGAAGTTCTATGGACTGATTAACATGGAACTTTGAGATGAATTTAGGAGAAAAATGAAGATGTGTGCATAGCACAACTGTTTCTTTATGAATAATGACCATGGGCTCTCGCACTGAAAGTGCTTGTAGTTCACTAACCCTTCTTATAGATGTGATAGCAACAAGGAAAGCAGTTTTATAAGTGAGTTGTTTAAGACTGGCTGTGTGCATTGGCTCAAAGGGGGCTCCCATGAGCCTTGTAAGTACAATATTTAAATCCCAGCCGGAAGTAGGGCCCTTCCACCATGAAACTTTATTCTGTGATGTAAGCTGAGAGAGCAGCTAAGTGCACTCGTAATGAATTGAAGACTAAATCGGTGTCTAAAAGATAAGGTAGATAGTGTGCTATATGTGACGGTGAGTAGTCAATTGGATTGATTGTACATGCCTTGCACCAAAACACAAAGCATTTAAATTGGTTGAACTAACAATGGGCCTCATTACGACCCTGGCGGAATTCCAAAAACGAAGGCGGAAATGAAATACCGCCATCGAATACCGCTCGTTGCGATCATGACCCGTCACCGTAAAGTACGATGCCATTAGCGACACCGTAGTGAACGCCAACGCTAACTGCACCAAGCACGCGCACGCGCGCCTTGCAAAACCGTGATTTCCGCCATGGCCCAACGGTACGTGAATTCTGACCCTAGCGGACATGTACTCAACGCCATCAGGCATGGCGGAAAGTACCTTTTCGCCATGGTGAGAATTACGGCATCGCGAACCAACCTTACATGGCCCTACTGAGTGCCTGTACTCCACTCCCTGCCCACATTGCACAACTCCTCGTAGGCAAACGCGGCCAGTACAGTACCACACAACTCCACTCAGAAGCCGGAACCCAATGCAGATCATCTCACAATACATCGCGCCACAAATCGGAATATGCTACATCACTAGTAAAGAATAAGGCCACACGGTCAATATCTGAACATAATTTTAATGCACATCCAAATCACCAAGCCCATACAGCTATTCGCAAACTAACTCCCAAATGACTTCCATCACTGTGGGCTGCATCCGCAATGAATGACCAGCTTCTACTTGTGTGACGCCCTGTTCCTTCATGGTACACAGGGCATACATTTACGACCAAAAAGGCAACACGGAAGCGCCTAGAACCGCAGGGCAGTCCCATGAAGTAGGCACTAGTCCAGCTGAAAGGTACATATGTTGCTCCTAGCCACTAGTACTGCGTAAGGGCATGTGGCCCATTGACGATCGTCCCATAAGATCGTAATGGTGCTCCACTGATTAACTCGAAGCTGCAGGTGTCGAGTGTAAAAGCCATCTGCAGGAGTGGCGTACAGATGGCAGCGGCAAAAGGGGAGGAGATACCTGTCACCCAAAAGAAAAAAATAATAGCATGGGCATCCGAACTTCATATGAATTACTCAGTTCATTCAACACACTAAATATACAACCATATGCATGCTAACACACTCAAAAGGATTAATGCCACCAAAAAATCACTTGCGAATCATAACGACATAAATCGAGCTCAATACACTATTACTAACGAGTGTATGTGTGCATGCGTCTGTCAAAACAGAATCCATTAGATGTGATTAGTAACGTGCACAGACACAAGTGTTTGAAGGCGCGTCGAGACAGGGAGGGTTCAACAAGGGCAGACAGATGATGGACCCACTATGGCAGCTTTGCATCACATAGCGCAGGGGAAGGGGATAGATATCAAAAAGCCATGCACATGACAAACTCTCAATTAAATCATCTGTCCATGCATCCATTCATCATTCCCTCATCCCGGAATAGAAACGCCTGAATATTTACTCACATTACATTTGAAATTTCCATTGAGTCTGTGCGTAATGCAGTCTGCAAAATCCACTGTGCTCCTGCCCGGTTCACTAGTGTAGTGAAGTAACATGTATTTGGGGACGTCCTGCCTCATCGTCCACTACGCTATTGCGCATCCCATTCAATTCACATCAATCATTGCATTCTCGTCATGGGCCCTGTCCCAAGGACATTCAACAATAGAACGTTACATTTCCAGTCAGACCTGTGGGCGTCTCCTCGCCGCTAGTTGAAAAGCAAAAGCGCTGTCCTTCGAATTCCTCATTTGCAACATCACGTCGAAAAGGCATCTGTGAACGCTTGGATTCACAAATACATCTATATAGTGCGGCTGTGTGTGAAAATGGCAACTGGCTTCAATCACTAATGGGGCTCCCCGCCCGTCGGTGAACGTCGGTACAGTGCTGCATGAGGGTCCACCGTTGATCGAGTACTACATTCCACTGACCCTTCACAAGTTTGTCCGCGACTGCAGAAATAGTATGTGAAACAATGGGACCATAGCAGAATCAACATATTAACCAATATTTCACTGCCATCGGGATCATATACATGATTGTAATTGCAAGATGCCATGCGTCAAATAGCAGCATTGTGTGCGGGACGTGCTCGCCCAAAAGTAATTGCAGCTGGCACAGGTGAAATGAATCACCACAGGTGGAGGCTACACAGCCTGAAAACACATAAATTGCACACCCAAACCCCTCCCACAACCACATTCACTCCCAAATGCTACCGACAGGACTAGCGATGTTGGGCCTGGGGGACCTGATAGCACTGCAAGTACTCCAACTTCAAGAAGAAGACGAACAACAACGACTGCAACAACCGGCCGCACAGAGGAGACGCAGGAGGAGGAGGAGGAGGAGGGCAAGGCAGGGGCAGCAAGGCCCACCAGCACAGCCACTACCACCACGCAGGCAGCCCGCAATCCCACGGCTCAGTGCCAATCCGTTCAACCTCACTGCTGAGCAGATCCACACCCTCTACCGTTTGGACCGGGACACCATAACCGCCATTGTCGACATGACACACGCTGACCTTGTCAGCATGATAGATAGCCCAACCGCCATCCCACCCCTACTGAAGGTGGTGTCTGTACTCCACTTCCTGGCCACAGGCACCTACCAGCACACAGTCGGACAGTTGCATGGCATTTCACAGCCACTATTGTCACGGACACTATTCCAAGTGCTTGATGCCCTCCTGAAGCGCGCAGACGACTACATCTGTTTACCACGCTCGGAGCAGGAGCTCACAAACGCAAAAGTGGGATTCCATGCACTTGGCGGCATACCGGGTTGCATTGGTGCCATCGACTGCACCCATGTGGAATTGGTTGTCCCACATGCCATGGAGGTCCAGTACCGCAACCGGAAACAATATCATTCTATCAATGTACAAATGGTGTGTGACTCCAACAGGATCTTTACACATTGTTGTGCCCGATTTCCAGGATCAACCCATGACTCTATGGTCTTGAGGAACTCTACAGTACCACGCTACATGGAGCGACACGCAGGGCACCGATCCTGGCTACTCGGTGAGTCTCATTTAATGCATGTGAATGTGGGGTAGGTGATGCGTCAATGACGTGGCAGGAAGGGGGGGTATGCGTACGTAGCAATGTTATTCCACAAACATCCTTCTTTGTCCACATACAGGTGATGCCGGGTATCCACTGAAGAGATGGCTCCTTACACCAATCCGGAACCCACAGAACCAGCATGAGGAGGACTACAACCATGCCCACTCACGTACCCGTGTAGTCATAGAACAGGCATTCGGCCTACTGAAGGCTCGTTTCCGCTGCCTCAGCAGGTCTGGCGGGGCACTCCTGTACCACCATGAGAAGGTTGCAAAGATGGTCATGGCATGTGTAATGCTACACAACATGTGCGTACGTAGAAATGTGGCCATGCCCCCTGACGCAGAACTGCAAGCACCTGAAGATGGTCATGATGAGGGTGGGGATGTGGAAGCACCTCAAGGAGTCCGCGAGGCACAGGAGGCCCGTGAGATTCGTCAGAATATCATAGATGCATGCTTCTAGTACTCACGCCTGGTGGCTGTTACATGGACACGGGACTTGTAGCACTGTGTGTGTCGGGAACATGCACAATGTGGCCTGTACGCCAAGAAAGGCCTCGTACACAAAGATCAATGTCCACACATCTCATTGGATTAATGTGTATATATGTATTGCAAATGTGAAATGGTATTACACACCCAATCGACCCGCCACCCGGAAGAACCCTACACACCCCCTCCACCCTCCTACCTCCCCCCAGAACACCAGTGTCCAGAGATGCTCATTGTCATTGGTCAGACGCTATTGCAAGCCCCCTCTCCGGGTATCAGGGGCACCCCTGCCTGTGGAGCGCAGGTTCCTCCCAGATCTGCGTTGGGGGCTGCCCTGGACGGAACTTGCAACGGATGATGTCTCTGCCTGCTCACGTCCATGCATGTCCCTAAGGGTTTGTGAGAGCTCAGTGAGCACACGGCGCACAGCGGCAAGTTCACCACATACATCTTTGGACGTCGCATGCAGTTCCCCCTCAGGCTCTCGGTGCTTCCCTCAATTTGTGCCCTTAGTGTCTCTGTACTTCGCTCCATTTCTGCCCTAAGTGTCTCAGTAGATGTTTCAATGGCTGCCTTAGAACCCCCACATTCATCAGCATGCTCCTTGAGGAGCGTGGCCAGTTGCTGCTGTTGCACTATCATCTGCTCGAGGGACTGTTGCCTCTGCTGGGCCATGCCCATTTCCGGTGGTGTCACAGAGGGGCTGATCACCTCATGTTGCCTTGCCACAGGCCTTGTGGGGGTTGGCCAGTCGTCGTCTTGTGGGTGCCCCTGCATGGTTTCCTCATGGTGTACGGGATGAAACATACAGGGGGATTGGGACAGGTCATGGATGGATCCTACATCTACAGCACCGTTTTCTGTGTCGGAGCATGCTGGCATGAAAGCAGTGTCACCTATGGTGCTGCTGCCACCAGAAGCAGTGCCTTCTGTGGCATCCATTGGGGGGGACCTGTGGTGCTGCTGTTGTGGACATGCTGGCTGCTGGGGTGCCTGTTGATGTCCCCTCCAGTGTGCTGCCACTCGATTCGTGCTGCTGACGTGTCTTGATCCGTGCAGCTGAGGTGGAGGGTCTTTGGCCGTTGGTCTTGGCCCTCTTTGCAGGTGTGCTGGTAGGGGTGTCCTGAAGCTCGTCGTTTGATTCGGACCCTGTGGTGGAGTAAAGGAGGGCAAGCGTTATTTATGGGTCTGTTGTAATTGGAATGGCAATGTATCACATGCATTGGGGTGGTACCTGAGGGTGATTTGGGTCAGGGCCTTGGGGGAGGTCTCATTTTCGTGTGGATTGAGGGTGCAGTTATTTTGCAGCCTGCAGTTAGGGTGTGCATGCTGCACATGCAGAGGGTGTTTTTAGGATTTTTACTTATTTATGTATTTAATCTGACTTTTACAGGGCGCTATCATGGCAATGTATGTGGACGTTCTCCTGGACATGTGTTTCTATTGCACTATGGGGACACATGGTGCTTCACATGATTGGACTTTGTGGATTTAGCGTTGTTTAATTTGGCCCACCTACCTGATTCTTCGGATGTCTGCACTCCTTTCTCCATCCCTCCGACTCCCTCTATGCTCTCCATTCCAATGGTGGAGGCACAGATTTCTTCCCAGGGGGTCAACTTGATGGGTGAATCAGATCCTCCCCCGGTAGCTGTGGCAATGTTGCGGTTGGCTGAAAGCATGCTCCGGACGCGTATCCGCAAGTCGTCCCATCCCTTCCTGCATTGCTGTGGGTTGCGGGGTGCGGTCCCCACCGCACTTACCCACTGTGCCACCAGGGCCCATATGTCCTTCTTGTTCGCAAGTGCCGTCCTGGTCATTTGCGTCGAGAAGACGACGGCAGCGTTCTCCTGGAGGGTCTCTGTGAGCACGGTGAGTTCCTCATGGGAGAAGTGGACCTGCCGCTTGCGATCGCACGTTTTTTTTAGCAACTTTTCCCATTTTTTCTTTTTTATTATGGGGTGGCTAACGGGTTGGGATGTGTCTCAGGGTCGGTTTTTAATGGTTGTGTTGGGATTCTGATTTTATAGGTGTACGGCGTCCTGTTTCCCGTTCCGGCCCCATGTTTTTACTTCCGTTTCCGTATATTTACGGTGACCGTAATTTGCGCTGACCGCTCATTACGGTGACCGCTAAGATGGGTGGCGGAATTGCACCTAGGGCGCCGTACGACGGCGGTATGGGCCGTTTTGGGGTCATTTCCGCCATCGCGGACTTTGCACTTCCGCCATGGCGTGGTGCTCGTGCCCGATGGGTCGGGATTGGCCGCACTTTGCTCCATCGTGCAATGGCGGAAACGCTATTTACGCTATGGCGGTCATGTCAGTTACTTTCCGCCAGGGTCGTAATGAGGGCCAATGTCTTGTATTTGGCTTACGTGCTTCTTTTAAGATGTCCATGCACCTTTGGTCCAGGTTTAAATGACCCAATTCTATGACCTCAACAGCCAAACATGGGTGAAGTGTTGTTCCCTGGTTCTGTGACAACATTTTGTATGTTTACGGTAGTTTCAATGAAGGACAGAGAGACATCATTTATAGGTGTGAAAACCATGTTTTTGGCGTCCACATGTAGCTATTAGGATCAAGGGCACTTGTTCCCGGTGTATCTTGTGGACTATTCTGTTGAGAGGGGGGGTTAGGGTGTGTGTCTTAGCATTGTGCATTGTCTTGTGTAGAAAAGAAGTCTATGTCTGGGAAGACACAGTTTGGGAAGACATTGTGTAGCACCTCTGTATTTCATTGCCATTCATGTTCTGAGGGCAGCACCGCACTTCTGCTTAGTATGTCTGCTAGAGAATTGAAATCCCCTGGATGCTAGTAGAAACATGTTGTGTTTTAGCGCCCCCGGCCATATGTTCTGGGCTAGTTTGTCAGCCTTGGAGAAGGTGTGCCTCCTGGTTTATGTAGAACATGGCTGTAGTGCTGTATGTTAGACCGAGGACTGTCTTTTGTACTAGCTGTAGCTTGAAAGCTTGTAGAGCTCTGAAGATTGCTAGCAGTTTTAGAAGGTTGATATGTTTCTTGGTTAATGCCTGTGTCCACACCCCATGCACAGTGTGATGGAGAAAATGAGCTCCCTTCCCTGTTAGAGCTGCATCTGTAGTGAGAATGGCCTCGATAGCTGGTGTGTTGAAAGGTTGTCTCTTTAAAAGGTTTTCCTTGGACCACCATTGCAGCGAGAGAACCAAAGGTTGAGAAACCACCACTAAATCGTCCCATAGACAGCTTGCTTGCGACCATTGTTTCGTCAGCCACTCTTGTATAGGACGCATGCGCAATCGCGCGTGTGGCACTAGGTAAATGCAGTGAGCCATAATTTACAGAAGGCGCATGGCCTTTCGCACAGTTACCTGATGACCGTCTATGTATTGAGGGAACTGAAATAGCATGTTTTGTACCCTCTTGTTAGAGGGGAAGGCTAGGCAGTCTTCTGTTCGAATTAGTGCCCCTAAAAATTGTTTACATGACTGGGCACTGGACTTGACTTTTTCTCATTAGAGAAGCCCAATTGAAACAGTAGGTTGATTGTTGAGTATGTTGTTGATACAACTGAGGTATGCTGCCTGTTATTAGCCACTCGTCTAGGCAAGGGTACACTGGAATGGACTGCCCCCGTAAGTGTTTGGCCACTACCACAAGCACTTTTGTAAACACTAATGGAGCTGAGGCTATGCCGAATGGTAGCACTTTGAATTGGTAGTGCTTGTTTCCCACTTTGAATCTTAGGTATTTCCTGTGCATTGGCAACATTGAAATATGAAAGTATGCATCTTTCATGTGCAATGTTGCCATGTAATCCCCCTGTTTTAGTAGAGGAATTACCTCCAGCAGCGTAGTCATCCTGAATTTTTGTGGCTTGACATACACGTTTGCAGGGTGCACGTTTAAGACCGGGTGCATTGTTAGATCTTTTTTGGAACAAGGAAGTACACTGAATAAATACCTTGGATTTATTCCTGAGTTGGTACCATCTCTATCACTAGTTTTTGGAGTAACATTAAGTTTTCCTCCTCTATAATTAAGTAATGTTCTAACGAAATATTTCTCGTTCGTGGACGGTGGTCGGTGAGGGTTTTCCAGATCCATTGAATAACCTTTTGCCACAGTTGTGAACACTCAGCGATCCAATGATATCCCCTCGCATGTGTGGGTGAACGAAATGCAAACCCCTACTGAGGAAGCATGGGAGGTTACATGCACTAGAGCATCATTTGTTGGCAGAGGCAGGTGAGCCTCTTGAGGCTGCAACACTGCCTCGCCCTTTTCCTCTACGAAAACCTCTTTGCCCACTTGACTGATAGGATGATGTCTGTCCTTGGGGACTGTAGTAGGAAGAGGTGGATGTCCCAAATCCCGACTGATTGGATCTTGTAAAACCTTGGCTCCAAAAGTTATGCTGTGTGTTAAATGTGCCCGTTTGATAAAGGGCTTGGATTTGACCCAATGGGCCTCATTATGACATCGGCGGTAGCCGTGCCTGTAATACAGGCATGGCTTCCGCCGGTGTAATTTTTTTTCCGGCGCCCACGAATGGGCAATTATTGGGTCATTACGGATCTGCGTGATTTTTCCATCGCAGAAAAGTCTGCGACTGAAAAGTTTGCATGAGAAATGTGCGAACCACAAAAGGTTCGCACATTTCCCATGCGAAAACGCATTCAAAACCCCAACATACCCACACCCCCACCCACACCCACAACATATCCATAACACTCCCCCACCCACAGCCTCAACACACCCCCACCCATACCCCCAACATAAACAAACACTACTTACCTTTTTTACACACTGAGTCCCTGCAGCACCAGTTCCCTTTCACTTCCGTGATCGGGAACAGGCGCGGCTTGGTCCTTTTCTTTTTTTTTTCAGGAGCTTCAGGGGTGGCCCCCGTAATCCCCGCTCACTATACCACACAGAATAGTGAGCGGAGTGTTGCGGGGGACACCCCTGCAGTCTTTTTTTTTTATACTTACCTACAATGCTACTACCAAAGGTTCGAATTTTTGGTGTTCGAACCTTTGGTGGTAGCATTTTTCTGACTTTTTGTACGGTCGGACCTTTTTTTTCGGTCCGATCGTACAATTCCCCGGTAATTGCCCATTTGCGGGTGACGGAAAAAAGATGCTCCTCATTCCCATTCGGCCCCATAGGGCTGAATGGGAATGGAGAGGTTGGATGCACCGGCACCATTTATAACGGTGCCGGTGCATCCAACATGCTGTGCTCGCGGGTGCCGCTCTGCCCGCCAGGTCCGACCTGGAGAGCAGAAAGGCACCCGCGAGCACAACTCGTAGTTTGCCGTTCCGGGAACTACGGTACCGTAGACTTATAATGAGGCCCAATTTCTTTAATGTCTCATGCTCTTTCTTTGTAGTTTCCAGTTGGTCATCAACTGCCTTTCCAAAGAGGATTGCATCTTCAATAGGCACAATGATTAAAAATGCCTGTGTCCCATGTGAAAACCTGAATCTCAGAGTCATGAATGGCGTTTAAGCAGGGTGCCTACTGCAATAACTCTACCAGAAGTGTCTGTCGAGTCTAAAATGTGTTTTAAAATGTTTTGTGCTACCTGTTTTCCCTCTGTGTATATTTTTAAAAGGTGCGACTTAACAGACTCGGGCACTGACTGGAGAAGTTTTAGTATTTCTTCTCACTGTGTGTTGTTATTGCTTGCAAGCAGAGTGGTATTGTTTGCAATGCATGTAATATATGCACCATAGGTTGCTATTCTTTTCCCCAAGGTATTCAATCTCTTGCATTCCTTATTGGGAGGTGCCTCTGAACTAGGAAGTGGAACATCAGCCCTTTTTCTAGTGGTGGTGACCACCAGGGAATCGGGCATAGCATGCCCCCTAATATATAGAGGGTCAGATGGAGATGGTTTAAAAATCGATTCCACTCTGGGGCTAATTGCCCGAATAAGTGAGGGTGTAATAAGTGAAGGGGCAATCTCTTTTATTGACTGTAAAAGAGGAATGGCCTGGCTAATGGCCTTTTTCTCATTTAAAATCTCTTCCACACAATTGATGTTGTCCACTGCCTCTTCGGTATTAATATTAAAATGACTTGCAGCTCTTTTCAACAAATCATTGTATAATAATTGGTCGTCAATAGGGGAGCTGTGACTACTCTCCGGTACCACGAAATCCAGAGTGTCAATAATGGTAAAATCTGGGTCATCTTCATAAAACTCATCAGGGTCATCATCTGAATCATCCTGGTCGACATACCAGACATCTTGATCTGCCTGAACTTCCCCTTGGAACGAGTCATGGGAGATGTCTGGCACCATTTGTGTGGGTGATGATTGGCACCTTGGGGATTTTGCTCAGGGTTGCCCCATTTCTAAGGGTGTCCCATTTCTAAATCTAATGTCTTTTGTCTAATAGGGCATTTTCATGAAGTCTACTAAAGAGGAGGCTATATCCATTGTTTCTTCGAAAAGCTCCTTTGACCATGTTCCTGTTCTGGGTGTTTCGGTTAGTGGAAACACAATAGCATCAGGGTCTTCTCGAGGCCTCTTTTTCTGTAAATACAGTGATAAAGGGGCGTGAGCCTCTGAATAATGTGTCACTTTGTCAGGCACAGGAGGTCTATAATAAATGTGTGTGTGTGTGTGTCTTTTTATGGTGTTTATCTTCGCTACCGTGACTTGTGTTTTTTCGATGTGTGTTTCGACATTGGTGAAACATCCATCGAGGGACTTTTACGCATGCTTGTTAGCGCCCGTTTCTCTTTCTCGCCTTGCGCTAAACATGGTTGCAGAAGCAGAGCAAGCTTCTTTGGCACATGGTCGGTAGGCTGCGAGGTGCCTTCCACCAGCATGCGGCCTTGTTTCGATGAATACATCAAAGTGCGGCTCAGGGTTGTGTGATGCTTCTGCTTGCGTGTGTGTGTGTATGTGTGTGTGTGTCCGTCGCCGGGATTCCTCCCCATTATCAAGGTCACAAAGGTAAACAACAAGGTAGAACTCAACAACCACGATTTAAAGGATACTTCAGACTGGACTGGATCAGGAAGGTAGTCTTGATCCTTATTGTCCGGTTTTCCTCAACCGAGGCAATCCTTTGCAATGATATACCTCACTAGCTTTAGAATAAAGCGCTAGAGGAGTTGATCACTTGGAAGGATAGAAGATCTGGACACACCACAGAGGAACGGCACTGCAGGCTGGGATGCCAGAATCAGATCTCTCAACTGGTGTGTGTTGATTGTAGTATGTCCTGCACCGATCACACACAAATACAAAGAATACGATATTAGATGCAACCCGACAATAACTGTCCTACCCTGCCCTAACCTTTATAGCTATTGCTATCCTTACCTCCTAGTTTGTAACGTCCAGAATGGAATTCCAAGGTAATGGAGAAGAAGAAAGTTCCAAGTATCGCGGCAAGAAGCAAAGAGGAGTAAACGGAGGGAAGGGAAGGTTAGTTAGCTGCTATTCCCGAATGGCACGAGGGTCGCGCTAGGTACAGGTTGCTGCACAGAGATGATGAAGGTAACAGCAAGGCGTCCAATTGTCCAGTGCAGATTGATTGCAGAATCAGAGTTGGAGCAGAATCAGGTAAGGAGTGGTTAAGCGATTATTATGGGACACAAAAGGGAAGCGGGGAATGGGGGGGTGGAACAAGGAAAAAGAGGAGGGCGTAGTAATCAACAGTGCTGGCTGGTAGGCAGTGTCTGAAATCCAGGAACAGGCCGAGCTCGAGAATGGTGCGGGCAATGACTGGATCAGAATCGGCAAGCAAATCGATTCCAGAAGACAAACCGAGGTCAATTACAGAGCAGGCAAAACTGCAGACAAGGAGTTGAGAAAGTCAGGATACCATGGAAGCGAGCCGGGTCAAACACAAGTAGTCAATAGCCAGGAATCAAGGACAAAAACACAGGATCAGAAACAATGAAGCTCTGTGGCAGAATCCACAATCAGAAGCACTAAATGCCTGGACACCTCCCCTTTTAAGCCGATTCATTCAGGCTACGATCACGCTGCAGCGCCGTATCAGGTGATTATGTGAAACTATGATACGCAGCGCTGATGCGGTTCGGTTGTAAAGCCTACAACTTGACCATGGCAACCTCCAGGGGAGCTGCCAGCGAGTAAATAAGGAACAAGTGGCAGTCCTGTAAAATGGTTGTAATCGCGGCCGTGGGGAAGCAGACAAAGACAGGGATTTGGATGGGGCAGGTGCGAGTGAAACCATAACACCCATAGCAGCGCGCTGGGACTGCCTTTCCGGGCTTGGGACTGATGTGTGGGAGCCGGAAGGTTCCTTTAAATCATCTTCGGCCTCCAAAAATAAACCTGTCACTGCCTTGCCCTTCCAGGTCCGGCTCAAAGGTGCCGGTTGGGGCTTCTGATTGGGCGATCATCACATGGGCCGCCCACCATTTGGTGCACCTTTGTTTTAGGCATAAATCACTTACAAGATGCACAACACCCTTCTGGGTGGTCCCGGTGAAGGCAGTTGTTACACACTCAATGAGTGTCCCTTCCACCGATATTGGCTGTTGCAGCTTGGACAGAATTTAAAGGGAGTTTTCTCTATTGTGAAGGAGAATTATAAAGGCAGCTAGACAAATGCAGTATATGTAAGTAGTGGGGGTCGGCATTCTCTGCAAAGGTAATCTAATCAGTCTCTCCACTCTCCCTACTGCTAGGCCAAAGCCTGGTGTAGGCCCAAACCTGTTGCCGGATCGCCCATCCGATTCGACAGTCATAATCGGTCATTCATTGAACTATGACTGTCGGTAGCAGCCGTGTAGTTGTGGTTAAGTTGCTAAACCCATAAGAAGACCACTTTTTGGGCAGCTTATTACTTTGCTTCGCGTGGATGAATTAGATAAAACTTTGGCAAAAAAGTATATGACGCTGCTGAATGTTTTGGGAAAGTTGGTTAGGTTTCAGGGCTTGGTCCCGAAAGCGTGCTTTTGTGTTTTTGGTGGAAATCCGACCAGTACCTTTGTTGCAAAGAACTGAAATGTATGTCTAAAAGAATTAGTGATATTTGGCTCTGCAGACAAAATAGAAGAATCAGAAACTAATTTGATCCAGGGTGTGCTTGCTCCCAGCTCTCCAGTTGGAGTTGCTCAAATTGTAAACTCCTTCAGTAATGTTTACATCAATATGAAAGTTAAATTCACAATTTGTGTAAAATTCTGAAGATTCTCATCTTCCACTATATTTATAAGGCATTGGCGCTCCTTAATTTAATAGTGCCAAAAGATTTCTTTGCCAATGCATTTCAGACTTGTGTCCGTCTTCAGGGCTCCTAAGCACTTTATACATATCATATATCATCGGTCAAACAATAATGTATATATTGCATCATCAATCCATTAATTCACACAATTCATCCCAAACAGTGGGTCATGATGAGAAGTCATTCCCCCGTTATTCATATTAAGGCCACGATTAATGCATTTCACCAAAATACATTTTCAAAGTTAAATTCAATTAATGTGGTGACATACCATTTCATGTCGGTATCCAGATAGTCCAAATTCATGAAAATCAACAAACAAACATAAACACAAATGAAAATGAATAATCATCAGTCGCTCAGTAACATGATAATATGTGTAATAAATACGCTGTAATCCAGTATCAACTTCGTTCATAATTGGTGTTCCGTGTACCTGTATTTCAAAAGGGCACTATTTGTGTCCTACGTGGTATCGCTGCGCTAAGCCTCAATTCCCTCAAGTCACTGTGGTGTATTGGAGCAGTCTGTTAATCAAATGAAATAACCCAAATGTATTTACTGCCGCATATCATACCAATGCCTGTTCCTACATTACTAAGTTGATTACTCTTAGCTTACCTTCTTCACTCCATATCCCACCGTGAATGCCGCAACAAAGAACCATCGTCTATTGCAGACACCGCTTTTCTAGCTTGTTGTCTTCCGTTCCCTAGCAACCTGCGCATGCACAGGTTGTACGCGGAGAGTTACTTTTGCTTTCTTCCCGCTATCGAGTGCCCAACAGTAACACTAATGTGTCTTGTAAAGCTTTCAGTATGTGTAATAAAGACAAAGCATGTCATATCACTACTGGTGTTTCCGTATCTGTGTGCTGTTCGCCAACTATCACAGCACCTGTATGCCACACATGTGTGGGTTCTCATAGATATTGTTTACTGTTCTGCTCATGTGTTTAAATGTAATGGGAAGTTCATGTTCCACTTTATGTTAGGCAATTGCTATAATATACTGCACACTTAAAATAATACATGTCATCATTTATGTCATCAATTCTCATAAGTATAAACTTCTAAACTAACATCTAGGTTATTGTTCCCATAAATGTAATGTACAAATGCTGTTTAATTGTGGTTTCGCAGCTGTTCTTTGATCCTCACAACAGCTATGGTTGTTGTGAATTCCAATGGCATCCTAAAACTTCTCCAAATATCCAGTACTTGCGTAATTACTCAAATGTAAGTCTATTTCTCTGTAAGGGGTGTATTATGGCAGGAGCTCCAGCTTCTGCCTTGGGTCCCGCTTGGACAAAATGTTCTCATGGGAAAACAACCACACATTATATTCAAATCAATCTTTCTGAAAACGTTTTATAGATACTGAGCTTTCACCACCTTCAAGTTTACATCCTTCACAGAATACACACATAGTTCGTCTCTTCATTTATCCTGCCTGGTTTTAATGAGTCCAATCTGTCAATCCAATAGGTCGCTTGTTGGTTGAGCCTTCTGTTCAGGTCCTCATATTTGTCTCTCGGTCTCACCACTTCTAGGACCTGGATCTTAATCTGGTTTATGTTGTGCCTCTTCATCTCTCAATGTCTTGCCACTGCAGAGTTCTTGTTATTAGTGCGAATACACGACTTGTGTTCATTCCAACGGATCCTCCCTGACCTTGTTGATTGACCTACGTAGTAGATTCCGCAGGGGCATTTGATAGCATATAGTATGTTGGTTGCATCGCACGTTGCGTAGCTTCTCAATTGTATCTTCTCTCCTGTCCGGGGGTGATTGATTGTATCACCCTTGATGATAAAGCTGCAGTTACTGCAATGTAGACATGGGTAAGTACCCGTTCTCTGTGTCACGGGTGGTCGGGCCGGTGCTCTTGTCTTCACTAGTCTGTCTCTCAGATTTCTGCTCCTTTTATATGCAAATATAGGATTATCTTTGAATAGATGTTCAACTCTTGTGTCATTCCTTAGTATTTGCCAGTTTTTGAGTAGTGTAGCTTTTGATGCGACTACTTTGTAACGAATAACATGACACAAAAACGACAGGGGTATTTGATTTCTGAGGTTTTTCTTTTGTTTGTGTTCTAGTCATCAGTGGTGATAAGCGCTCTTTTTCTGCTGTTATTTCTTCTTGTTTGTATCCCCTGGCTTCAAACTTTCTCCCCATGATCTCAATCTCCTTGTCGCACACCACTGGATCATTCACAATCCTTTTAACACGCATCATTTGGCTGTATGGTAGATTTTTGAGTAGGCTAGGCTGATGAAAACTGCGTCAATGTAAAAGGTTATTGCGATCTGTTTCCTTCCGAAAAATGTTTGTCTCATATCTACCTTCATTGGCATGTATGGCCGCGTCTAAAAAATGAATATCTGTTGTGGAACTCTCATGGGTAAACTGTATACGTGGATTGAGATATATAAACAACTTTTGTAATGTTTCGGATGTCCCTATCGATATGCCAAATATGTCATCTATGTATCTTGTCCACAGTGTTATATTCTTCTTTCAATGTGCTTGTGATAGAACGTGTTCTTTTTTCGAATTTGTGCATGAAACAGTTTGCGTAAGTCAGGGCCATTGTGGCCCCCATCGATGTCCTAGATGTTTGATGAAAAAATGTATTCCTGTATTGGAAATATGAGTTCTTTGAGATGAATTCGAGTAGAACTAGGATAAATTCTTTAACTGCCTTCATTCACTAAAAACCATTCAGTGGCTTCTTGACCTATATCGTGAGGTATAGAGGTATAGAGACTCTTGAAGCCAATCGTAAACATAATTGAATCCTCCATGTAGCCAATCTCATTCAAACGGTTCAGAAAGTGTGTAGTATCTTTAGTGTATGTACATGTTTTTTGTACTAAAGGTTGAAGAAAAAAGTCTACATATTGTCCAAGAGGTTTTAATAGACACTATGGGTCTTCCAGGGGTAGCGTTGGATGCTTATGCACCTTTGGAAGTGTGTATAAATTGGGTACCAAGGGTATTTATTTAACAAATATGCTTTGGTCTTCTCGTTGATCCACTCGAGCTCTTCTGCTTTTTCAAGTAATTCCTCAAGATTCCGCATGATTTCTCCATTGTTGGATCTCCATCTAATCTAGCGTAAGTATTGATGTCACTTAGTTGTTTTTCACACTCATTATGATAATCGGTGCTATTCATAATGACTAGAGCGCCCCCTTTGTCCGCTGGTCTTATAGTAATTTCATCATCTCCAAATAGATACCTCAATATGCCAAACTCATTGCGTTCCAGATTGCTATGTTTCGGACGCTTGTAAGATATTTTCTTGAGGTCATTTAAAGTTTGTCTCTGAAAAATATCAATCAAAGGAATATTCACCGGTGGCATGAAGTTGCTTTTCTTCCTAAATTCCTGTAGAATTTCTTCCTTGGGGTCCCTAATAGTTGTGGGTTCTAGTTCTTCAAAGAAAACTTTAAGTTTGATTTTTCTCACCAGTTTGAAGAGATAGATTTTGGTCTCAAAGAAAGTTGTGCTGTCCGTTGGCACAAAACTCAAGCCTTTCTGTAATACTTCCATCTCTGCTTGATTGAGTGTCCTGGATGATAAGTTAATCACTAGGTTTTCTTTTGTTGTTGGCGTGCTGCTCTTGTCTCCACTCTTGTGTCTCCTATTCCCTCGTCTTGTCTTCTTTCTTCTCTGGATCGTCCTAAAAAAGGTTGTGCTGATGTTGTTGCCTTTACAGATGTAGGAAGATTATTTCCTTGTGTTGTCGTTGTTGCTCCTTCCTCTGGGGGTCTACGTCTACTATCTCTGTCTTCTGAATCTGTACTTGAAGAGTTATCTGTGCTGTCTCTATTGGGCTTCCTCTGTAATGGTGTTGTATATTTGTCCATCCAAGTGTAGACCTCACCATTCAGGTAATCATATGTGTCTCATCGAAATTTCCTCACTTTCTTCCCTTCTATTTCGGTTTTATAAGCCTCCAACCTCAGATTGATGTTAGTGACTATCTCATCCAGCACTTCTTTGCCTAATGTTGTGCATAATTTTTTCTCAATCTCCTCTATTTCAGCATTGAGAGTTGTTACATTCTTGGTCAATTTTTGTATCGTCAATAAGATTAAATCCAGGGAACATTTATTCAAAATCGCCTCCCATTTGCAGATGAATTCTTTATTTTCTTTGCAAAGTGTCGGTCTTCAGTTGATCCTTAAACCTCGCGGGATCCTTTGATTTTTATAATAACGTCCCAATGTTATAGCATGTAACTTACGGTTTATCTCCTTACGAATTAGGTATTCCAATTGTTTGATTCTTCTTGCTGGATCTATGAAGTTATCCTTTTTGGTTGACCATGTAGAGTCAGTTATTTTTGTTAGGATTGCTTCTGCCTCATCTGCTGTGAAACCTAAAGTTTCAGCTCTCACATCCGTTAGTGATTCTATATCGTCAAAGGACATTTCGATTGCGTGCCTCCACCCTATGTGTGTGCCACAAAAAAAGACAAATTATATGTGAAGGGTGGGCACCCCTTTGTATTTAATGTTCAGTTCAATATTTCTTTATATATATTGGGGCACACCTTGAGGCCTTGGCACAAGGTTATAAGATCCAGACAAAACAGAAGAATCAGAAACCAATCTGATAAAAGGTGTGCTCTGCTGACCCATTTCCCTGTTCACTATGCGGACAAAAGTCTCATTGGCATTGGCTTGCAGTATGCCGTGATGTCGGCGAACATTGGACGCGGCTGGTGGTTGGCTGGAGGGAAGCGTGCTGTGCGTCAACATTTTTGGGAAATGCCGCCATGGTGTATCGGAGGACAGTGCAGCGCCGAAAGGGCGTGGCAAACATACTCTACGCCATGTGGTGGTAGGAAGAAGGGATGGAAAGTGTGGAGTGAGAAGTGGTTGATCTGAGATATGTCATTAGGTGGAAGAAGATGGTGGTGTGCCAGCAGTATCCGTGCGTACTGTGCCAATTGACGGGTCCCTCCACAGGCGACTACCATGTGTGGGGAAAGCAAGCAGCATTCATTACAACATGATAGCTTGTGCCGCGACCTCTTACCGTGGTGACCGGTGGCAGCTCAATTGCAGAAGGGGAGTGCATTGCACATGACATAAACATTGTAACATAGCGTGTGCTATGTTGTGTTGTGTGTGGTAAGCCCTTAGCCCCTTCCATGCATGACTGGAGGCCTTGCACCGACAACTATGGGCCCTGGTTGCAAGGTTTGACATTGTTGCCTTGTGTGTGTGGTTTGTCAGCATTGCATACATTGTTGGTGTGATGGGAGCACCGGAAGTGGCATGCGTATATTGTTGGTTCCATGGGTGTGGTCATTGTTAGAACATCCTACAGTTTTTGGTGTATGGCTGGAGATGGTGCATTGACAAGTCTTGCAGTGTGCCCACTGGGTGCAGTGTTGGAATACTGTCAGTACAGAAGAGGGTAGGGTTGAAGTGCATCTTCTATGTGCTTGGATACTGCAGTGTGTGAACTGGGTGCAATGTTCTAATAGTGTGTGCATAAAAGTGGATAGGGTTGAACTGCATATTTTATGGGCTTGGGTAGTGTCCATTGCGCAGAGTGCTGACTACTGTACTGCAAAGTATTGGTTTTGTGCACTGAATAGAGTGCTGGGAGCAGGGCCACTGTTGCGAACAATTGTTTGGTTTGGTTGACAGTAACAACATAGTATGTGAATGAAAGAGGGGTAGGGGTGCCAGAGGCTGTGTTATGTTTGTAGATTCTGCTAACTGTTGCATGTTTCCATTTATAGCTGTAGCACGGTATGGAGGTTGGTTAGGCGTGCATGTGGCTGTGGTACGTTTGTGGATTATAGTACTTGGTCACATTTTAGCATGCATGGTTGCATTACGTCGCGGTGGGTGTGTCCAAGGCCTAGACTATTGGGTGTATGGCCAAAGGATGTAGGCCGTAGGCCATGCACCCAAGAGCCAAGGCCTTTACCACACCCACCGCAGCAATGCAGTTTGGACTGTGCATCAGTCAGAGGGTGGTGACCTGTAAAGAATGGTTGTGGAGCACATTTTAGACTTGATAGAGCACCAGAAGTGAGCTGACATGCATATATTGTTGGTTCCATGGGTGTGGTCATTGTTAGAACATCCTACAGGTTTCGGTGTATGGCTTGAGATGGCACAGTGACAAGTCCTGCAGTGTGGCCCCTGGGTGCTGGGTTGGAGTACTGTCAGTATAGAAGAAGGTAGGGTTGAAGTGGATCTTCTATGTGCTTGAATACTCTGCTTTGTGCAGACTGGTGGGAGTAAGACCAATGTTGGGAAGATTTTGTGGTTTGTTTAGCAGTGACACAATACATTGTGAATGGAAGTGGTTAGGGGTGCCGGAGGCTGTGGTATGTTTGTGGATTCTGCTAACCGTTACATGTTTCCATGCATTGCTGTGTTATGGTGCGGGGGTTGGGTAGAAGTGTCGCTGGCTATGTTACGTTTGTGGATTGTGGTATCTGGCCACATGTTCGCATGCATGGCTCCATTATGTTGTGCTCGGTGTGGGCAAGGCCTAGACTCTTGTGTGCATGGCCAAAGTCATGATGGGTGCGGCTCTGGATGATTTTGGATGCTGAAATTGTGGATTCTTTTGCAGAACTTTCTACTGGAGGTGCTTTTGAAGCACACGGGACTTGCACTCTGAGTGTTTAACGGCAAATATGGAGTGCTGTACAGAAATGATAGTGTTGGATGCAGAGGTCTTGGATGTCATTGGTGCATGCGTGTGTGAATATTTCACAGTACCCAATGAGGGATTGCTGGAAAAAGAACAGTAGAAAGGGAAGAAGTACTGTCCCTGCTTTACTGGGGCACGGCCCTCGCTGTAGCTGGGAAAGCGCATGTGCCACATCCTGCCATTTTGAGCATGGTGGGCATGGAAATGGAGCTGTGGGGATTATCCAATCAGGTTTTCAGAGTGTGGTTGAAAGGAAGGGGCGGTACTATTCTTTCCCTATACTATGTGTAGTGAGGTTGGTAGAGATGGAGAGACGCACAGTGCTGATCGTGGATGATACCTTTGTGCAACATCTGCACAGGTGTGCCATACAGAGAGGAATTGCTGCTAATTTCAGGTTGGAAGGAGTGGATGTTTTGTGGGGAAGTCTCTATGAGTGCAATTCCTGCGGGATGGTTCACCTTTGCAGATATGTGGCCTCTATGGCTACCGTTAATGTTATTGTGGTGCATTATGGAAGTCTATATTTGGGTTACATGTCGTGTGGACGTTTGCTCCGTCACCTGAAGAAGTTGCTGAATGCAGTGATGCAGGTTTTTCCCACTGCTAAGGTCGTTTTCTCATGCATAACACCAAGAGGGCTATGGGGCCATGCCGGTGTAATTTGTCCCCAGCCAGAGCTCGCAAGGTGTCTTATAAACAGAAGCATGTGTGAATTTATGTGCACTGCTGGGATGTTCTCCACCCACTATGAGATCATGCGGTCGCAAAATATGCACTGGTTCCATAGGAATTGCATTTATTTGACCGCCATTGGCAATGCCATTTTCTTTTACACTGTGCAAGAAGCATTGAAAAGAATTCAATAAAAATGTAAGGAGGAGAAGCAAACAGAAACTCATATAAAGAGAGAAAAAAAAGGTTATTTACAAGCATGTAAAAGAAACACAAAAAAAATAATAATATTTTCAGAGCTACCACTACAGACCCAATCCCCTACCCTGTTTCAAATGTCTTTTACCCCTCCTCCCCTTCCTAGCACGATAACTTGGCCGATTCCGCGGTAGTTTCAGGATTACACATGCCACATCCGGGCCTTTTCAGGATGGCAGGCATGGAAATGGGACTGTGGTGGCTAACGCATTGCTCAATAAGGTTTCTGGTTGTGGTGTGTACGTAAAAACTGTGGTCTATTTGTACAGAGAACTGCAGGAGGCTATGGTTGAAGTGTGCAAGATAAGGGGAAGGCACCCTGTTTGTATGCATGCACTGTATGTACTTGTTTAAAGTTGCTAAGAAACATTTAATGCTGCTTTTTTGCAATATTCTTGCGAATTTTGTTTGGCAAATTGGTTAGTGCAATGTAAGGGGCAGGCATCCTGTTGTCATGCATGCAATGTGTGTATGATATGATATGGCATTTATAACGCGCCTACACACAAGTGTTTCAAGGCACGACGAGGCAAGGGAGGGGGAACAAAAGGGAGCCAGAAACAGCAATCCTACTAGGCCAGGTGTCACTCAGATCGCACAAGTGCATGGGTAGGGGGAAAGTGTAGTACATGGGAAGAAGAATAAATAACAATAAGTAAAAATACAACCCGCTGGTGGCAAGTTCAAGGGTAAGTGCAGACATTAGGTGGTGGTGGGACTGTTAGGGATACAGAAAACAGTCCCCAAGTGTGGGGGTTGCTAGAAAGGCAGTGCAGGGGTGTGACTGGCGGGGGAGGTGGCCTTGGCCCGAGATCAGAGGGTGGCCAGGTAACCAGTGCAGAATCAGTTTTAGCCAGGAAGTCAGCAGGGGAGGGGAGGAGAAAAAGTAGAAGCAAACAGAACGGTTTTGAGGTGCTTCCGGAACCGGAGAAAGTTATCCTCAAGTTTCAGGGAGGCAGGGAGGCTGTTCCAGAGAGAGGCCTCAGCTGAAGAAAGAGATCTACCACCAACTGGTTGCTTGGAGAACAGACTGACCCTGAGGGAGTTGGAGACGGATGAGCGAAGTGCTTGAGCAGGGAGATATTTAGGAAGTGAGAGTTGAAGGTATTGAGGCCCCAGGGCCCAGAAGGCCGTGTGGATAATGCAGAGAGTTTTGACCTTCATCCTCACAGCCACTGGGAGCCAGTGCACACATTTCAGTCCCGGAGAGATACGATCCCTGGCCTTGAGGCCAAGGACAAGTCATGCAGTCCTGTTCTGGATCATTTGCAGAGGGCAGAGAGTAGAAGCATGCAGATTTAGAAAGAGGCTGTTGCAATAGTGCAGCCTAGAGAGAACCACAGCTGTGGAGACAGTGAGCTTCTGAGAACTTGGCTTAGGTTGGTAAGATACATTCAGTTGTGGTTTTGGTGCAATATTTTTACAATTTATGTAACAGATGGGTTAGTGCGGGGAAAAATGTGTAGCATTGTCGGAAGGAAAGAAGAGAGTTCCTGTTTTGATATTACAATGGGTGATATGGGTAAATGAAAACGTTATACCATTGAAGTGCCACTTGATGGTAGGTGATAAAACAGTATGGGCCTCATTAAGAGGTAGGCGGTCCGGTAATAACGATACCGGTAAGGCATTGTCGTCATCGTTTACCGGACCATCACAACCTGCAATGCCGGCCCTACCGGCATCGACAGGGACCCGCTGTGACCGTGCACCACCATACCGGCATGCACACGGGCGCCGTGCCAGTAACACCGGCATGCTGCAGGGAAGAGGACATTACGAGTCGCACGGACATGCACATACCGGCATCCAGATGCCGGCAAGAAGGGTCACCATGATGCCGGTAACACTGGCATCGCGGATCACCCGTTAATAGCAAACTGCTGTGTAACCAACTGCCACAGGTGCACACAATCAGCACAGGTGGAGGCAATGGAGCCTGGCCCTGCACAAAGGAGCACACCCACACAACACACCCCTTCCAAGACCAAAATGATTCCACTTGCAGTTGAGATACTGGAGCTGTAGGACATGCCTGCACTGCTACTCCTTGAGCAGGCAGCACAACAGGGATTACAGAGGAGACACAGGAAGAGAAGGAGGGTGAGACTGGGCCAGCAAATCTCACCAGTGCAGGCAGTGGTTCCCCGCAGGCAGCCACCAATCCCTCACATAAGGACAAGTCCATTCAACTTAACCCCAGCACAGATTCACACCCTGTACTGCCTGGACAGGGACACCATCACCACCATTGTGGATCTAATACATGATGACTTGGTCAGCCTGACCAACATCCGCACCACCATCCCCCCTCTGCTGAAGGTGGTGTCTGTGCTCCACTTCCTGGCCACAGGCACCTACAGGCACACAGTGGGGCAGCTGCATGGCATCTCTCAACCATGTTTTTCCGGTGTGCTAAACCAAGTGATGGATGCACTCTTAAAGCATGCAAGGGCCTACATATTCCTACCGCGTACAGCACAGGAGGTGAATGACACCAAAATTGCATTTCATGCACTGGCAGGCATGCCCAATGTCATTGGTGCCCTGGACTGCACCCACGTGGAGTTGGTAGTCCTGCATGCCGTGGAGGTGGTGTACCACAATCGGAAACTATACCACTCCATCAATGTGCAGATGGTGTGCAATGCAAGCGAGATTAAAACACATTGCTTTGCCAGATGGCCAGGATCCACACATGATGCAATGGTGCTGCGGAACTGCTCGCTTCCCCGCTACATGGAACGACTTGCTGCACGACGTGTCTGGCTGCTGGGTAAGTCTGATCACAGGGCCATGGGTGTGTAAATGGGGGGGTGACATGCAGATGCAGCCTGTCTGCATTCCTGGTAAATGGGGGTATTGTTGGGGGGGGAGGTGACATGCATATGCAGCCTGTCTGCTTTCCTGGCAAATGGGGGTTTTGTGGGGGCTGGGGGGTTGACATGCATATGCAGCCTGTCTGCTTTCCTGGCAGCCTGTCTGCTTTCCTGGCAGCCTGTCTGCTTTCCTGGCAATGTTTTTTTTGGGTGTCTGGACCCTGTCCTTGGTGGCAAATACGGTGTCCTTGTGCATACCAACAAAATGCATGACACTGACAATGGATGCAGACGTACCATGGCTGTACCTCATTGTGCAAATGCCAGATACAAATATGCGCCCACCCCTGCACATTTCCACTGGACATCATCAGAACGCAGCCACAGGTACCACAATGCACCACCCTGCAGTCACAAAGCCAAATACACATGAGCGTATCAAAGGACCTCACAGGTCATGCATCCATGACTGGTCAAGACGAAATGCCACACATGGAAACCTCTATCACTGCCCCTCACCGACAGAAACACTGCATAATACCATGCCAACATGTGCACATGAAGGCAAACTCAAAAATACCATGCCACAAGGTATCGAAAATGTAATCCATCAAGTAGTCAACATCACCAACATTTGTGCCATTTCAGCAGTAACAATCCACAGCACTCCAGTGCCAGCATGCCAGTCGACACCAAGCCACATCCAAGGAACGTATCCCAACATTGGCGGACCATACCAACAGCCACATTGTGCCATTGTCACATGTGTGAAGATGCTGAGGGACATGTGCATGGAGTCACCAATCATCAGAAAGCATGATTGCCAAACACACCTGAAACATGATGGACGTCAGCCTAATGCATTGGTAAAATCACAACATGCATATAGTAACATCCTCTCCGACACATCCCTCACATGTGAGCACATCATGGACCCTTGCACTCCATCTAGGTGAGTGGTGAATCTGATGTCAATGCACATAAATCGTGTACGTCAGCCAGGCCCCCTATCATGTATTGCCAAGTAGTACACATACCTGATATTGGCGCAGATGCATTGTCAATAGCTGCCGTTGAAAACCCACTGCACATGAACATGAACAATGTACATGATATGCACAAATGGAATGGAATAAATGCTCACACACATACATCATTGTGCTCCCATGCAGGTGATGCTGGATATCCCCTGAAGCCGTGTCTCCTCAACCCTGTCCGGATTCCGCAGAACAGGCACGAGGAGGACTACAATCGTGCTCATATACGCACTTGTGTCGTAATAGAGCAGACCTTAGGGCTGTTGAAGGCACGGTTTCGCTGCCTCGGCAGGTAGGGTGGCACACTCATCCACGGGCCTGAGAAGGTGGGCAAGATCATAATGGTATGTGCCATGCTGCACAACATGTGTATCCGGGGCAACGTACCGCTGCCAGCTGACATGGACTAGCCACCACCGGGCAAGGATAAAGATGATGATGATGCTGATGCACATCGGCCAGGTCGCAATGCACATGAGGGACGTGCTGTCCGCAGGTCCTTGATTGGCCAATATTTCTGATGCACTGGGATGCAGAGGGTTCTTGAAACGTGGGACTCTGGGCCCCGGACACTGTTGTACAATAAACTGACACACACTCAAGAAGCAATGTCCAGTCTTGTGTTTTTTTGACACAACAGGTGTATTGATCTGGTGAAACTATTTATATGTATGTCCCCCCCACCCGCAGTACATCAAAGTCTACCCACCCCCACCCCCAACAGCCCCCCACACACCCATGCCCCCCACCCCCCAACAGCCCCACACACCCATGTCCCCCGCCCCCAACAGCCCCACACACCCATGCCCCCACCCCCAACAGCCCCACACACCCATAACCCCCGTGTGTGAATGTGGAGTCGACTCCCCCTCGCTGAAGTGGGCTTCAGGCACATGCACATGCACATGCACATGCTCAGGGGGGCCCTGTGGTGTGTCCTGCGGGCTGGGCGTGTGTCCGCCATCCCCCAACATGCTGACTCCTGCATTAGGATCCCCCTCAGGCCCCTCGTCAGCACTGTGTTGGGCCGATGCTGCAACCTCGTCCACAGAACTGGTGGCTGCTGAGTGTGTGCCGTGAATGTCGCTTGCCACTGATGTAGGGTCATCCTCGGGAAGGGGTGTCTCCTGGGGGGCTGATTGTTGCATGTGGCCTGCCTTCCTAGCCGCAGCCTCTCTCGGCAGGTGGGCCTTGCAGACAGGGGTTCCTCCACCATGGTGCTCCAGGGTGACAGGGGCAGGTGGCTGCTCGGCCTGTGGTAGGGGCTGTGTACCCTGTTGGGCACTGGGGTGTGCTCTGGCTCTCCCTTTGGTAGCTGCTGCACCCCTGGATGTTGATGGCCTTGTGGCATCGTCCTCACTCCTGGTCTTCCTTGCAGGTGTTTTTGATAGTGCTGCGGCATCATCGCCGTCTGAATTTGTGCCTGTGGGGGATAGAGAGACAGGGCACCATTAATGGGAGTACTTGCATCCTGCATGCATCGGTGTTTGTGCAGTTTGGGGCATGTGCTTTGTTGTGTGCTGGTTGGAGTGGCGGACATGGTGCTTGCTGTTTGGGGGGGGGATTGCTTTGGCATCCCTCAGGTGCAGCCATGATGTCCATGGTGTCTGTTGTGAGGCCTACAGGTGTGTTTTGTGGCTTGCGTGCTGTGTGCCATGTGCTGTTGGGTTGGGTATCGGGGTGGCTTCGGTATTGGGGAGGCATGCAGCATGCATTTTGATGTAGCAGTGGAGAGGCCAGCATCATGACGTGGGGGGGGAGGGGGCGGGGGGGGGGTAGGGGTGTGTGTGTGTGTGTGTGTGTGTGTGTGTGTGTGTGTGTGTGTGTGTGTGTGTGTGTGTGTGTGTGTGTGTGTGTGTGTGTGTGTGTGTGTGTGTGTGTGTGTGTGTGTGTGTGTGTGTGTGTGTGTGTGTGTGTGTGTGTGTGTGTGTGTGTGTGTGTGTGTGTGTGTGTGTGTGTGTGTGTGTGTGTGTGTGTGTGTGTGTGTGTGTGTGTGTGTGTGTGTGTGTGTGTGTATATGCATTTGTTGCTTGTGTGTTCATGGTGCAGGTATGTGGAATTTGGGATAGGGATGTGTGTAGGTGTGGATATTGGGCCAATCATTTTTTCTCATCGACTTTACATTTGGTGTACAACTTTGTACTTGGGATGTCAGGGGTGTTTGGGGTCTCCTGTGGTGCGCATCGGGTCACTCACCATCATCCGATGTTGGGACTCCATACTCTGCTTGTCCAACTCCTTCAATCGCCTCCATGTCCATGATGGAGCTACATGTCTCCTCCCACCTGGCCAACTTGATGGGGGAGTTTGGACTGCCATCTGTCGCCTACCCCTGGCTGCGGTTGGCAGAAAGTATGTTCCTGACTCGCAGGCGCAGGTCGTCCCATCTCTTCCTGCAATCCTTGATGGTGCGTGGTGTGGTTCCGACCGCACTGACCTTCCTTGCGACCTCCTCCCATATTTCTTTTTTACACAATTGTGCTGCACGCCTCAGGTCTGCACAGAATACGACGTCTGCCTGCTCCACAAGCGTGTCTGTGAGCATGTTTAGTTAATCGTCAGAAAAGCACGGTTTATGCAGGCGAGCTGTTCATTTCCTTGTAGCCTTCGAGATGTCTTCCAGCAGGGTTAGGGATATTCAGTGCACAGGTCCTGTCAGCCGAGGATTACAATGGATTGTGTTTTTCAAGATGGCCACCGGCGCATTTCCCGTTCCGGCGCGATGCCGTTGCTTCCGGTGGCGGTAATAGCAGAACTGGTAGTAGCAGTGTCGTTAGTAACAGTGCAGTTATTTAGGGGTACAAGATGGCAGAGGCGGTTTCAGCGCATTTGTTGAGGCCGCTAAAGGGGGGTTTAGGGACATTACCGGCATGGCGTTATGTCCATTACCGGCATGCCAGTACGCGCATGCACGCTGACTTGTAATCAGACGCTGATTACAGTGCCAGTGCTACACGGAACCGTTCGTAACGGTATGCCGGTAATTGACATTTCATACCGCCTACCTCGTAATGAGGCCCAGTATGTTTTTTAACTACGTAATGGACGTTCAGTGGCAGATACCGTGCTCAGAGGCACTTATAATAGAGTTGTAAACATACTGCAGAAAAATGATTCATACCTCTACTTTGTGGTGATGGGTGGCCATGTGGATATATGTGGATGCAGAACTCTTGCATAGTTTTACTGAACTTTCTAGTGGACGTGCTTTCGAATGACACAACACTTGCAGTCTGAATGTGTAACGGTACATATGAAGTGTTGTACAGAACTGACAGTGTTAGATGCTACCGTCTTGGATGGGATTGGTGGATGCGTGTGTGACTATTTAATACCAATGAGGTAGTGGTGGACAAAAAATAGCGGAAAGGGAAGAAGGACTGCTCCTGCTTTACTGGGGCGCAGCCCTTGCGGTCCTTGGAGAAGCGCACGTGCCACATTCTGCGCTTCTCACCATGCTGGCCAATGCGACTGTGAGGATTGTCCAAACAGGTATTGCAGGTGTGGTTCACAGTTCACAGGAAGGGGCAGTAACACTGTTTTTCATTACTCTGCGTAGTGAGGTGGGCCGACATGGAGAAACGCATTGTGTTGGTTTTGGGTGATGCCTTTGTGATAGATCTGCACAAGTATGCCCCAGAAAGACACTTTGATGGCGATTTCCGTTTGGAAGGAGTGGACGCATTGTGGAGCACTGTCCATGTCTGCAATTTCGGCGATATGATTGCACTTTGCAGACAAGTGGCCAGTTTTGCTACTGTTCATGTAGTTGTCGTGCATTACGGGGGAATGCATTTGGGTTACATGGCTTGTTCACGTTTGTTCCATCAACTGAAGAGGTTGATGAATGCAGTGAAGAGGCTTTTTCCACTGCCCAGGTGGTTTTCTCAGCCATACCACCAAGAAGAGTATGGGACTATCCTAATGTATGTTGTTCCCAGCCAGAGGCTAAAAGGGTCTCATCAACAGAAGCATGTGTGATTTTTTTTTTGTCCACTCGTGGGATGTTCTTCTGCAACAATTCACTGCAGCACCAGACAAGCCATGGCTCACATCAGAGTTTTGCAATAAATTTGCAAGTGCGCCCTGTCCTTGAACATCTGCAAGGCAGCGTTTTTTTGCTCTGAACTTGAGAATACAACCACTTGGGGGATCCATTTGAAAAAATCGCTTTCTAATTACTTACCTGGAGAGCCTCTACAGACCTCTCTCTCTTTATGACGGTGTGTCCTCCGATCTATCCGGAGTATAAATCCAGCAAGCCTATCAGCACATTCTTAAGTGCACCAGTTTTTACTGTGCTTCATTCCTTGACTTTAAGTGAAATTCCGCTTAGCCCTTCAAACCAGTAGGCTGCACATCCTGGCATGACCTAGGTGAATCACTAAGCAAAATAATCAAGTTGAATATCAAGTGGGGTATAGAGTAACCGACTATTTGGAAGAAATTGTGTCCTGAGGATGGCCCAAAAGAAAGAATAAAAGACACTAGGGATACTGTCCTAACATTGTAAGGCATTTCATGTCGACATTTATCTGAGTCACCCATATAAATTGTGTGTGGGACTTCTGATGCAAACAAAGTAGGCACAAATGTGTATATCTTGTTTTGCCCCATGATGTGTTATTTATATGTAATGCATTTTTCCGTTTTTCCTTTTTTTAAAAAGACTTTTCATATAAAAAAGAATTGTATGTAACATGACATTTGTTTTGTTTGTGGCACTATGTGCCCCTTTTTTAGTCATATACAACATGTAATAAATTTCGTTTTTTGATCATTTCATCTGTGTTGGGTTCCATGATGTATTATAGACACAACAGCAAACTGTATTTGTTTAGTTTGTAAACTGTTTTTTTCACTCGAACCTTTGGGCTCTGGAAAGAGGGGTAATCAGACTCACCTTATATTTTTGCTTCTGCAACAATGACATCATGAAATCTCAAAATGCTGAGTTTTTCCATGCATATTGCAATTTTTTGTCCAGCATTGGTGATGCTCTTTTGTTTGCCCATCTCCAGGAGGCGTTGAAAAGTTTACAGTAAGAATGTGAGGAGGAGAAGAAAACAGAAAACCCCATAAATAAAGGTGTTTCTATAGAAGCACCTAAAATAAAAAGAAAAAAAACAAAGGCTCTTTTCAGAGCCACCGCTAAAGACAAAATCCCCTACCCTGATTGCTATTTATTGGGACTGTGGAGACTAAGAGATTGCGCAATAACGTTTCTGGGTTTGCTGTGTACGCAGAGGACTGTTGTACAGAACTGATAGTGTTACATGGACAGCTCTTGAATGTGATTGGTGGATGCGTGTGTGACTATTGAACAGTACCCAATGAGGGTGTGCTGGAAAGAATATAGTGCAAAGGGAAGGAGGACTGTTTCTGCTTTTGTGGGACGTGGCCCTCGCGGTACTTGGGGAAACGCACGTGCCACATACTACCGTTTTCAGCATGCAGCCCATGGGAATCGGACAGAGGGGATTATCAGTACTGAAGGGGTGGTTCACAAGAAGGGCACTGTGCATAGTGCGCCGGGCTAAAATGGTTGCCATTACTTGCAAAAGTAATGTAGCACAGCAGATTTGGTGCAACATCAAATACAGCTGAAAGCTAATGTGGCCATTTACTTTGTTCTGAAAAGCTACAAACAGATTGCGGAGCAGCTTTGGGGTGTGGCATTTTGTAAGGCTGCTGTTGAGACCTTGCACCCGCAAAACAGGCCTACATTGTTCAAATAAATACATACATGTGCAATGGCACATTGTGGGGTGTTTGTAAGTGTGTACTTTCCCAATAACACTCCGTAGATTGCAGAACACTGTACTTTTCCGCTGTCCATGGAACAGATTGTGTCTGTGAAATAAGAGCCCACGCACAGCGTGGGTGCGGTCGCATGGTGACGTCGCAAATGTTCTCGATTGGCATGGCTGTCCGCACGACACGTTTTGGGCGGAATACTTTGTGCACATGTGCATAGGTGCCCTATGCACACCGTTGGGATCGCTGTACCTATCAATAGTGCGACACACGTGCGCCAACCATTTTGGGACAAGCTGGGTGTTTATAGGATATAGCAGGTGGGATGTTTATGTGTACAGCTACCTGTAGGATGTGGGTGGGCGGCTCGAACTAATTAAACTTCTTCACAAGTTAATTTGCATATGCTGGACAGGGGCGGTGTCACCAGGAGATAGAGGAAGAGATACGCATACGCGTACTTGTGCAACGGACAAACGTCCGCTCCCACAACTAATTATAAGTGGTTCACAAGATGCAGACATGCGTGTCAAAGTGGCGTTGTACGGATGCCTCCATTGTGATTGCGGATAGGCTGGGCAGGTGCAGTGTCTGTAGGACACCTGTCTTTTGCTTAATTGCGGTCATTCCCACCAGTATTATGCGCCGCTGAGTCATAACAGCATTTTACAAACAAAGGAAAAGCCACATGTACACTCAACAACAATTTAAATATCAACGTATACTTGCACACATTCGTACATACTATTAGGAATGGGAAGGGGTAGCAGAAGTGGATACTTATTGTGGGGAATTGGGGATTTATACAAGTTGGTCGTGAGGGGAGGAATGGATTTGAGGTATCATCGTTAATGTCTCTGATCACACGGATTTTGAGGGGATGGCAGGATGTGAAATGGGGAAGGGGTACATGTGCAGGTCGGACAGTGCTATTTTATTTTCTCCACAATATGTCCTTGTACGTAATCTTTTAAGGCGGCGCATTTTTCACCCATTCCTCCATTTTGGCTTCCAGGCTGTCCAGTTTGCTATTTACAGAGTTTCTTTCCTTTCCTGTGCCCATATGCTCTTGTGGAAGGGATGCCGCTTGTGCTGCCTTGCTTTCCGTTCCAATATGTTCTCTTACAGAAAAAAAAATCTATTAGGTGTACATGAAGCAATAGATATTAAATATTTTACATTTCGACTGTGGTGCATACCAATGGTGTTACTATCGTAAGTCATTGTGTTATGAGGGAAATTCTCTTTTAGCCACTCCAAGGTGCTTGCCATTGCTGCGTAAAAAAAGAAACGTTATGCTTATCTACTATTGTATACTGCACCACCTGTGCAATTATCAGACAAACTCAGCTTACTATGTTGTAGTGACACCCTGGGTTTAGTACTTTCCAGTCCTTACTTTGGCAGTTTGTGCTTTGTTCCCATGTAAAGTAGCAGTGTGGTATGATTGTTGAAGGCAGACGTCACTTCTCTTGTTGGTGCATTACGTTATGGTGTACTCCCTAAGCGTTTGTGCTGTTTGTTTCATAAGTGAACAATTTGCAGACCTACTCTATTTTCCCTTACAATTCATGTACATGGTGCTGTTTGTACTTGTGTTTTCTGAATGCCACTATGTAGAGGAGCCCCTGCCTTTCTGAGCAGGTTGGATGCCATCCAAAGTTCGCAACCAGACGCATAGTCTGCGACGGTTGTGCGCATTAAAATGGTGCCAGCGGGTTCAGTATGTTGTACAGTACATCTTTACAAACTAAGGGTATCCTGGTAAAAAGCTATAAAATTCAGTGAAAAAACATTGTTACAGGGACGTTATGGTTACAGGTAAAACCGAAAAACCCCTGAAATTCACCAGTTATGGTACCCTAAGCAACCATAACTCGCGCTACCACTGTGTACTGCAAGGACTAACACCCATGACATCAACAATGACATCACAAATGTCATTGATGACATCACTGGCTTTCCGAAAGGCACTCAAAACCTGGTATTTTCCCTAAATCGCATAAGGGACCACTTGGACACCAATTGGGCAGAACGGGCTGGATTTGCATCACCACAGGGAGGTAAGAACAGTCTGGACTCGGAAGCCAGCTTTAGTGATCAGTCTGTTTCAACGCTAGAGACTGCTGGCTCTGCAGCAATGGCCTAGCAACTCTTTTGAGCCAACAAGCTGACTGTGCAACCCAAACCACGCTACAATCTCACAACTCCAAGCCTGAGACATAAGACTTATGCTCTTACGCTATGACTGGGCCCGCTTACTGTCTCCGACCAGACACGGACCACGCCCTAAGATTAGGAGATGTATCATCTCCATCTATCGGGAAACTAATACCCTGTAGCCAATCTCCTAACAGCACTTATGTTCTTTGCATCGACTAAGCTTGTTCGTTATCTTCCTCCAAGCATGCACTGCGTTACCAGTCCATGAGATGTCAACCTGTGTCAATCTTACTCATCTGTTAATTAATGTTCAGAACTACAAACCCATGTTCAAACAATTACAATTGGGCCTGCTCCTGTCAACCTGTGTCAATCTCACTTATTTGGGAATTAATGCGCAGAACTACACCCCAGAGCCTAATAGCACTTATGTTTCAAACATTACAACTGGGCCAGACCAGATCATGTCGTCCACCCCGTATACAAGGTGGTCTCTGATCAAGTCAGGTTACCCTGATCTGCATAGGAATTTATGCAATGAACTTCTTCACCAGAGGTGCAATATCAATTATGCTTGCTCAGACTTGCTCTTTTGTCTCTTGCAGATATGCAGAAGAAGAACCTGAATACGTCCAAAAAGCACCTTCATGCATCCTGACCAGAACCCTATTCTGGAAGCTTTTCAGAAATATGTTTTCAGTGATTTCAAGAAACGTTTGTTCACAAACATTAAAAGGTTATGGAAAAACACAGACATAATACTGAAACCAGCCAACAAGGGAGGGAGCCCTATTGATTATGGATACTGCCAAATATCATCAAGAGATTGAATCACAATTAGCGGACATGGAAACATATGGAGCAACCCCACTGACCAAGTACGTAATATCATCAAAACGGTTCTTGAGTAAGCAGAGACGAATGCGTTCATTACTAATCACACTAAGGCATTCTTACAAAATACCCATCCAACAATGCCTGTTGTGTATATACTACCGAAGATACATAAATATTTGGAAAATCCTGTTTTCCAAATCCAGGTCGCACAATCATCGCAGTGACAAACAGTCTTCTGGAACCACTAGCAAAATACAGGATTATCCAACCATTAGTTCAAACCACCAGAACCTACTTCATAGACACAAATGACTTTCTGTTGGAAATCCAATCACTAAATTTTGAAAGCCAGAAAGACATTCTTTTAACACTTGTTGTAACCAACCTGTACACCAACATTATGCACAAAGCAGGAATTGAGTCTGTAGAATCGTTACTCTTGTCAACATTGAATGTAATGCAGATAAGAACTTCCTACTGAGTTTACTTAAAATTGTCCTCAGCAGCGCCTTTTTTATGTGTGAAGATGGATACTTCATCCAAATAGCTGGAACATCAATGGGAGCCGCTATGGCTCCGAGCTATGGTAATACCTATTTGGTTTTCTTAGAGGAAGAATACATTTTCAACTGTGCACACTTGAAATGTTTCAACCAGATTACTCCCATGATCAAATTCACAACGAAATATAGCAAGTCTTCCCTGGAATTTCTTGTTGTGGAAATTTATGTCAAAGATGGAATTTTGAACACAACTGTTTGCACAAAACCTACAGACAAAAACAGCATCTTACTATTCTTCAAGCTTCCACCAGAAAACCACCATTGAAAGCATTTTGTTCAGCCAATTTCGGAGGTACAAACGCATCATATCTGAAACAGAATAGAACACATGAAAAATGTATGAACTAAGGAACAAATTCTTGGAGCAGGGAACTCCCAAGAAAATATCAAACAAGCAGCTTTGTAAACAGAAGCAGTGTCGAGACAATTGACTTTAACTTCAAAGATCAAAGTTGGTATGTGGACCGACTTATTCACACCAAAGTACCTGAATCAAAAAAATATTGAAACGTGACTGGAAATTATTACAATTGGATCCCATTAGCTCTGAATTGTTTCCAACCCCACCAACTTTTGCATACCCCATTCAATAAGGGATGCAGTGATTAGAGCCGACAATACACCGAAGAACAAATAATGTTTTGAAGGCACTATCCCATGTAACAATTGTCAACATTGTCACAATGTAATAAAGGGTAACTCAATCATCCATATATAGGACATAAGATTGCTCTCCATCATTCCCACGACTTGTGAGTCTGCCAATGTCTATGGCATTAAATGAACATGTGGTATTTTCTACATAGGTATCACCACGCGTAAGGCCAAGACACGTTGGACAGAAAAGTCAAACATCAGAACTAGATCAGAAAAATCTCCATTAGCACAACATTCCCTCCAGTTACATCATACTATTGCACAAATGAAAGTGATAATATTAGAACAGATGAACCTACTTAGATGAGGGGGTGATCTTAATAGAAGATTGCTACAGAAATATTGCATGGATAGAGACTAGACAGCCTAACGCTGCAAAGTATGAACACAGAATCTGATCTTACCTGTTCTGTTATATGTAAAAACAGAGTCCATACTGTTATGTGAAAAATTACAGAACTATTGCATGCAGTGATCAAAATTGAGGGGCGCTGGGTGCCGTTTAGCTCCTGGCAGAGGCAAGAGTGCGCCTGGTATTCTCTTTTAAAGTCCAAGGCAGATGTTAGTTTCAGCTCGTGCTTGATTAGCCCCATGGGAATGTACATAAATCGACCTGTCAGCCTCGCACAAGTTAAGAGAAAAGTTACTTCTCAATTAAAACAGAGAAAGTGTGTCACCAGAATCCTTTTTAATAGCACCACACCTGAAATTGTACAAATTGGAGTAACAGCTCCTGCATATACGACACTTGCCTTTCTAAAATGCATACACAATCTAAAACGTTTTAACGTTTTTTCTTAAGCTCTGCTTGCATTGCTGGGAAGAGCCGGCGCAGAGGGAAGGCGGACCAGCCGGGGAGAGCGGATCATCGGCAGCTGGATAAGGGAGGAGGAGCGGCCCAAGGACGAACCAGCGACTGTGTAAATAGAGAGCCGGTTGTAGGGGTGCGCGGGGCGGGCAGAACCCCGGGAGAGGCTCCGGATAACAAGAGGCCAAGAAGAGTGGAGGCAACCCGGTGGGCTTATGTCGACTCACAACGCAGACAGCAAGCCCAAAGGGGGGAGAGAGGCACTGGGGGCTGGGTTGGAGGGAAAAGCAGTGGAGGCCCAGCCGAGGCGGGGAGCTGTCCGAAGAGAGGTGAGAGGCCCGCCCCAACAAGGAGAACCGAACCGGAAAAGCAGGCAAGTGCGCTGGGTCTGCGTAGGAACTTGGCTAGCAACAGAGTGGTGGACGCAGCGCGAGGGAGGCACTGGAGGTGAGCCGTCCCCCGGGGGACACCAAACACGCATGAGAGCACCACCAGCGGGAGGGTGTGCCTAGGGGCAGAAGTGGAAGGCATCCATCCCGTGGAGCACCTCGGAGTTCAGATTACCGCGACACTCAAGGGGTGGTATGCAGCAAACTATCTCCCCCTGCTAGAAGGAATAAAGAAGGATTTGCATAAATGGCGGGCCCTGCGAATCTCATGGCTGGGCAGTTAGGATGGTCACACTACCACGTATGCTGTCGCTATTTCAGGCAATTCCGCAGGCAGTACCGACGAGATTCTTCATCGAGCTACATTCTCTGACAAATTAGTTCATATGGGAAGGGAACAGGGCAAGGATGAATAGGCACCAGCTGGCAGACCCTAGGAGGGAGGGGGGGCTGGCCCTGCCCTTCTTTAGGCAGTACTATGAAGCATCCCAGCTACGGGTTATCAGGGAATGGTCACATGTAGGTGAGAAAAAGCTGTGGGTCAGGATGGTCAGGGCAGTGACAAAACATAACCTGGAGGAGGTACTCTGGCTGCGGAAACAGCATAGGCCAAAACATATGTATGGAAGCACCATAACAAGCTTAATGGCGGAGAACTGAGACAGGCTAGCTAAAACGCAGGGTATCACATCCTTCCCACCCCCCTTCACACCCATTTTCAACAATGGAGACTTTACACACGGAACTGAAAAGGGAGCGTTTAGGAAGTGGCAGGAGGGAGGATGCAAGAGGATGCGGGATATGTTTCAAGATGGGGAGATTTTGTCCTTCACGGATTGTAAAAGAGTATTCGCAACTGGAGAAGGGGAGAGGCTTAGATACGCTCAGCTATGCCACTGTCTGCTACATCTGACAAACAAGGAAGCGGCCAATAGAGAGGAAACTCCTTTCGAGAAATTCCTGATGTCAAATGACGGGTCCAAGGGGCTGATCTCTAATCTATATAGGATAATAGATGACGTGATCCCTAGATAACAATGGCTGTACATGAAAAGATGGGAACAGATACTGGGGAGGGACATAGAAAAGGATGAGTGGAAGAAACTATGGGGGAAGATTCCCAAGCTGACCAGGGCCTCCCAGCTACAAGAAGGCTGGTATAAAATACTTTTTGGGTGGCATTACACGCCAGCTCGCCTTCACAGAATCTACCCAGGGGCATCAGGAGAATGTTTGAGAGGTTGCGGGAAAAAGGGCACAGCGGAACACATATGGTGGAGATGCCCGAAAATCATCCCCTTCTGGGATGAAGTGCAGCAGGCACAAGAACAGGCGTACAGGAGAGGGGGAAGTAGACCCCCGGAGCAGATCCTACTGGGCTTAAAGGGGGGAGGCGGTGAGGCAATAGAGAAAAGGCAAGAGTGGTTCTAACCCTGGCAGCAATTAGATTAATTGCGCAGAGATGAAAAAGTGTGAATACACCTACAATCCAGGATTGGTTATGCAAAGTCTGGGACATAGTACCTTTAGAATGGGCCACATACGCAATAAATGGGAATGTACAGAAATTTACAAAGGACTGGGGAGAGACACTGGCCTTCCTCAAAGATGACTGCAGGGCGGTGTGGTGCCCCCAGCTCCTCAAACTCTTGGACTTGCAATGAACACATAGAACTTGCACAAGTGGAATTAGCTCAAGGAAAAAAAAATGAGATCACAAATTGCTACAAAAGGCAATGCAAGTAATTACTGCAGGAAGCCCTATTGTGCTTTGTAAAAGTGTGTTACTGCCTACAGCTCAAAATGGATAAAAGACACACAAAAACTATCAGTGTACATCGACTTTTACATTAACGGAATACACCATGAGTTACAGACAATACAAATTGCAAACCAGTTAAATGCCTCTGATTAAAGCCATGCAGTTGCCTCAATTCGAGCCTTTACTCTAACATTAGAAAGGATTTGGTAATGAAGTTGCCTACCCCTTTGTCCCTGTGTTCTAGCTTGAAAACCATTCTAGCTGCTGTAAAACACGTAATCAAAATGTTTCCTTTGTCTTTCTGTGACTTTCGAAAATATGCATTGATTGTTTATTTATTATGCGCTTATACACAAGTGTTTCAAAGCGCAACCATGCAAGGGAGGGGAAGACAAAACTAACGATCCTAATAGGCATGGTACATTCAGATTATGCAGGCAAACAGAAAAGGAAGTGCGTGGGGAATGGAGAAGGGGGCAATTGGGACCAAGGGTGCCCAGTCCCATCAGAACATAGGTTAAGTGCAGAGAGATAACACTCTCATGGGTCATAACCAAAGTGCAGTAGTGCTGCAACAAGTGCAAGGCCCAGGGGCAAGTGCAGGAGACTAGCGAGGAAAAGCTTGGGACCTGTAAGGCTCTGAAGGTACACCAGGCAGCCAGTCAGTGAAACTGAGCAGAAGTAGAGGAGAGCGAGAGAGCAGACAGAGGTGGGTAGCATGGGAGAGGGAGAGAGAAGGAGGTGGTGAAGAGGAAAGTATTGAAGAGTTTCCAGAACTTAAGGAGATCCGGCTCAAGATGGAGAGAGGCAGGGAGGCTGTTCGAGAGGGAGGCACCTGCAGGGGATAAAGATCTCCTCCAAAGTATCTGCTTGGAGAAGCGGCTCACCAGCAGAAAGTTGGAGGAAGACAAGCACAGGGCTTAGGAAGGTGAGAATTTAGGAAGACAGCGTTGCAGAAAGAGTGGGCCCAGACCCCAGAAAGCCTTGTGGACAATGCAAAGGGTCTTGAACGTAATCCTTGCAGTCACAGGGAGCCAGTGAAGGGATTTCAGCGCTGCAGAGATGCAGTCCCTGGGCTTGAGGACAAGGATAAGTCTTGTGGATCTGTTCTGGATGAGTTGAAGGAAAGAGGCTGTTGCAGTAGTCCAGCCTTAGCGAGGACCAGGGCTCTGGAGACGGTGAGCCTCTGGGGGAAGGTGAGAAAATGTAGAATACCTCTGAGAAGGTGCAGTTGGTAGTGGCACTTTTTTTTAGAGATGTCCGCGGTGTGAGATGAGAAGGAGAGAGTGGAGTCGAACATGACCCCCAGATGTTTTGCCTCGTTGGTAGGTGGAGGTGCAGGGCCAAGGGAGGCCAGCCAGAGAGAAAGAGGGAAAGCTGGAGCAGGGTTCTCGATGAGGACAATCCCTGTTTTACGGGCATTGAGGCAGAGGTCGTTTGCAGCACACCACAACTGAATTGTGGCCAGACAGTCAGGTATGAGTGAGGAAGAGGAGGAGGCCGAGGGTAGCCTGAAGGAGAGCTGCGTGTCATCTGCATAACACTGAAAGTTGGAGGTGAAGGTGGCTATCATACGGGTTAATAGATGGTAAAAGAAACGTCAAGTGAGACTAGCGTTTTAATGTTAGAGCAACACCTGTCCAACAGATTGTGAGCAATTAACGAACATCTCCATTACAAGCATGCTGTATCTAGCCACGCAGAGAAACCACATAATAAATCATCCGAATTACCTTTTTTAAATAAAACTAGTTAATAAATGTTATTGCCATTGGATATATGATCACTTTGACATTTTTCTGCAGCTACACGCTGCGCGATCAACCAATTTGCATGTATTTTGCTAGCTGGTGCCATTTCTTTTTTAGCTGGTTAATGCACCTGATGCAAAAGTCTGAAGTATAATCCATGTGTCTCAGGTTGGATTCAAAGCAGGTGTGATGCAGCCATTCCTTCTGCCAAGGCCCTTAAAAAATGCACTAACCCCTACACTAGACATTGGATTGAGTCATGTAGTTAGTGCCTCCCCATACTGTAGCACACATCCCGGCAACTAGTACATTCAGCACCTGCATCATAAACCTATATTTTATTTCCTGTTTTACCCAAAAGAGCAACCAGAGAAACGTTACCTTATACTTTCACCCAAAAGACAGCAGCAAAGGACAAGGTGATAGCAGAGAAAGAGGCAGCCGCAGAAAGAAGCATGTGGCAGTCAGATGCAGCATCAGAAATATTGATCTAGTGGCAGAGCGATGGCCGACATAAATAAAGGCCAACAGAGAGAGAGAGTCTGGCCTAAGAGTAGACAAAAGGGGAAGAAAAGTAAAGCAACATTGTACGATGCCACAATCAACATACAGTCAGCACTACGAGCGCAAGAGAGAACAACATAGTAACAGAAAGAAGGCGAGTGTGGTGCATGAATCTTCGGATGCTTATCACAGATTAAATAAAAGCAAGTTGCCTTGCTTTTATTTCAATCACTTCAGAGTGAATACAGTGCCGACATCCTTCACCTGTAAAGCTTTTTCTCTAAATAGTTTATGATCTTCTGCAGATCTGTTTTAACTCATTCATTGCAGATGCAATGCAATTTCCTAAGAAAACATCTGAGACTTAGAGCTCCTGGGTCAGGTGAATAACTCCTGGTCAGAGGGAAATCCTCGACATCCAGGAGCTACTTTCAGCTCCGACTTCTTCAATCCTAATTTCGACCCCTGTGCATGCATACAAACATCCTCAAAGTGACACATACATGTGAAATGACTGTGTGATATGTAAAACCATGTGATCAATATGTCATTTTCAATTAAGGAAATTGGGAATGTAAAACAGCAACAGCACTGTTCTTTATGTTACTTGATTTGTTCATCTTCTATTTGAATCCACTGATGTTGATATAATCCACAATTCATTGTCAAGACATTTTGTCGTTAGAAAGGGCCGCATCATACATACACACACACACATACAGAGAAACACTCAGAGACACGTCTGGTGCTGTTGAGGTCCCGGCGGCAACTGCTGTTCCGGACGCGTTTATTACTAACGCGCATGCGTGAGCCCAAACGAGGCTCGCACATGCGTACGTGTGGTTCCCACTGTAACATCCCTCCTTTTCTTTAAACAGAAACAATTAACAAAGTGTAACATAACCATGACTCAATGTGAGTCGCCCAATTCTGGCGGCTACCGGCTCAGTGCCCTGAGTCCATGATGTAGTCCTTGAATTGCACCGGGGGTTGTCGCCCCTGTCTAGTCGGGTACCGACTGCTGCCCCTGTAGGTTGGCAGCGGTGCAACCTCATTCGGCGCGGGTTCCTCTTGTCTGTCTGCCTCTGGGATGCCTCCTCTTGCTTCTGGCCCCGAAGTCCCTTCCAGTGACCCTTCCGTGGTACTCAAGTCCACTTTCTTGAAAAAGGATTTGTTTCTGGTTACTGTTCCCCTTTCATTGGCCGCTGTTATCATCGACCCTTTCACGTGAGTAACTGTCCAGGGTTGTGGCTCATACGTGAGTGACAATTTACCCTCTGGGTGGCGGTTCTTGACCAGCACAGTGTCGCCCACTGTTACCTCTTTTTCCTGTATGCCTCTTCTCTCACTCTCCTTCTCATTCCTGGTCACATTTTCCTGTCGGACCCTGGCATCATCGATCACGCCGGGTGCTCGTCCTTCCAGTTCCGGGAGAAGTCCTCTTGGGCAGCGTCCGAACACGGCTTCAGCTGGGGACTCTCCCATCGATTAATGAGGGGTAGTTCTATACTCTCGCAAGAATTCGAACAAGTTTCTTCTTAGTTCGTCCCCTCCATTCGCAGAGATCTGAAATATTTTGTTCAATGTTCTCATAAATCTCTCCGCTTCCCCGTTCACCCTGGGCCATAGCGGTGTTACCTTCCTGTGTTGTATCCCCCTCTCCTCCATGTACTTTCGAAACTGATTCCCCATGAACGGAGGCCCATTGTCTGAACACAGGATGGTCTGGAACCCGTGGGTCCACACGCGGTGGAGTCTACCAGCTCTACTTTGGGGTGCCTCGACCACTGGTCCACTACGGCCAAGAAATACATCCCTCTGCCTGTTGAGCCGAAATCAGCATGTACTGTCCCCCAGGGGAGTTCGCTCCTATCCATAGGTTTGATGGGGGGTGCCCTTTCCTCTGGGCTTGCGGACTGACAAAGCAAGCGTCTACGCATATGCCTATCCACCCTGTCTTCCAGGTCGGGAAACCACACCTTTGGCCTCAATCTCGCCTTGGTTTTAGCAGACCCCTGATGACCTGTATGCGCAAGTTCAAGCACTCTTGGTACCAGTGCACAGGGAATCACTATCTGTCTGCCCAGCAGGAGCAGTCTTTCCTCTGAGATCGACAGTTCATCTCTCACCTTCCACAGCGCCTGCGGGTCCCGTTGCGCTCTCACCTCCCGCCTAGCGTTGTTGTTCAGGACCTCCTTCAACTCTACACTCCTGATGGCCGACTGGATTACTTTGAAGATTTCATCTTCGTTGGACGCTCTGGCGACAACCTCTCTTGGTAGTGCTACGGGCATGGCCACTTCCACAATGTTGTGTATAATTTCCAGACATGCCACGATCTCCCCTTGGCCTTGCTCCCTTTTACTGTTTGGGTGGTGAGACAGGTAGTCGGCGGGGTTGTTTGTCCCAGGCCTGTACAGAAGTTTCACCCCATAATCTATGAGTGACAGCATCCAGTGTTCAATGCGTGGTGGAGGTTTCGATGATGCCCCGGCCATGATGGGGATAAGGGGTTTGTGGTCGGTGACCACGACCACCGGCTTCCCAAGGATGTAGAGGTGGCAGTGCCGGCAGCCCCACAAGATCGCAAGCGCCTCTCTCTCGATTTGGGGATATCTTCTTTCAGTCTCTGACAGCGCCTTGCTTGCGTACACAATTGGATGCATACCTCCTTGTGCGCCCGCCTGCATGAGTACAGCTTCCAACCCCACGGGGCTGGCATCCACCACAATCTCCGACTCAACCGCAGGATCAATGTAGGCCATGGTGTCCTGATCAGGCAGAGCCATCTTAATGTCTTGGAACGCTTCTTGTTCCTTTTTGTCCCACGTCCACGGCACATCATTCTTCATTAGAGCTCGGAGAGGTTCTGTGAGTGACGCAAGTCCTTTTATGAAACGGCCGCAGTAGTTCACCATTCCAAGGAAGCTGCACACTTCTGCTGGCGAATCAGGTGCTGCGGCCTCGCGAATGTCGCAAACTTTTTCCGGGTCGGGCGAGATCCCCCCCTGCATGAAAGATGAATCCGAAAAATTCTATGCGATCTCTGTAGAACTCGCACTTGCTGCGGTGTAGCGTCAGACCCAGTTCGTTTAGCCTCTGCAGCATCAGTTCCAGCCGCTTCATATGTTCCATTTCCGACGACGCAAACACCAAAATGTCGTTGCTCATGTTGAGGACTCCACGTAAGCCAGCCAGCGCACCCCTGATCGTGTTCTGAAAACTTCGACAGCAGAGGACACGCCAAAGCTTAGTCGCTTGAATTGATATAGCCCCTTGTGGGTGGTGAAGGTTGTTATGTATCTCGATTCCGGGTGAAGTTCAAGCTGATGGTACCCGGAACGTAGGTCTAACTTTGAAAAGACCTTGGCCCAATGCAGTTGACTAACTATATCGTCCAGCGTTGGGGTAATGTGGCGTTCCCTTTTTATTGCCGCATTTGGTAATCGCATGTCCACACAGATGCGGACAGCACCTGGTTGCTTGGGTTTGGGCGCTACTACGATCGGCGATACCCAGGGCATGGGCCCTTCAACTTTCTCGATGATATCCATCTCAATTAGAGTCTGCAGTTCTTTCTCCACTTGCGGTCTGAGGTGGAAGGGTATCCTCCTATGCTTAAGAGCCTTATAGTCTCGTCGATGTGTAGGTGAACCGGTGCCGCTTTTAGCTTGCCAACCCCTTGGAAAATGTTTTCAAACCTGCTCAGGAGCTGTTCAATGTCTGCCTGATACACTGCTAGCGTAAAGTGGACAATGTTGAGGGCCTCCGACGCTGCGCAGCTCAGGAGAGAGTGTGGACTGACGTCGGTCACATAAAAATGAGCCCTGATCGCATTAGGGCCGTGGGTAACCAGTGCTAGGAAGACTCCTTGGATCGGCAGGGGCGTGTCGCCTCCGAACGTGTAAATTCTAGCTCTTCACTGCTCTAGCTGCAGTGGGCCAGGGAGGGCCTTGTAGTGCTCCGTGGCCAGAACACACACAGATGCACCTGTGTCAATGAGGACCGGGGTGGGGGTGCCCTTGATGTCTACTACACAGGTAGGTTGCCTCCTTTTCCTGGCTCCCATAGCAATGTTGGATATGAAGAAAATGTCTTCGTCATCCTCTTCAGAAATATTTAGTCTCTGTGTGTCTTGTTCCAGCGTGGCAATGCTCTGCGGCCTCTGAGGTACTCCCACTCACCCTCGCAGGAACCCTGTGCGTCGTCACTGGTGCTGCAGCTCAGCACATTCTTGCGTAGTGGCCTGGTGTGTTGCACCTCCCACATACCCTTGACTTCGCGGGGCAGTCCTCGGCGTGCAGTAAATCGTACCCGCAATACTGGCATACTACTGGGAATCCTTGGGCGGGAGGTGTATCTTGGCGCTTTTGGCTCCATCAGGACTTCGACGGGGTGGACTTTCCTAGGGCGAAAGCCTCCTTCCCTTTGCTTGGGCGTACAGCCGCCTCCATTTTTGCCCTCCTGCTTTCCGCTAGTTCGTATACCCTGCCATTGTCTAGGATCTGGACTAATGTCATTCCTGGTTCCCGTAGGATTTGCATACGTAACTTACTTGAGCTACATCCTTGTATCAGCTGGTTCCTGATCATCACTTCCTCATTGTCCCACCTGCACGTGCTTGATAGTTGGCATAGTCGTGCACAGAACTGATCTAGGGACTCATTGTCGTGTTGCTTTTCGCCACACATCACAAACCTATCAAAGAACACATTTGAAAGCAGAATGAAGTGACGGCGGCATATGTTACTTGAATGTTTAGTGATTCATAGATGCGTAGCGACCTTTCAATCGTCGTCATCTTCCCCAGTTGCTCTGAAGAACATGTCCAGCTTCTTAATCCACATGAGCCACTTGGGCCCTAACTTGGTGGGCCTGAAGTGTCGAACTCTGGCATGGGTGCCAGGGTGCCATGCTGCCGACGTGCCACTTGCGCAGGTGACGCTGTCTCCTCATCTGGGTTACTCATTCTCACAGGTCGCACAGGCACCTCATCCAAGTGACTGAGGCCGCAAACCTGTTCTTCTGGAGTACCCCTTCAATGTTTACTTGATGTATGCAGCAGTTTTCACCCCCACACTGGTGACCACTGACCTGGATGTCTTGTCTGCGTGGTACGCAGGCTCCTCCTTCAGTGACCCTCTTGAGCTGGGCCTTCAGGCTTGGATTGCTGACTCTTCTTTTTTTTCGAAGATGTGGGCCCCTCAGGCCAAAATCGCGGCTCTCCTGCCAGGAGAACCACGAAAGTTCAAAAAATTGTTATATTTTCGGCCCGTGGGCAGCGCATGAGCACTCTCGCGGGCCGCAACTACACCACGAGCAGATACAAAATGGCCGACCGTCTCAGCGTCGGATTCGGGCTGCGTCGGAGGAAGGGTTGCCACGCCTTGCAGATAGTAACTGCATCGCAATTGTGATCCTCCCACGAGCAGCCGTCCTCGTCGCCAATGTTGGTGCCAGTGAGTGTCTCGGGCCGCCTCATACATACACACACGCACGCATACAGAGAAACACTCTGAGACATGTCTGGTGCTGTTGAGGTCCTGGCGGCAACTGCCGTTCCGGACACGTTTATTACTAACGCGCGTGCATGAGACCAAACAAGGCTCGCGCATGCGTACATGCGGTTCTCACTGTAACAATCAGCACAATTATATACAAATTCTAAAAGAACTAGAAAATCCCAATCCACCTGCTTGAAAGACAAACCTTGGTGCACCAGCATCCAAAAAGCCCTTAACAACAAAATCACAGGACTACGAAATAAAATTGAGGACAAATGTCAACAACTCTCCAACAACAAGTTTAGCAACCCTAGCTCACCAATGCCCATCGATACCAAATCGGTCGTCACTTTCAAGAAAGTAACTACGGTCGAAAGATTCAAAAAATCATCACCTCCTTAAAAACCTCGAACTGCAAAGGAGACAGCTGTCCCGACCAGATCATAAAAGACGCAGCTAGAGATCTATCCCCCTTCATCACTAAACTTATCAACCTATCATTCATCAAGAACACAGTCCCCAGCAACCTAAAAGAATCATGGGTTCTCCCAATCTTAAAAAAACAATCACTAGACCCAGCCATACCCACCAACTACAGACCCATCACCACAGTCCCATTCCTATTAAAAATCCTGGACAGAGTCGCCTACTTCCAAATTCAGGAATATCTGGAATCCAACCAACTGCTAGGAATACGTCAATCTGGCTTCAGACCTCAACATGGAACAGAAACTGCCCTTGCTGACCTCAGAATTCAGATTGATTAAATCATAAACAAAGGTAATGCCGCTATCCTACTCCTCTTAGACCTTTCAGCGGCCTTCGACCTGGTCGATCACAAAATCCTCTGCAGGTACCTAGCCACCGCAGCTCACCTCTCCTCCTCTGCCATCACATGGATACAATCCTTTTTGGCGAACAGAACCATGCAGGTTTTCTCTACAACAGCTGCAGCAGACCCCATCCTTATCACATGCGCGGTCCAGCAAGGCTCCTGTGTCTCCCCCACTTTGTATAACATATTTACAAAGCCACTATTTGACCAACTGGACCATCTGGGTGTCACCTACACGAATTATGCAGATGACACCCAGATACTCCTCACCATCACAGGCAACTACCATGCGGACGTCACCCGGATTAATGAAATCTTCTCCATCATTCAGGCGTGGATGGCCTCTCATGGCCTTTGCCTGAATGATGAGAAGACGGAGCTCCTCCTTGTCGGCTCTCCCAGTAACCTGTCTAAACTTAATCCTAATTACAACAACATCATTATCGATGGTCACACCATCCCTATTGCTAAAAGCGTGTAAACTCTCGGCTTTTCTCTTGATGCCAACTCTAACCTCACCAAACAAACTAACATGATCGCCTCAGCCTCCGCCTACACCGGCAAGCTAATTAGGGCCATTAGACCATTATAGTTGCCTCACTCTTGCTAGAGCCCTCATACAGTCCAAACTGGACTATTGCAATATCCTGTAATAGGTAATAATAATAATAATAATAATAATAATAATAATAATGTAATAGCTGCTAACCAATCTATAATTAACACATTACAGGTACGTCAAAACAATGCACTAGGTGCAGCACTTAACATCCCCAGGTGAGAGCACATCTCCACTGCTAGGAAATCGTGCAAATGGCTCTCCAAAACACAAAAAAATTGATTTGAAAACCATTTGCCTCACGTACAAGGCATTAAACCACCTAGCCCCACCATACCTCACTAATAAATTTACCATGAAACCCGCCACCAGAACCACTAGATCCTCCAACACTTTATGCTTGACAGTGCCTAGATTCTCCTTAAAAAGAGCTGGAGGTGCCAGTTTCACAATACTTGCCTCCCGACTCTGGAACACCTTACCACTCAACATTAAAACTATTGAGTCCTTTCAGATCTTCAGGAAACATGTTATCGGCTGGCTCCTGAACAAAGAGTAACACATACCCCCCCAGATATGTGTGTACACCTCCTTCTGCTTAACTACGTTTGTGAACTCTGTAAATTGTTGTATATTGAAATTGTATGTAATCGTCTTCTTTAAGCGCCCTTCTACCTCTGGGTTTGGAGCGCTATACAAATAAATAAAACAAACAAACAAACAAATATGCAATGTGTGACAAATGAATTACAATATGTTGGAACATGAGCATTTGAATTAACTTGTGAAAACATTTGAGATGTCCTATACATTTGTTATACTTGAAATGCAAAGATTGCTGAATCTATAACACGGTCATGCTCCAATTGTGACTGTAGTAACAAATGTGTTCTACCAATATTAGATTTTCTCATTAAACAATATATTAGCCTCCTCAGGTAGATACACACTTAACAGACATCCTACAATTGAGGTATAGTACGATGAGTACAGTATAAACTACCAGTGTTAGGTTATATAAAACTGGTGATTGACAACCAACACTACTAAAAGCATTTAAAGATGTCTGACAGATTCATCCATGTCAGAACAACACATATTGATATTGGGTCACGTGCCATCCACAGCACTGCGTGCGTACGCAGGCGCTGGGCGGCTAACGGGACGCAGCATACAACATGAGGGGCCAGTCTGGGACGGAGGGCTGCTCGCAAGCTCCTTTTCGTCCTGGTCCTGTCTTTCAGCCCAAATGAAAAAGGTAAGAATCGGAACGATGCCACATAATTTCGGGAACTTCTAGTACTTGTAATCTAGAAGACATAATGATTGTCTGCTGACACAGTTTTCGGTCTCTTTCAGGACCGACGTTCGCAAGGGTGAAAATTGGTGAATGAATTACAGAGAGTGTTGGGGTGGTCAGGAAGGGTCCCAATTATACGAGGGATTCATGTTGCACACACCATATTGATGGCGGGAGATGGCAGCGAACTGGGGGCAATGTTACAAATTCATGTATCAAGTGCAGTTAATTATGGATGGGATATATTACTTTTTTTGTTAGTGTTTAGAATGTATACATATTATATCTTCACACACTTAGAAAGATACAATATTAAAACTACAAATGCAACACAATCTACACAACATGGTGCTTTGCCTGTGACTTTTAAACTGACTCACAGGTTTTCAAACGGCAGACAAATTTGTAAATCAGTCAGTTTAATCGCTGTGGTTAGCTGCTGCACATGAATTTTAATTAGCAGGGGCATTCTTGACGGAAAGAAGAATGAGTCACCTAGTAAGAAGGTCAGCGTACAACCAGGACAAGGTTTATGATTTAATAGTGCTGTAAGGGAACAGATGTTATCTCACTCATTGTTTTGAAGGTGTGGTCATTTGTTTGGTGCTAATAAAAATGATGCCAGAGGCCAGGGTATCCAGCAGTTAATTTTTTTTATTTAATTGGCTAATACATGGTTATACAAATAAACAACCTTTCGCAACAGTTAATCGCAAATACTTTTAAAAGAGGCCTAAAAGAAAAACCTTTCTTACATCAATCCACTACTTTAGTTGTAGAAATCATATGAAAAATAACAATAAAAGTTTGACCAATACCAACGTTATGGCTATTCTTTCTCCTGACAGCGGGATTTTGCACCATTCTTCTTTTGGTCTATAACCATAATTGATGATTGTTTCTGTCATTAGGTTTGCTCTCTGTTGTTCAATGGCTGAACAATCCATTACCAGATGCTTTAGAGTTTCTGTAGATCCAATCCCTTGACACAATCTACGTGCCAATGAGTCTCCTTCAGAATTCCTCCACCTTTAAATTTTCCTTGGTGGGAAATATGTTTAAAAGAAATCTCAAAAATTGATCATTAAAAAAACAGTTTTGGAAGGATTGCAGATATTTAGGGATGGTGTTTAATCTGTGGCATTCTTCAAATGGTATCCCATAGGATTTGTATTTTTATCTTTCATCCTGTGTACAAATCCAACCCTGAATGTACAGTTCTCTTTTGATCTTGTTAGGATTAAAAATGAGTGTTTGCTCACATTCACCCAAATTCAATAATAATGCTTTGCAATTTGTTTCCCATTCTGTCAGGGCAGACTCCGTTTGTTCACTCAGAGCTTTTTTCAAACAAATAAGCCACCCTTTGGTAGTTCTTGAATGCATTTCCTCAAAAACGCCAAGGACGTCCAGGTAGCTATCGCCTTAAGAGAGGTGAGGCCTAAGTCCATACGGACCGCTTGTATTGGTGTACTTTTCAGGATCCCCAGTACCTTTTTCCAAAACACTCCCTCGATTCTTGACCAATTTGAAATTGTTTTGGGAAGTTTCGGCACCACATCTCAAAATTGATGGCACTTTTGATCGATAAAAAGCAATCAATGGAGTCATGGAGAAGACACAATACCTCTTGAGTAGTATCCTCCTTTGGCCAGCCAGATTCCGTGCTTTCCTGATAAGAGACTCATTTCTGGGAGTGTCGATTGAGCTAGTATTCAAACAAACTCAAAGTGAAAGAATTCACAACAGGTATTTTCACACCCAAGAGGTGCCATTCCATCCATCGGCGTAGAGAAGTCTCCCGATCTTAATATTAGCTATGTTTAGTGGGAAACATCTGATATCAATAAAAGCTTGATCGACATAAGAGATAAAAAAAGATTGAAAAGTTCTGGGCAGCATTGCTTTAGGCCCTTGTTTGTACGCACAGCTTTAGTTAGAAGGCCTGCAGAGTTTGATCGTACTTTTTATGTCGTATCTGAATATAGATCTTTAATTGGAACCAACAAATTGTTTGGGCAGCCCCACTGGTGTAACTTTCTTCTACAACATCGGACGGGTAACTGTATCGAACGCTTGCGTCAGATCGATGAACTCAGAACACGCTTTTAGAAGATTTATAATAATGGTGTTTAGTGTTGTGCCCATCCCTTTAACAAACCCTGACTGCCAGATGTCCCTATGGCCTGATGTTATAGACCATTTAAGTAAAGGTTTCAAGATCAGGGATGCAAAGATCTGCCCAGGTACATCTAACAGTGCAATGGGGCGATAGTTGGTGGGATCAAATCGAGTTCCCTTTTTGTAAACAGGAATGATAAGTGATGTTTTCCAAGAATTCAGAATCCTTTGGGATTTAACAATATGAGTAAACAGAATTGACAAAAATGTAGCCTATTGTGATTTGTCCTGCTTTAAGATGGCATTACTTAAGCCCTTTGGCCCCGTAGCTCATGAGTTAGTAGATTTGTGGATGATCTCCAAGATCGCGACTGGATTAGTTTTGATCTCATCCAAGTTTGTTCGCTCTGGGGTTGGACTCGACCCTACCTCATGGTCTGGATCAAAAAAGTTCTCAAAGTGGGTTATCTAAGAAGTAGCCGGTATAGAGTTCAAACATAAGGCCTCCTGTGGTGTGTATCCGACTTATTGATTATAGCCCACATCTCCGGCGTATTTCTTGTTTTAAGTTTAGCTAACATGTTCTCGGCGTCTTTTCTCAAGAGAGCTTTTTTCTACAATCGCAACTAATTATGGTATTGTTGACGAATCTTGTGCCTTGAGACAGCTGCAGAGCTTGATTGATCTTTTTCCAAGGTTGCGATTTTTTGTATAATGGTCTTCTTTTTTTGTGCCACCTGTTACGCTCACCTGATATCCCCGGGGGCATCTGGAAGTCTCTGAGATCTGGAACCCTGGATTTGGAGTTGCCCAGTGCTGAATAATGAATCTGCAATTACAGAAGGGAGGATTTTTGAGAACTGTCTCTAACAGGTGAATCTCCCACCTCCCTCTGACCAATCCCCTTCCCTCTGAGTCTTTCTCACCTTAATTATTTGTAGGGTGAGCTATCCGTCCTGCGTTTCTTGTGCAGGGGCGCTTGTCGTTTGGTGGCGGTCTGCTCGAGTTGCTTCACTGGTGCAGTGCGCCTTCTCTGGGTCCAGTCTTTATCTCCTTCTTTTCAGGCATGAAGATCTTGATACTGGCATGCCGGATGGAGAGGCACGTTTTTAGGTAAGAGAAAGCGCGGAGCATGGCGCCTTTATTGTCTTTTAAAGCTAACCTGTGTTTTCCTCTTATTCTCCTCACAGGCCGCTGTGACGCTGCAAGTGGGTGAGAGCGCGATGAAGAAACTGGCCCTGGAATCCGTTAAGGTAAGTAAAGCGCTGTGCGATTGTTCATTATTGCAAGCAAACCTGAACACGTCTCCTTTTCCTTTGCAGGATGTTGCTGTGGTGCTCCGGATGGCAGTGCGGCGTAGTGCGATAGAATCCAGGTGAGACTAATGGAATTCGTTGTTTTGTAAGCACGCGCGTTCTAATGTTGTTTTGTCCTTTTCTCTTTAATACAAGTCGCAATGTTTGAGCAGCAGCTATGGTAGCGGTTCACCAGAACTCCTTAAGCTATTACTCACAGGTGAGTGATGTTTCTTGTTCTCTCGGTTTCCACAGATTGCAGCCCCGGTTGAGATGCTGAGTGTTGGATGGTGACTTCTCAGGTAAGGCAGAATAACCCTGTTCTTGTTCTTGCAGGAAGTTGCTGAAGACCAGGAGCTGGAAACGGTGAGGGTCACGCTGCTAGATTGAGAATAACGTGAAGCGTGTGCAGCCTGGGTGTGGTTTATATAGCCCCTGTAAAATAGTACCAGGTAAAGTAGTTCCAGACCCCAGCCACACCCAAAACACTAGACCGTATGGTTTGGTTCACAGGAACTGAGCCATGCGGTTGCATCCATGTTGGATTTAAAGGCCCATGTAAATAAAAGGGACCTAGTTTGAACAGCCCTTCCTTCCTACATATGAGCCTGGTGCCAAAGGCGCCAGGACTGGCTCCAGGAGCCTTTTGCAGTGGTTTTAAGGCTGTAAGGGTTCTGGTGGGAGCTTGCTTGTGGCACAACTTGTGCCCCCTCACAGTGGTCATGATACCACCATCTGGTCGTAGACATGCCGATGGTTGATCCGTGGTCTGGTCTTTTTCCCTTTCTTCACCCTAAATATATTGAATAGTGCTAAATAATCTAATCTCTGAGATTCCCCCTTTAATTGCGAATGTGTAATGGTTCGTTTTAACCGTTCTGACAGGGCTTCAAGCTTGTGTGGAGCAATTTTAACTCTGTTTCTCCCATGGGTAACCTCCAAGTTCATAGGGAAGGTTTGGCCATGGTATTGTATCACTGTCACGATCCGTCCCTGGAAGCTATGGCACGATTGGAAAGCACTGCCACGAAGATCCTGACAGTAACGGCCTAGCCCTCAACCAACATGGAGGCCACCGCTACTTAAACCAGCCCCGCCCACTTACCTGCGCGTTTTATCTGTGATTTTCAACGATACGCTCGCTCGACTACTCCTCCGAGTAGCCTCCTCCCAGCCTTCTACCGTTTTCTACCTGCGCTTCACTCTACTTGCCCTTCCTACGATTTTACCTTGCTTCCTTCTTTCCGCGGCGTCTGCCGCTCATCATTCCACTCTGATTCCTTACCTTCGGCGCCTCGCCGTTCCGACTCGCGGTCTCCTCCGCCACTCTCGCGCCTCCTCGCGTTCTCCTCTATTAGCTTCGGGGTTCTGTCTATCCTTTGGGTTTGGGACTATACCTGACTTCTAGTCTCTCCCTCTCTTTCTATCCTTTCTGCTTCCTTCGCTCTCTTCTGAGATTGTTACGGATCCTTCTGTGACAGCTTACAGTACTCTTCTACTTCTCCCAATACCTCGTACTCTTTGCTGGTATATTATTCCTGGGGCTTTGCCGGCTTGCTTCCTATGTGATCCTGAGAAGTTAAAGTCACCCCAGAACTTTACCGGTCTGCCTCTTGCAACTATACTCGACTCGAGTATCCTTCCTGGAACAGTCTGCAGGGTTTTTTGTGCCATCCATCGGCTTTTTCCCTGTCTTTTTGGGGCTTGGCTCCTCGGGGCCCCCCTCAAGACAGGTCCCATTCCCTGTCGAGGTGGCCTCCGAGGGAGCCAGGCCTTACTTGCATGACAGGAGATCAAGGGAGAAACCATCTAAGGAACATCCCAAGGTACTACGGAAGAAGCCATCCAGTGTCCGAGAAAGCCAAGGATCTTCAGGTGAGGAGCAGGGGGCGGAAGGTGATCAACGTGACAATCACTGGGGTAAGCGTCAATCTTAGTAAACTATAATCACTAGCTCCCATAAATTCATCTGTCATTGTATTTGTTACTGATGCCATTGACCTAGAAATACAGATGTAATCCAACACCTGTCTACCGGTCTTTCCTTTCATGGTGATTCTTGCTGGAATATCTCCAGGTATGTTCCTGTTTAGTATTATCAGATCTATCAACTTAAGAGTCTTCTTCTAGGTAAGTCCTCTTCTTTACGCTGGGGTAGTTCTGATAGGGTCATTGTTAATAGTTTCACCTTGTTTGTCTATACATACGGCATTCAAGTCGCTGCATACAAGAAACCAAGTATCTGTCCATTTCATTCTTCACCTATCTATCTAGTCCGACACCTGAACTGGGAGATTTTGGCTGGCCATTATCGCCGGATTCCAGTATAAATTGATAATTACCAGAATTTTGTCCTTATTGGATTGATCCAGCCCTATTTTTCACACCAGTATTTGAATTAGTGGGGTATGGGTTAGTATTTCCACCATTGTAAATTGTAATTGATCTTTAATTAATTTCAAAAGACCAGACATGGGCCTGCCCTTAGATACTTTGATGGCAGGATTCAGATAAGACGAATATCCCTCTATAACGGGCAACATTCTCAGCCAAGTCTCCTGTAGGCATAGTATGTCATAGGCTTTGAGGTTATCAACCCCTTTGGAGAACAGATGCGAAAAGCCCCTTGTGTTCCATTTTGCCACTGTGAGGGGTTTGGAATCGATGGATCGTAGAATCTACAGCATTTCGATTTTTTCCACCACCAGTCACATCAACCATTTCCAGTTTGCTTCTGTTCCTTTGGTTTCAAACCTGCAATCTTCATTTTGGTGAGTCACTGTTTTTCGATTGTTCCTCCTGCTGTTTGATCTCTGTCTGTTTTCTCTTTTACTTGACCGTGCATAGTAGTTATCTAACCTTGAGGATCGCGTGTGTTTATGGTCTTCTCTTTGATACAATTGTGATTTCTTTGGTGATGGCATAATAATCCTTTGTTCAATTCGATCAAATCCCAATGGTCTTAAACAGATGGCTTCCTGTTTTAACAGTTGGGTTATCAAAGGAGTAGTTGGATAAATGATCAGTCTATCTGTTTGATACTCATCAAAAAATTCAACTATTTCCAAGTCGTCCTATGTCAAAGGTATTAAAGTGGGTACGTGATGCAATAGTCTAATGGCGTTTGCTTTGTTTAAGATCAACCCGTCAGATTCCGTTATCATTCGTTCCAAAAATAGACCATCCTGGTGAATATTATTATGAGTTTTGGTCATTTCTGGGCAATTATTTATTTATTTGTACCGTGCCAGTCGCCTGCGAGCATCAGGGCACAACAAAAAGACTCCACTAACAAAATAAACACTAACATGGGGACAGGACAGTTGGTGAAAACAGAGTAACTAGTGACTTAGTGTGACATTGCAACTGAGGATTATTTAAAGAAGTGGGTTTTCAGTTGTTTTCTGAAACTCAGGAGGTTGGTTTCTAATCTCAGATCTACAGATAGATAGATTATTCCATTTGACAGCTGTGGATATGGGAAATGCCTTACCCAATCTGTTGGATCTCTTGTGGGGGGCTACAGTGATTTGGCCCATAGATCCAGATCTTAATGTGTGGCCTGGCACATATCTGGAGATTTTAGATTTGGTGCTTCCCCATAAAGGCATTTATGGACCAGCGTCATGGCCTTAAACAAGACCCTGTCTTCCACCTTGAGCCAATAAAGCTCCCTTCTGGCATTACTAATGTGGTCAGTCTTGAATTTCTGCTTAATGATCCTGATGGCCATGTCTTTGGTCCCGTGAAGCTCTTTCGTGCGGTTTATCTTTCGTGTCCCTCCTCAGATCTGTACTAAAAGGGGATCATGGTATTTTTAATGGTGATATTAGATACGTTTTTTCTCTATCCCTCAAGGTTTTAGCCTCAGTTTCATACATAATCACTGGGACTACGTCCTTCGTAGAGTTTGTTTTAGGGAGACAGCCTTGTGCATTGCCCTCCTTTGTTTTATTTCTGTCAGCTGCGTCCACAGGCTTGAAATTGGATCTGGCACCCTGATCTTTAGCAATTGATGTGATCTCGTACAATATCCAGTTTACACAATTGTTTTCTGGATATGTCCGGTCTCTGCATCCTTTACTGTTGTTCTAGTATCTCTGGAGCTCACAGTTTTCAATTGAATTGGACGTATTGGTCTTTTGGTCCATTCTGGCTTTTGGGCTTTGTCCGCGTAATCTTTTGTTTGACCTCACTAACCTGATCATCAGCCACATCGACCCTTTCATCGCCCGTAGGGTGGGCTGAGATCAAATACATAGATATGTCCATCAGGTCTATTGATCGACGGTCCACTTCCTCATTTTCCTGCGTTTTTAATTCTTGTGCCTTTGTTCGCACTGGTTGTGGTTGTTTTATAATGTTCACTTTTTGCAATGCAGATTTAGCGTTGCCTTCTAGGTTAGTAGTACTTTTGTTAGGTGGTACCATGATGTTACTAATATATTTTCGGACTACATTTACTTTATGTTTAGGAAGAGGTTTCTGATTCTTAGTTTTCTGCATCAATTGAGTCTTATCACCATCAACATTTGTTGTTAGTCTCTTTTTTCTTTGATCAGTTTTGTGTTTGTCAACTGCCTTCTTAATGTCTGATCTCTGTGCTGTTTTTGCATTGGTGAAGACTGGACATAGATGTTTTGGATGTTTCAGAGCATTCTCAGGCCCCTCTCCTAGCTCATCGATGGATTCCAGAGATCTGCTTTCTGTAGATCTTATTTCAGTTGTAGGCCAGTCTTCCCAGTTGGCTGTAATTTTCTGGTTGATCTTTGTGAGAAATCCACCCCACGATCCCCTTCCAAGGTACCCATATTAATTTGGTCTGTACCTTCAATACTTTCACAGCCCAGCACTGAAGGTTTACACAATAGGCTAGGGGTCTTCTCTGTAGTTAATTCAGAGCCCCCCCTAATGGATGATTAGGGGTGGTTGTAGGCGCACCTTTAAGATCCGGCAGATCAAAGAGTCTAGAAATCCGTCGAGATTGCTTTTTTTTTTATTAGTGGGTCCAGAATTGTGTTCAGAAGTGCTGCCACTTTTGCAGTACTCACGTCCATATCTTTTTAAATCGCTGTAACGAAGGCTTCAATGAAAAAGTTAGCATGGCCAGCATTGTGGTGTGGTCCTTTAGCTGCTCACCCACTTGTTCATATATCTTCATAAATTGAGCTGATATGGATGTCAGTGTGGTAATAGTTGTAAAGTCCGTAAGTAACCCAGTGTGGCTTTGAGTTTGATTTTGAGTATCCGTTCCTTCCTCCTGGTGAGTTTGCGTGGAGGCTTCTCTGCACATCATAGAGTCTTTGTGGGGGACCAATTTACCCATTTCGGGATTTCCTTTCCCTGCCAATCTTTTTTTTTGGGAATTCTGCATTTGAGGAATTGTTGCAGTGACAGTGTAGAGGAGGTCCCAGACATGGCTTGTACCCCAGCCCCACATTTTGAGGTACCTGGAACATGCTTGCCAAGGTATGTGACATATGAGGAACAAATGAACCAACAGAGAGCAGCTCTAGGCCTCTGTTAAGTGCCCATCAGAAGAGCAATACCTGTTGAAGTGCCTATAACCAGACAACCATGGGAAGCTCGGTACCCGCTAAGGCAACCGTACCAGCAGCTGACACGAAATGAAGGTTACTTACAGACTGTCCCTGAAGAGACCCAAAGAGCCTTAATGGAAGGCAAATGGTGATGACATAAGAGCCCGGACAGACGTACAGATGAACATAAACGACAATCGAAAGGATGACACATAAGACGAAAAGTTATGAATAATGGTGCAACAGACTTAAAAGAAGAAACAACGTTGCAGCCCGAGAAACGTAACCATGAAGTTAGATGAACATATGCAACTAACAAACGCACGTAAATAGGCTTGGAACGCAAGAAGCCAAGTAAACTGTACTGCTTGCAATGCTTAGTAGAAGAAAAGAGCGGCAAGCGCCAATTATATATCTACCTCAATGAAGCACAGTATACAAGTGCGACTCCATTTTGTAAAGGCAGAATTAAGCCCAGGCTGCAAGGGGCTAACAAGGCCAAGATTCATATTCCAGCCAAAGCCAAAGGAAAGAGCGGAATCGAAAATCAGTAAGAAGCAGCTCATGCCTGGGAATTCGAGGTCAACCTAAGGAAGGGAGGAGAGCGGCAACCTCGAAGAATCGAAACTTCAGAGCATAGCAGCCAGCCAGTGAAGGGCGACATAAGGGGGCCCCAGGCAGGTGGCGAGGCTACGGAAGAATCAAATACACGAAAAGAAGGAAAATGAAGCAGATTTACGGTGAACAGACACGTGACCAGCCAAGGGCGAAGAGGTACAAACGTCTAATGTCACCCAGAACCCGAGGATGCCATAACTTTTCCTGATAAGAAGCTACAGTTCGAGGCCATCCTTAGCCAACTAATTGACACATAGCCCTAAAGTACTGATTAATGAAGGGAAGGCAGGGTGAATCTCGGGGCACAAGGCACCTGGGTGTCCATTCTGCATGCTGCTAATTAAAGTGGAGATTTATGTCAAGGGGTGTAACCTACCCAATCACAATGGACCAAATAATCTAGGGTCCTATAGCTAGTAGAACCAATAAAACTTCGTACGTGTAGTGATGTCTATCACGTGTGATGTAGAGGGATGGGTGTAGACGTCCACCCGATAAGAGTTATCCAATCCTCACGCTCTGTTACCATATACAGATATAGTACCTATAGTAAAGTTACCTTTTCCAACCAATAGAACTGCATGATAAACTTTTGAGTGTTACACGTCAATGATGACAAATTTTGGGTATAACTGTTACTGTTTGGATGAAGTTCGGGGAGTTGAAGCGAGACAGGCGATCGCATCACTGTTGATTTCCTTTTGTTTCCCTGTTTTTTGTACTTGTCATTAAACAGACTTCCCTTTGCCAAACCATTGACTTGTCCTTATTGATTTGTGTTGGAGTAAGAGAATCCTGCACCCCATCCTCCTCAAGGTGCAACTATCTCGTCTTAAAAGTACTTGAGGTTGAGCTTTGATCCCATGGGCCCGTCAGAGGTCGCTTTGTCCTCATGTAGACTTGGTAGCAGAGGATGGTTTTGACCATCAACTAATAAATATCGATTATTGATGAGACACCTATTGACCGTCAACACGAAGTAGCTCTAGGTCTTTGGCAATATCACGAGTCCTTCGCCATTCCGCTGGGTAGACTGAGAAGCTTCCCGTGTACAATGATATTGTAAGTCCATCAAAAACTGCAGTGGGTCTAAAGGAACCTGCCTTACAGAGCATAACCCTTCTCATTCCTATGGGCAGCCGATCGAACGAAAAGACCGAAGGAGGCGGTAAAAGAGGGGCAGTGATCCCGAAGATCCAGAGAGGAACCATGCGAGCGGTGAGTGAAACAAAAAACTCAATACTTTGGCAAATGTCTTATAGGCATTAGAACAAGTAAGGGAAAGGTAACGGAGGGAGGCAGAAAAAACTAAATAGTTAGAAGTAGAGAAGACAGTATATATATATATATATATATATATAGGGATAATGACTCGAGTATAATTGGCAAAACAGAGGTTACCAGGATAGATGCCCGAGAAAAAACAGAGGTTACCGGTATAGGTTACCGGTATAGACACCTGAGAGAAAACAGTGGTTACCGGGATAGACACCCAAGAGAAAACAGAGGGTACCGGGATAGACACCCAAGAGAAAACAGAGGGTCCCAGGCAGGACACCTGAGATAAAAGTGAGAGGATTCGCCTTGTTCCTGCGCTTTAATATAGCAGTCAGAGCCCACTGAAGAGCCCACTGAATAGGGGACGATTAGGATACAACCACGTTTAAAGGAGGGTTCGTTAATACCCCATGTGTCTAGCTGGTGTCTGTCTAGTCTGTCAAGTGTCTATTGTATGTGTTCTGTTGTATGTCACATGTAAAGAATTTTGTATCATTGATTGTTTAAAACTAAGTTTTGGGTTTTATGCGATTCTGTACCTGAGAGGGAATCGCACATGGATTGATGTTCTTGAGTAATTCGATGATATAACATTTTTGGCGGAAAAGATTGGATTGGAGCTTGCAGTATTTGGTGCTTGCTCATATTGTTGGGAGTATTGAAATTGCATGAAAATATTGTTGGAAATAGAATCCAAGCATGGAGGATATTACACTACTTGCCCACTTATGTAAGCAACTGCCTAAACATGCACCCAAGCTTAATAAATATAGCACTGAGTGGGTTAAGGGTACCGCCCACAAGATGTTTATGCCGTGCCCACAGAACGGATCCTTATCTAAAGCTGTCTTACAGTATATGACGACTTATCTACATGCAACATATACAGTTAAAAAACTAGAGAAACGCCTTGCTGTTCTAGGACTTTGGAAAATGTTGGAATAGCCGAAGGAGAAAGAGCCACCGGCAGACTGAATATTAAACGTATGCACGGAGGGGGGTGAGACGCCTACCGCGCCACCAGCCCCGCCTGAACCAGAGATCGAGGGGAGTAAGTCAGAGGGACTCTACCCGCTAAGAGAGCTTAAGGCAGCCACAGGGTACAGCAACCCCGCATATGAGTCGCCTACGTATAGTAGTGACTACAATAAAGGAAAAGAACAGGAGAAGAATCTCACCTCCGCAGTCCCGAGGGACAAGGAGAGACGCGATGAGGAAAGGAAGGATAAGGCAGAGATTAGTGCACCTCTCGATAAAGAGAGAGAGGGAAAGCAATGGAAAGGAAGTGAAGACAGAACAGATGAGATAGCATTCGCAAAAGACGAATGGATGGGAGGACAGATATTGTTGAAACTCGATGGAAAAGGAAGTGATGATGTGAGACCGAGAGAGAAGTCTGATTAGACACAGAGAAGGGAGAAGGACAAGGAAAGAGAAATAAGGGGCGAAAGGATAAAAAGGAAAGCTAGGCTGAGGCGAGAACAGCTATATCGCGAAGAGCAAGAAATGCAGCTCGATCGCAAACAGAAGGCAGCCTATGACCAGTGCAGACAGAATCAGAAAAGGTTGGAAGAAGAGCAAAGAGTATGTGAAAAGAGAATAAAGAGAGAGGAAGATGAGGAAGTTAGAAGGGCAAATGAACATAGAAATGAAAGGAGAAGGGAAGAAGATAAGACTAGAGAAGACGCGAGGAAGTGCAAGGAAGTCGATGATGATATAGAACGTAAGCGTAGACAGAGGGCACAGGATCTTGAATATTTGGAGCGGGAAGTTAAAAAACCCAATCCTGTTGTAGAATGGTGAGACATTGAAGAATTCTTCCCTGCGTACGACTCAGTACCAGGCACGAGTGGGGCAAATATTGAAGATGACTTCAAAACCAGAAGCATCGGGGAAACGATCGATAAAATATATGATCTAATGGGGCTGGAACCAAACTCCCACGGGGGATGGGAAGACGAGCGCTTGGAAAGCACTCAGCTGTATGACACTGAGGATGTCACCCGAAGTAGTGGGAGCAGGAGACTGTCCCTGGACAGACTAGAAATTAGTAAGAATGACGAAGATACAAGGGCCCTCATTACAAGTCAGGCAGTGGACCATGGTGCTATTAGCACCATGGTCCATGCCGGATTCCGCCATGGTGGATGGCTGGATTACCGCCCCATTCCAAGGTGAGTGGGGCGGTAATTCCCCATTCACCATTTGCCCTTCCCCATTCACATTTTTGCCCCATAGGGCATAATGGGAATGGGGAAAGGCGCTAAGTACGGTGCCGCAAATTGCGGCACCGTACTTAGCACCAAGGTCCCTTTGCGGCATGGGTTTTAACGCCTGCAAAAAGCAGGCGTTAAAACAAGTGACCTCTTAATCAGGCATTAAGGGTTAACGGCGCCGACGGCGCCGTTAAACCCTTAACGCCTGACTTGTAATGAGGGCCAAGGAGTTGCGTGAATTCGGAACAATCAATGTCCGACTCCAGAGAGGAGACGGAGGACGAGATAAATGAAGAAGGGAGACGGCACGAAAAGCAGATCCCAAGGGACAAAGGGGTACGATGGTCAGACGCTTGCGAGTCAGCACCCAGGACATCAGAGTCTGCCGCGCAGCCTGACCGACATGTAGGAACACCCCACGGTCAGAAGGGGGTGTCGGCACCCGCCTATGTAGACAGATTGAGGACATTGCCAGGTTGAAGCCGATGCAGGAATGTTACCCCATCGATAGACAGGAGAGCCATGGGGAAAGAGAAGGAAGATTAAGCATTCCAATTCCCGCTGCTAGAAAAAGGGGGAGTAAGACCACAATATATTCCATGGCCGCACATGGATCGAGAGAACCTGAAAAACAAGCTTCCAATGCTGACGTCGGGAGCCGGGAAGTGGATACACAAGTTAGAAAAAATGACAGGGATTGTCACGTTAGCTATAGGGGACATTAAGGGCCTCCTGATCGCCACAGAGCAGACGATGTGTGGAAACGGGCAGGGTACCCTGGTGTAACCATAATTAACACTACCCATGACGGAGTGCCATTCAATAACTGTAGAACAGCAGTGTGGAAAGCGCTACGAGTGCTGTACCCAGACACTTCCGATATGGGAGCTAAAATGACTCGAAAAATGAAGGAGTCAGAAGATCCGTTGATTTATATCCAGAACTTCCAAGATGCGTGGGTGCTCGAAACGCATGAATCTTGGACGAAATCTATCCCTGTATTCTACCATATATTGTGCCAAGGGTTTCCAGAACCGGTGCAGAAACAGCTCAAGAAATTGGTAGCAGTAGAAGCTAAACCGTGGGCCGAAATACAGTTGACTATTGCACATTACTGTAGATTGTTGCAAGAAAAGAATCGAAAAAAGGAGGCAACTCATAAGGGTGAGGAAGCGAAGCTGGTGCAAAAGAAATGATCAAAGTATGCTCTTGAAGGAGCTATGCTGACAAGCCCAGCTGAACCGAACGTACAACAGGCGACTAACCCGCCGCAGAATAACCAGGGTAACGCAGGATTTTACCCGAGGGGAAGGAGATTTAGAGGAAGAGGATGGCCGAGTAATCAGGGAGGTTTCCAGAATAATCAAGGAGGCTTTCAAAACGTGCAGATGGGCAGTCCAAATATGTCAAACGGACAGATAGCCCGACCGCCGCCAGTGTGTTGGCTGTGTGAAATGACAGGGCATGTGGCACGCTCATGCAGAAGCCAAGGCACGTGGCAAAATGGCCAAGGAATGGGAGCAGGTACGGTGAATCCGCCTGCAATCTCCCAACAGGGCGGTGCACAAAATCACACAGTGCAGCAGCAAGAACCAGGCTCAGCAAGGGGTTCAACCCTCGAACATGGGGAACCTGCCACAAGGGCAATCCCAACAGGCACCACCGCAAATGTCTCAGGGAATAAACTCCGGAAGGCGAGGCAACCCTGGGAATGGAGAAAATCCACAAGCATACAGTGGACCTAACTTATATATGAACTAGGACAGCTCACTGGGAACTCTGATGTGCTCTATCCTATCAGTGACCCAGTCCCTAAAAGGGAACCGAGGGTGAATGTCGTCATAGGGGGGAAAGAATATTCCTTCTTAGTTGACACGGGTGCAACTCGCTTGTGCATACGAGAAGGAAAGTTTTCCTTGTCCGGCCAGGCCATAGATACTCAGAGTTTTACAGGAGCTCACAGCAGAGTTCCCTTTACGGACAATCTCCCAGTCTCTGTAGGAGAATGGGAGATGAATGTACCCTTATTATATTCACGTCAGACCCCAGTAAACATTTTGGGTCGAGACTTAATGACAAAGTTGAATATGACGATCTCGTTCACAGAGGAGAGCATAGTGTGCTCCACTCCAGGAATGCATTATTCAAACGTGTGCGAAATGATCAGAGCATATTCAGGACACATAGCCATGAGAGCTATACCGTTAGAACCAGAAGTCTTCGCATATGGCATACGTGTGCTTATGGCGGGGTTGCCAGGCCTTGCAGAGAGGACCATGAGAACCCCTGACGAGTTTCTATTCAGACCAATAATACCTATGCATGAAGAAGGGGGAACAAGTATTTCCCTTGACGATACATATTGCAGCAGTACGAGGGAAAGTAGCATTGGTCAAAGGGTACGATGATGAAGGCAGGCAATGGTGTGCAATTATCGCCATTGAAGAAGGGTATCGAGTGACTGACGTCACCGATGACGATCTATTCGAAGAACACCCTGACTTAGAAGAGACGAGGGTGGAAGTAAGTCTCATATTCTGGGTCAAAATGATCAAACGAGAAGTGCCACAGAGAATGATGTTGGCGCTGATCCATCAAACATACTTTGATGACGACATTGGCCCAGGTACCTGTCTCAGTATGGACTACAGGACCCTATGACGTAGGCCTCCTAAAGAGGGTGGGAGAAGTGAAAATCAAACTGAAGCCAGGAGCAATTTTGCCAAGAGTACGACAATATCCCATGTCCAGAGAAGCGGATGAAGGGATCGCGAAGACAATTGCTGCCATGATGGACCAGGGCATTTTAGTGACGTCAGAATCACCCTGTAATACGGTGATTTACCCCGTCAAGAAATCAAAGGGAGGGTCTTGGCGTTTAATCCAAGATTTAAGAGCATTAAACGATATTGTCGAAGCTGAGTTCCCTCTGGTCCCTAATCCTTCTATGATCCTGTGTAACATACCGATCGAGGCGAAATATTTCACAGTTATTGACTTGAAAAATGCTTTTTTCTCAATCCCGCTGCACTGTGACTTACAAGATCTGACGTCATTTACTTTCAGACAAATGCGTCTGAAAAGCACGAGGTTGCCACAGGGGTGTTGTGAGTCCCCATCCATCTTTAACAGAGTCCTGAAAATGGACCTAAGTAATATTGCAGTAGACAGTGTTGTTTTGCAGTACGTGGATGACATTCTGATCTGCAGAACCACTTAAGAGCAATGCAGGCGCGATTCTATCCAGCTACTGACTATACTGGCTAAGAAAGGATATAAGGTTGACAAGGAAAAGCTACAATACTGTCAACAAGAGGTGATGTACATAGGCCAGTTAATTTCGCATGAGGGGAAAAAGGTCACCCCAGAAAGGGCTGAAGCCATCATGAACACGGCTAAGCCGCTCACATTAAAGCAAATGCAGAACTTCCTAGGCCTGTGCAATTATGTTAGAGCATGGGTCTTCGATTACAGCTCGTATACCAAGCCCTTGCGCCAGGCCCTAAAGAAGGCCCAGGCAACAAAGGAAAAAAATTGAATGGACTGAGGCAATGGAAAAAGGGTTGACAGTGTGATTTGCACAGCTCCAGTTCTCAGGATTCCTAATTATGCAGAGGAATTTTACTTGTTCTCGCACAAGAATGACAACGTTATGACAGCAGTGGTTGCCCAAAGAACCTTGTTGGGATACAAGCCCCTGGCGTATTACAGTGGGAATCTGGACCCAGTAATGAGAGGCCAGTTCCCATGCAAACAAAGCCTAGCTGCTGCAGCGTTCGCCATAGAGAAAGCGACAACTATTGTAATGGGATGCTCCATGACGTTATACGTCGAGCACTCATTATTTGCCATATTAGAGAAACCAAAGGGTACATTGACATCTCAAAGGGCCTCTGCCTATGAGCTGATCATATCTAATCCATCGATCAAAATAGTTTGATGTAAAACAGTAAACCCAGCTACGTTCATAGCTGAGCCCGTCACTGAAGGAGAGCCGATACATGACTGTGCAAATTATGAAGAATTCTATGACGAAATCCCCAGGGTGAAAGAAAATGCCCTGGTACCCACGGTTCTTTGAGAATCGACCAACAAGATGGACAAAGATACACAGGCATTGCCATAGTGAAACACATAGCAAACAGTGAATTTCAAGTACTTGTCAGTGCACAAATACCATCTCATTATTCAGCACAGGCTGCAGAACTACTGGCGTTGATACTCGCCATTGAGAATCATGCAGACCAGGAAGTAACGGTGTACAGTGACTCCGTCTATGTGACGTCCACAGTGCACGCAGGGCTAGCGCGCTGGAAAAGGAGGGGCTACCTCTGAGCGGACGGCACGCCAGTGCAGCACGCAGCCTTATTGGACGGGCTGATGAAGGCACTACAGCTCCCAGTGGGCATAGCAGTCCTGAAAATGCGTCGCCCACACCAAGGGGACAGATTTCGTGTCACTCGGAAACCATGCAGCAGACACGGAGGCCAAGTGTATGGCGTCTAAAAGTGAGACGATCATGGAAGTAGAAGTGGCACGCACCCATGAACGAATGATGGTAGCTCGAGCCACACCAGAGGCCTATAGTAGTATGGGGCCGACTCAAGTGATGGAACTTCAAGGGGAAGTACAGCAGGTCGAAAAGTACCTGTGAAAGCGTTGAGGGTGTTCTTTAAACCCCTCTGATGGATTGTGGCAGCAAGACAGCACTGGTAAACCAGTAATGCCTGTAGCCCTACTAAAAATAGCATTGGAACAGTTGCATTACCCATTTCACATGTCAAAAGAAAATCTTGCTGCAACGCTCGCAGAAGACTGGTTTATACCAAATTTAGCGGAGCATGTTGCATTCTTTATGGTGAACTGCATAATCTGCCAGCTATTCACCGCTGGGCACACATTAAAAGTAGTGAGAGGAGTCATCCCCCGGCCAAATGGGCCTTTTCAGCACTTACATATCGATTATGTCGACATGATTCAAGTATGTAACGGGTACAAGTACTTAATTGTAGTGGTGTGTCCATTCTCTAGATGGATAGAATCAGGTCCCTGTACACACCCAGACTCAACCTGTGCTGCCAAATTCCTGGTGATGGAAGTGTTCCCTAGATGGGGTGTGTGTGAGGTGATGAGGTCAGATAACGGGGCTCATTTTGTTAATGCAGTCTTTGATTAGCTTGCTGCTTGGTATAAAGCACAAGTTCTCGTCGGCATATCATCTGGAAGGTAACGGTGTTTGTGAGAGGCTCAATGGCTTGTTAAAGGAAAGGATAGACAAGTTGAGCTTACTCTAAAGAGGGGATGGCTGCACTGTCTACCACTAGCATTGTATGCTCTTCGGAACCAACCAGGCTCCGACCATCATCTTACGCCGCACAAGATAGTCACGGGACGGAGAATGAACACCCCCTTAACCCTCGAGATTGAGCTAGATGTGATGCCCAAGCAACCCGAGAGATCCTGTGAACCGTGAATACCTGAACTGCATGACATCAAGCCTTAATGTCATTTCAGACCAACTACAGCGACGACGAAAAGGGTGCAGGGCTGCACAAAACCCAGCAGGAGATGCTGAAACAGACGCAGTTCAAGGTCTATGTGCGCTTCTCATCTTCCCTGGAGATGCGGTGTTGGTAAAAAACCACACGAGAAAAAGGTGGGACGAGCCAAGATTCAACTGCCCGTTTATCGTAGAGGATTGCACTGTGTCAGTGGTCAAACTGCAAGGCAGGCGAGCATGGATCTTTCAAAATGACATTAAAACATATATCGGAGAGATCCCTCTCGCTGCACCCCACCGCGATGAAATCACAGACAACGGGGAAGAACCTCAGCACGTGCAGACGAGATCCATGATGAGGAAGAAGGATGCATGAGTAGCAAAAGCCAAGAAAAAGAACTCCTCTGCAAGTTGTGGCTTAAACTGTACATTTCTTCTAAGCAAAAAAGGGGATAAGGACATAATGGACACTCTGTGCATCATAGTTGCAGGGTGAAGAAGAGAATTGCGCATCTAAGCCACAACGCATTGATAAATACGAACTCTTGAACCAAGCCACACTCAAGCATTGTTGGAAAACAAGACTCTAATAGACTGTGATCGAGGACTCTTATCATAAAAACTTAACACCGTATCCTGAATCATCATAGATCAAGACGTCGCTTTGCAGCATGTATGGTATCCCCCAGCAGAAACCTCACATGGGATGTGCTCACCTACTTCCAGTTAGTGGTAATATCATATCCGTCACTTGTAGGGAGAGTAACCTGTGTCACAGACTTTGTCCAAGATCCTGCCAACAAGAAAGTAATCCGGCAACTGCTAACTGTCATCGCGGAAGCCTTCGTTGAGTTACCCGAATACAGTGATAAGGACACAAATGCTTCCACCACAGGTGATCATAGATGAACTCACGTACACACTTTTCTTTCGCATCATAGAGGAATGCCCTGCACTCGTTGGGAGAACCACGGACATGCTTACATACATTAGAGATCCAAGAAACACTGAACATTTGAACCAGCTGTGGATCAACCTCAACTACGTGGTCGCAATCCACGCAGCAGGAAAGTGTAGAGACTGCGAAGAAAGGCCTGTGACCCAGAACCCAGCCATGCAGGACAAATGTCCCTGTCACCCGAGGACAGCTGACTGGCTCACAATGTCCTGTTCTGCCTAGTCACTGACTTTCCAGAAATGGTGGGAAGACCTGCCGAGGTTGACGTCATCACCTTCATCAGAGATCCAGCTAATGTCGCACATTTGGGAACACTCCTCCATGGAATCATTCTCCAAGTGGAGCTGTCCAACTTTCAAAGAGAATGTCTAAGGAGATTCCAGTGAAACCTTCCGCCGAGGGACTGATCAAGGAAGCAAAGGCAGCTCTTCATCTTTCCACTGAGGGACAGATCCAAGTGACAGAGACACAGCTCTTCATCTTTCAGCCGAGGGACAGACCCAGGAGACAGAGACAAAGCGCTTCATCTTTCCGCCGAGGGACAGATCGAGAGAGCTGAGACGAGAACTTCACCGTTTTATTTTTCTTATTTTTATTTTCTGACTTTGATTTGGATTGATTGCTATTTTTTTCCCATTTTTTACATTGAACAGGATCCAGCATGTCTTCAGGACTGAAGCAAATTTGGGGGGTGGACTGTGAATTGAGCTATTTTGAATTTGCTCAACAAATGTGACTCACCAAAGAGGATAGTGTAATCTTTTTCCATAGTCTAGCAAGGGAACTGCATCCCGTAACCAGAGACAATTGTCACCCGCAACAGGGGGGACACTTACGAAGCACAAGACACTTTATGTTACAAACTTTCTGAGAGACAATAATGGAGTAATGAAAAGAATAAAACTTTAACAATTGATATGATTGAGATGGGGGCCCAGAACAGTAACCAGGTCCTCCCACAAACAGAGGGGCGCCCCCGCTTCTCTAGAAGGAAATGCTGCCAACTTTCATACTGCTCGATTATGTGTATATGCATATTATCATTATTATCATTGTTTTTCTGTCATCAACAATCAGAACTGCATTCTTGATTGGTGCACGAAGCGTTCCAATTTCAGTGCACCCACCAGATAATGTACGCATGGGTCCTAACGAAAGCACCCATACCCTATATAGTTATTCCGGTTCCAAGAAAACCTGATGGCAAGGTAAACGAACTAAATTTTAATGTAATTAGCAGTGATTCATATACACTTGAGGTAACGAATGAAGAGAAAAGCTGGAGACAGGGCCAACACGGAATGAATGAAAATGTAGCACTGACTAATACACACACCCATACACTGAATGCACACAAACCAGGGCAAGTGTCAATGGCTGCAGAACCTCAAACAAAGACAACAGAAGGTACGAGACTGCATACTGAACAACCAGTCCCAGAAAATAGTGGAAGAGATAGTAATCAAGCAAAAAAACCAACTAAAGAAGATATAGCAAAAGCCCTCAAGAAGACCGAAGCAGCTACGAGAGAATTCACTGTAAAGACACAAACGCTGATAGACCATTTCTTCCCGTTTATAACCAGAGCAAAGAAACTACATGAGGAGCTGAAAAATAGAAGCGCAGAGACTGTAATGTCAAGCACACCAGTTCCAAAACAAGAAACAAGCACCAGGCCCAAGACACAGCCAAACGTGGGGCAGATGGTACACAGGTGGTGGTTGAAGGAGCTCTATGATAGAATACAAGAAGAGAGGAAAAAAAACACAAAACCTTCTCCTACCACAGCGATGCAGATAATGAAGCCTGCTCCACCGACAAGCATGCCTGAGATACCCCCAGCATGGAAAAGCCGCAAAGACGCATTTAAAGATGTAGTTATAGCTAACTACAGAAAGACACTAAGAATCAAGAGAAGCCCACACGAAGATAGCAGTGAACTAAGCGATTACCTTGACAGCACAGCACATCTAGGAAACAACATTTGGTACCAACACATGAAGGAGGTCGGAAGAAGAAAACCAGAAGGAGAATGCTTCGTCTGTGCACTTCTACCGTACAGCATGGGAAAATCCAAGATCTTTGTGGCTGTAGAAATCGATGTCCAGACAGCACACTGTATGTCGCACGTAGCAATGTGCAAGACCAGAGGCCAGTTCATGGGCAGTGAAGCCTCCCTGAAATGGGCAACTGAAGCAACTGATCCTGACGAGGATGATTATGTTCAAGACATAAAGACAAGAAACAGAGCTCATACTAAGAATCATGTGATCAGGTACGAGAACCCTGGAGTAAAAGGGGCTGGAATTAGATGGGAAGTGAATCAGAAGTAAATGTCCAAGGAAAAACTCCAGAGGAGGCTCGAAGTTTGAAGAACAGAGGCTAAATGCAGATTTGGGGGACAGTGCTTTCACCAGACGGATGGGAGAAAGGAGTGGTGATCTGCAGAACCTGGATGGTCATTGGTCAATACGAACCTACCATCAACATAGTGCAGAACGGAAGCAAGCCATTATGGACAAAACCTGCAAAACTACTCACATGGGTCGAATAACAGAGGAGGACCCCTGCAGATAGTGCCACTAGAAAACCCAAAATTCTGTTTCAGAAACAATGGCACAAGGAAGATGGGAGAGAATCAGAACTGTGGACGAGTCTTCGACGCTCCAGGAATGGTACATGGAACCGCAGTAATTATGGATCATTACTGGGCGTGTGGATTCAAGGCATACACAAGACTGCCGAAAAACTGGGGAGGCATATGCACCATAGTGAACGTCCACGTTCCTGCACTAGTGATCCCGAAAAGCGACCTGAATATTGACAGTTTCCCGAAGGCAGATGCTCATCTGAGGAAAAGGAGATCTGCGGAGCTGGTATCCTGAATGAAGAGAGATAATTACTTCTCTGCCAAATCAGAAGCCTTTCATGCAATCCCATATGAATACAGGCTGTTTAGCCTCACCTCATCAGTATTCACAACGATTTTCCTGCCACACATCCAGGTTGGAGTAAATACAAAATGGTTGCAGATAACCAGATAGGAGTTATTACAGACCATCAACACTACCATAAAGGGGTTCAACGCAATTAAAGAAGAACTAAGAGCAATCCGACTGATGACCCTCCAGAACAGATATGTACTTGACATGATCACTGCGATGGATGGAAGTGTTTGCGCAAAAATCGGAGAATCATGTGGCACATTTATACCTTCGCATGATGAAGAAAATGGAACTTTAACAGAGCCATAAGTATGCTGACAAACCTATAGAACCAGATGATCAATTAAACTGACGAAGTTGATGATGACAGCTGGTTTGGAACACTAGTCTCATGGGTCCCACAATGGATGGCAGACATTTTCAAGTTTCTGGGAGCTCTGCTATTGATGATACTACTAGGATTTTGTATTATCAAGATAATCATCTCACAATGCCAGAAAACTGCAAAGAAAGCCATAGGGATGAAGGTCATGATCGATGTCAAACCAGGGTGGAAGCCCAGAGACCTGACTGATGAAGAAATAAGAGACTTCGTGAAGGCCAGTGAATTCCCCCCAGAAGAAACAAAGTTTGTGTATCCCAGGAAACGAAGAAAGTATGAAGGAAAATGGATTTACTGCAGCTCAAATGGACAATGTCAGCTTATGACCTGGAACAAAGACGAACATGTAAAAACAGCAGGCAGTCTGAAAGGAGTGATAAAAATATGGACTCCAATGAGACATACGTTCACACAATCATGTACAAACCCAGAAGACGATGAACAAGGTGCAGAAGAGCCAAGTAAGACAAATCTAAAGGAGGAAGCAGAAGTGGTCGATGAACCGACCAGAAGGGGGAGTGTAGAGGAGGTCCCAGGCACCCCAGCCCCACATTTTGAGGTACCAGGAACATGCTTGCCAAGGTATTTGATGTATGTGGAACAAATGAACCAACAGAGAGCAGCTCTAGGCCTCTGCCCAATGCCCATCAGAAGAGCAACACCTGTTGAAGTGCCTATAACCAGACAACCATGGGCAGCTCGGTACCCGCTAAGGCAACCGTACCAGCAGCTGACACGAAATGAAGACTACTTACAGACTGTCCCCGAAGAGACCCACAGAGCCTTAATGGAAGGCAAGTGGTGACGACATAAGAGCCCGGACAGACGTACAGATGAACATAAAACGACAATCGAAAGGATGACACACAAGACGCACAGTTCTAAATAATGGTGCGACAGACTTAAAAGAAGAAACAACGTTGCAGCACGAGAAACGTAACCATGAAGTGAGATGAAAATATGCAACTAACAAACGCCTGTAAATAGGTTTGGAACGCAAGAAGCCAAGGAAACGGTACTGCTTGCAATGCTTAGTAGAAGAATAGAGCGGCAAGCGCCAATTATATATCTACCTCAATGAAGCACAGTATACAAGTGCGACTCCATTTTGTAAAGGCAGAATTTAGCCCAGGCTGCAAGGGGCTAACAAGGCCAAGATTCATATTCCAGCCAAAGCCAAAGGAAAGAGCGAAATCAAAACTCAGTAAGAAGCAGCTCATGCCTGGTAATTCGAGGTCAACCTAAGGAAGGGAGGAGAGTGGCAACCTCGAAGAATCGAAGCTTCAGAGCATAGCACCTAGCCAGTGAAAGTCAAGATAAGGGGGCCCCAGGCAGGTGGCGAGGCTATGGAAAAATGAAATACACGAAAAGGAAAATGAAGCAGATTCACAGTGAACAGACACGTGACCAGCCAAGGGCGAAGAGGTACTAACGTCTGATGTCACTCAGAACACGAGGATGCCATAACATTTCCTGATAAGAAGCTACAGTTCGAGGCCATCCTCAGCCAACAAATTGACACATAGCCCTAAAGTACTGATTGATGAAGGGAAGGCAGGGCGATTCTCAGGGCACAAGGCACCTGGGTGTCCATTCTGCATGCTGCTAATTAAAGTGGAGATTTATGTCAAGGGGTGTAACCTACCCAATCACAATGGACCAAATAATCTAGAGTGCTATAGCTAGTAGAACCAATAAGACGCCGTACTTGTAGTGACGTCTATCACGTGTGATGTAGAGGGATGGGCTCAGACACCCACCCGATAAGAGTTATCCAATCCTCACGCTTTGTTACCATATACAGATATAGTACCGATAGTAAAGTTACCTTTTCCAACCAATAGAACTGCACGATAAACTTTTGAGTGTTACACGTCAATGATGACGAATTTTGGGTATAACTATTACTGTTTGGATGAAGTACAGGGAGTTGAAGCGAGACAGGCGATCGCATCACTGTTGATTTCCATTTGTTTCCTCGTTTTTTGTACTTGTCATTAAACGGACTTCCCTTTGCCAAACCATTGACTTGTCCTTATTGATTTGTGTTGGAGTAAGAGAATCCTACACCCCATCCTCCTGAAGGTGCAGCTATGTCTTAAAAGTACTTGAGGGTGAGCTCTCATGGGCCCGTCAGAGGTCGCTCCGCCCTCCTGTACAACGTCATTTGTCCCTGCACTGGGTGTATTTACTTGAGACCTGGTACTTAATGATGGGTGTTCCCCCTCTTTCTCTACTAACGAGGCAGTTTCTAATAGTAACTGATCAGGAATTTCAGCTCCTTGGTTGCCCCTAAATATCATGTTACAATTACACAACGGTAATGTGCCCCGATATGAAAAACCAGTACCTTTTGCGGGATCAAACCGGGACAGCCCCCTAGGCTTCCAAATAATACATTTCAGGATGCTGATAAGGAAAGGCAGATTGTTTTCTGGGATGTACAGTCCGTGCTTTAAACTTGCCCCTGGCGATCATCCACGGTTTCAGAGTACTGTCTTCCTCCCCCGCCTCCTCACTGATGGCCCCTCCACATATATCTTTAGAGCCACCCCTGAATGGCGAACCGGTGGCGAAATAGACAGCAAGGCTGACCCAGTAATGACTGTACTGTCGGGACCTAGTGGGGGGACAATGGGGCAAGGTGCAGGTTTCCTCAGGGAGCCTGCCAACTGCTCCGCAGTAATAAAAGCGGCCCTAGGGAGATCTCTGCGTTTTCCCAAAGGTTCACCCTGGAAGTCAGCTGACAAAGTTTTTTCTGCGGGCGCTGGAGTCCCTTTTCTTGAGCTAGACTGTTTGGATGGTTAACAAACTCTGTCATAGTTTCACTCGGATTACTGCATGCCGACATGTTTTGGGTCAGAACAACCGCGACATTGAGGGAAATCTTCCCCCTTAACATGGAGTGCTTCCATGTAGGTTGCGGTGCTCTCAGCAATAACCACATTAACAGAGTTGACCAGGCATGGATGAATAGTACCAAGGTCACTCCCTCCCTTTGGGGTTCATGGTTGTCAGTCCTCCTTTGATCTATTTCGTAGTCCATACCTACTTCCATTGACAGAGGCGAGGTTTGCAGCATCTGGGGTACGGATCCAAGGTGCAAATCTGATCGTAATTAGACATTTTCTTCCAGGAAAGTTGCACATTTCTGATGCACAGTTGCGGTCGCAGTTGCAGCTGGAGACTTGTAAAAGTGACAAAATCCCAAACGGTTGAATATAGTGCACCGTTCCACTGCAGCCGAACACTCGGTCAAACCCTCCACCATGCTCCGCTTGTGGTGGGTGTTTTAAGCCATATGCTCCTCCTCTCCTCTTGGGATAAACAGAGTAGGCAGACTCTGGATCTGGATACCGGCACGTCACGTAGCAAAACAGAGAGGCCAACACTCAGCCAAACATTCTGCCACGCTCCGCTTGTGGCAGTGTTTTAAGCCGTATGCTCCTCCTCTCCTCTTGGGTTAAACAGAGGAGGCAGAGTCTGGATCTGGATACTGGCATGTCACGTAGCAAAACAGAAAGGCCAACACTCGGCCAAACACTCCCAGTTAATTGTTTTTTCAGGTCATCACAGGTTGTATGCTCTGGAGTTCTGGTTGCATAAATCAGCAGATCGTCAGAAGCACCAGGAGTCTGGGGGATTGAGATCGCAATCAGTAGCTCAAAGAAGATTCGGTTTATGCAGACCTTCCTCTATTAGCTAAAATATGTAAGCGGAACATGTTTTTATTATTAAGAACCTTTTTATAAAGCACAACACGCCCAAAGGCCTCAGTGCGCACAAATAACAAACAATACAAAAAACAGAAGAGGGGGCGAGTCAGGAAACATAGCACTAGTCGATATCAGAAGGGAAGATCCAGAAAAGACACATTAATCCTTAGACTTAATTGTAAGGTTTTGATGGCCTTCTTAAAATGAGAAGTCTGGAATATTTCTAATTTCAGGCAGAATAGAATTCCAGAGGGAAGGGGCAGAAGCCTCAAAACTAGTACCACCAACGTTCTTTAGCTTAGCTCGAGGCTGGGCCAATTTATTAAAGACATTGGAAGGAAGAGCACGGATGACAGGGGCTTTTTCCGAATTCTCATCAAGTAAGCAGGAGCTTGATTAGTCACCCATTTGTGAGTTAAAGATAATATTTTGTAAGAAATACGATGTTTGACCGGAAGCCAGCACAGAGATCTGCAAGCTTGAGAGGCATGATCCATTCTAGCAACTCCACATACCGCTCTAATAGCACTGTTTCGAGCCACCTGTAAGGTATTGACATTATTTCTGGAAGCACCAACAAGAAGACTATTGCAGTAGTCAATTCTTGAATTCACAGGTGCAGTGGCAAGCGAGGCAACATTGACATCTGACAGATAAGGCTTAATCTGTCTAATAGGTTTGGTCATATATGTGGCTCACATGCTTTTTCATATGAAGGTTGGCATCCAAGTAGATATCAAGGGTTTTCACACAAGGACTTATTTGGATTGCAGTTTGCAATTGTAAATTGAAAGTTCCCAGAGTCAAGTTAAGACAGGCGTTGACTAGAACCAACCAACATGAGTTTGGTTTTGCTACCATTTAAGGCCAAAGAGTTGAGTTTCATCCATCTTTGAATTATATAATATGCCTGATTAATGGTCTTTGAGTCTCTGCCATAGTCATCCGTCAACTCAAAAACCACCTGGGTGTCGTTGGCATAATTAGTGTATTTAATGCCAACGCTGTCCAGGAGGTCAAAGAGAGGCTGGGTATACAGGTTAAACAAAGTCAGAGAAAGGCAGGCTCCCTGTGGAACACCACAGGAAAGTACCTCTGGCGGAGACTGAAATCCTCCAAATCCTCCAGAAGCCACCCTAGCAATTCTAGGCCCCAAAATGTGTATTTTTATCTCTCAAGTAGTAAAGCATGATCAACAAGATCAAAAGCTGCCGAGACGTTGAGCAGCATAAGCAAAGCTACCCGACCTGGGTCCATAATATTAGTCAGGTTGGCCCTTAAATCGGGCATGACGGCTTCCATGCCAAACATGGCACGGAAGCCAGATTGTAAAATACCTAGTAGTTTGAATTTTTCTATGTGGGTCTGGAGTTGCAAATATGGTATTTTATCTAAAATCTTCAGTAAAAAGGGTACATTGGTGACTGGGCAATACATTCTCACAAACTCAAATCCTTAGGCCAGTTCTTGCAAGCAATGAATTATGTTTTCAATACCAATGTTTAACCATGTACTGACATCATGGCCTAATACAGAAGTTTTGATGGGATTTCTTTGAAGAGGTTTTTGTCCAATCATATTTGGGGGGTTGTAATCAAGTATTCGGGAGTGTTTTAACTGTTGCAAAACGTATATAAGATGCCAACTGATGTTTTATTCTTGAGACTTGGGTTAGTTTGGTCCTGCAACACCATCTAACTGCTCCCAGGAGCTTTGTATAATAAACTTGCTTCATGTACAACCATGTACTCACTTAAGTAGTGGGCCTGTTTGGGTTAAGGTGATTAAAGACCCATTCCCACATTTGGTGAGCCAGGTAGGAATCCAGGTATTCCAAGAGGTTAGGGGTCTTCTGTCCACACCTCTCAGCTGTGGCAACTCACGACAGGGACCAGTCTTCCATGCACAGTGAAAAAGGGGTCTGCGGACGCCATATTGGTTAAAGGTCTGTCTGCTCTCAGGAGACGTGGTGCAGCGGCCTAGCTGTGCGGAACAGTTTGAGGAAGCACCACATCGGAGCACCTCGGGTTCATGGGAGTACACGTTTGGGGGTGTAAAGCAATGGGGAAATAGGGGCAAAAAAGCAGTTGTTTCTTTGATTATGGTTTTTTTTTTAATTTATTTTTTGGGTAATGGGTAGACTTGGAGTGTGGGTGTGAAATTAGTTGAGGTTGCAGGGTTTGGAAAAGTGGATGTTTTTTGATAGGTTGAACTGTTCTGTCTTACAAGTTCTTTGTATATATCTTTTACCTAGTTTGTTATTTTAGAGGCGTGAGGAGGGAACCTTAGCCCGCACGCCTAGTATGAAACTAGTTCTGATACCCTTTAGTTTTCTTGTCTGGTTGGCTGGAGCCCTCACCTGGAGGTGGGGTGGTATCTTAGGGTAAATCCAACCGTACTTTCTGAAGTAGGCATTGACATTCTTTTGTATTTGCAGTGCGGGTGGAGCCCCTCACCTTGATTTTCTTGTTTAGTCGTTAAGGGAAGCTTTCCATAAACGCGAAAAGATGATTTTGTAGTAGAGAAAATCGTGCTAGTGATGAAGAAAGCAAGAGCAGCAGTGCTGTAGTGGAAAGAATTTTGCGCCCCTCCTATGCTCGAGTGGTAGGGATATCTCGGAATTATTGTCCGGAAAGTGTTTTTGAAAAGATGCTGCCTTCTGTGTATGAGTGAGAAGTAGAATTGGTGCAAATAGTGAAGTGAGCTAATTGTGGGATAGACTAGTACAGTGAACTCTTGTGTGACAACATTTTCGTGCCGCGTGTTCGGCTCGGTTTTGGAATTTTGTGAAATTATTTTTTGATAAATCGGGTTGGAGTATGGCAACACCATCGAATAAGTTGTGCCATGTGTTGCCCTGCTATAAGGTGAACATTTTAAAATATCATAGAGAATGGTTGCGGAAGAGTAAGAGGAAAATGATACATTCTTGGCTATTGAGTGATCCTATGATATGGGGATATTGGAGAACCTCTATACCTTTTTAACTACAAAGCACAAGAGAAGCGGTTAAACAGCTTAGAATTATGGAATTATGGAGGATGCATGAAAAAAGCAGGAAGGGCCATAATGTTGAAATTGTGGGGAGGATGGCCGAATAAAGGAGGGTGCAGGAATTTTCTGCACCACCCCAGTTATCGCCCACAGAGGGATACACAGACCCAGAGCTTGTACCACCATTTTCCCCAGTAGCTACTCCAGTAGTTGCAAGACAGACACAGGTAAAGCTTCCACCAGTTACGATTTCTAAGAATTGGGATTTTGAGGCAAGTGGAAGGGTAACTCCTTCAATGGTTAGGGCTACAGAGAGGTTGAAAACTGAGAGCAGTAAGGGGATAACTCCCCAGACAGCTAGGTTAGCATATAGATAAAGGGTGGAGGAGCGAGAAAGAGTGAGGCCGGTAGTTAGAGGAGCACAGGAAGGATTGTAAAAGAGAGAAAGAAAAGGTAAGGCCTCTTCCTGCGAGGATAGGCTGCGAAGAGTGGTAATGCGCAAGAACGGGAAAACATGAAAGGAGATGAAGAGCAGGAGGAAGTGAGAAGACAGGTAAGTGATGTAGAAGAAGGAAGGTGGAGACATGGGCAAATTCTTGTTAGATTGGACAATTCAGTTATTAGACCGGTTGAGGTGGACATGGAGAACAGGGGTGCTGCCAAGGGTACAGGTGCTGAGCAGGGAAGACGGTAGATGTCACCCTGTGGTAGTGCTGATTATGCTTCCATGCCTGTAGAAGGGTTAGGGCATGTGGTAGCCAGAGTAGACGAAGGAGAGGAATGGGATGTCGATCAAGGAGAGCAGGGTGTAGGCACCCATCCTCCCACTCCAGTAGCAGCAATAGAAAGCACATCATGTAGCCATATAGGATGTGCCAGTGTAGTCACATCGCTGTAATACGTGGTAGGGGAGAGATGGGGGAGGTCCCAGTAAAAACAGGTGCAACTCCACTTCCGTAGCTCCAGAATGGTCTAGGAAGGGTGCATTATGGCCCGTGGTCACACATGATGCAAAGTAACTTGATGAAGACACTCCCTTTGCTCACTGCAGGGGCGGGGAAGTGGATGTATGTATGTATTGGAGAAGCACACTGCTGGTGTCATGCTAGCCATAGGGGACATGAAGAGCCTATTCACAGCCCAAATGGGGCAGTGGTCAGACAAGCTTTGGAAGTTCAGTTGGATACAAATACCCATGATGGAGCAGCTGTTAATAATCTCAGTCACAGGTATGGGGGGGCCTTGTGGATTATGTATTACGATATGCTTAATATCAAGTTAATCTTAGCTAAGACAATTAAATTTGATGATCCTGCGAAACACATCCAGTTAATTCAGGAGATATGGTATGCAGAGATGGGAGAAGCATGGGACAAGAATGCAGCGATTATTTACCACATGCTGATGAAGGGACTTCCGAAAGAAGTCTAGCACAATTTATATAAAGTAGTAGGCATACATTGTGCATTTGTTTAGACGGGGCAGTAATTACAAATTCTATGGAGGGACAGCAGGGGCAATCAGACAAGGACACAGTGAACCTGGTATGACGCAGGGTTGGGTGGACAGGTATGTTCCCGGTCCAAGGACAATGATAGGGTTTCTGAGGGGTAGAGGAGATTTTCCATGGTGTAGTGCGGTAGTGGGTCATTGGACAGGGTCGGAGAATTGGGTCTGCAGTTTAATGGGCCAACTAGAAATCATTATGGAGGATTTTATGGGATTCAGTATTTGTCGTGTGGAAGGTTGGGACACATATCACAGGATCGTCGTGAATGGCCACAGTACTTTAACATGGGAGCTCAACAGATGCAGGCCCAACCCTGCCATATGCCCCAGACTCTGTGCAATTGCAGCAGGCACGGGTTGAACAGAAACCAGCAACAGGGGCTGCACAAACCTTCGGGATCCCACCCACCATGCCAGAACAAGCATCGGTGCAGACATCGGACATTAATCCTTTACCCCAAGGGAAATTTGGGCACTACACTGGAGCGAGTTTTCGGTGGAATTCCTTTTTCTCTCCCAGGTGCTAATATGTACCAGGAGTAGGACAGCTCACGGGGATCTCTGATGTGTCCAGTCCTGTCCATTAAAACCGATCCAGAAGAGTAACCCCTGATAGGTGTGCAGGTAGGTGACCAAACGTTTGCCTTCATGGTTGACCATAGGAGCTACCAAGTATTGTATCAAGGAAGGTCAGTTCCCCTGGTCAGGCAAAACAATGGACACACAGGGATTCTTATCAAGGTGGGTAGTCAAAATGTATCAATCACTTTGTTGTATTGTAAGGACACCCCAGAAAATCATTTGGGAAGGGACATCGAGAGCAAATTGCAGATGTTGATTGCCTTCACAGAGGAAGGTATTGTATGTTCGACCCCAGGGTTGTATCCGCTAAGAGAAGCAGCGTGATTTTAGACCTATTGTAGGGACAGCGCTGTTGGGAGGGTTCCCATGCCTGCAGCATTGTTTCCGTATGGGGTGATGGTTTTGTTGATTCACAAGGATCAGAAATCAGGCCTGGCGAGTACCATTTTGAGTTTATTTTGACCTGATGTGCTGCAGGAAGTAACGCCAGGTGCCATTGTTACGATTTTCTTAGACGCTGTAGTGATTAAGAAGAACAGGGTAGTTCTCTCGGGCACAGATGAGTTAGGCAGAGAGTGGCGTACAGTTCTGTGCATTGATACAACCTTATTGCTTAGGGGATGTATCCAACGAGCAATTGCTCAAAGACACAGGAGAGATGTCTTTGAAATTGGGGTGCTTTGCTAAATAGTGAAAAGGAAAGTATCACAGACCATGCTCATCGTTAAAAATATACTGTCATTTTAGAAGGAGGATTTGGGAAAAGTGTCAGACCATTTGTGGACCAGAAATCCTCATGATGTGGGGCTGCTAAACAATGCTGGAGCAGTGAGGATAAAATTGAAACCTGGTGCGATATTAGCACGGGTTAAGCAGTACACCATGTCTAAGGAAGCAGACAAAGGGATTCATGAGACCATTATGGCATTGTTAAAGCAAGGCATAATACAACCTTCTGTGTCCCCATGCAATACGGCTATCTATCCTGTGACGAAGGTGAAGGGGTCCAGTTTGAGGATGGTCAAGGATTTGCACCCCCTCAAAAATATTGTTGAAGCAGAATTTCCGGTGGTACCGAATCCTGCCACCATTCTCTGTAACATTCCCACTGGGCCGACCCACTTAAAAAAAAAAACACTCTTTATTGGCATTTGCAATAAAACAACAGATAAACAATCTTAACATTCCTTTTCCCTCTCAAACCCTCCTGTACCCCTTCAGGTTTGACTGAGTTCCTGTTAGCCCCTGTACCGATTCCTACCTGCCCCCACCCATCTCTCCCCTGAAAAGTGAACTGATCAGCAGTCCTTATCCCTCCAGAGTTCTTTCTGTGGCATTTCTCACACCCTCTCTTCCTTCAGTCCCTCCTCCCAGTCCTCTTGTCTCATGGTGGTCTCAGATCTTTTGATATATGCATAGGTCATTCAACATCAGACCCTAGCCTGCTGTTATCCCCTCCTCTTCTGCTGGGTCACGATTAGCCTGCAGTACTTCCAATTCCGCCATCCTTCATCCACGGACATCCCCCTACCACAGCGTCACAGACGGGCCTTGTGATTACTTCCAAGCTATAGCCATTCACTAACTTATTCTGTGACTTATGTTTCTTCCCTTCCAAACGTATTCCCCATAAGCATACTCTCGGGTTGCACTCCAACCTTGTCCCTAATAGTTTGTTTATACCTTTGACAATCGTTTACCAATATCTTGCTATAATTCTGTACTCTCAGACCATATGCCAGTAATCCGAGGGCCCCTCCGGGTCGACCCACTTGATGGTAATTGATTTCAAAAATGCATTTTTTTCTGTTCCCTTACACCCAGATTTTTAGTACCTTACAGCGTTTACATATCGTGGTTAGAGATTCGAGCACACAAGGTTGCCCCAGGGGTACTGTGAATCTGAGTGTTTTTAACAGGGTGGTTCAGATGGATTTGGGGAATTTAAATGTGTCCAGTACTGCACTTCAGTACGTGGGAGATTTATTAGTCTGCAGTGTCGAGGAGACTCAATTACACTCCTCACCCTGCTCAAAGAGAAGAGGTACCAAGTGGACAGTGAGAAATTGTATTACTGTCAGACAGAGGTAATTTACTTGGGGCAAGTAATGTCGCCCGCAGGAAGGAAGGTAATGTTAGAGAGACCTACTGCAGTTCAAAATACACATCAGCTAATCACAGTGAAACAAATGCAGCAGTTTTTGGGGCTGTGTAACTATTGTAGATCATGAATTTTTGATTACTCTAGTTATGAGAGTCCTTTATTGCAGGGACTAAAGAAAGCACATAAGGCAAAAGGCCATATCGATTGGTCTGAGGAAATGGGGACTTGCTTTCAGGAACTAAAGGCTTTAATCAGCAATGCTCTGGTCCTGGTGACGCCAAATTACAAGAAGCCATTCTTTCTGTTTTCCCACTCAAATGGGCAGGTGATGACAGCAGTCCTGACCAAGCAAACATTGCTAGGCCACAAACCTTTAGCGTATTACAGCAGACTCCTAGACCCAGTGATGCAGGGACAGTTCCCTTGTGAACAAGCTTTAGTGCAGCAGCTTTCACAATTCAAAAGTCTTTGACCATTATTATGGGTTGCCCAGTGACATTGTACGTAGAGCAAGCGGTCTTTGCGATTCTAAAAAAATCTACATCCACATTGACGAGCCAGAGTGTCAGGGTATGAGGTCATCTTTATCAAATTCATCACATGCGATGTCACCTAGTAAATCCCACGACATTCGTAGCAAAGCCGGTGTAGCTGGACGATATTCTTCACGATTTTATCACATATGAGGGAGAAGAGGAAGACAGGGTGAATGTGAAAGAGGATACCCTGGAGAGGGGTGAGGTCATTTATATTGATGGGTCTTCACCCATCAACCAAGAGATGGGTGAAAGGCATACAGGTGCAGCTGTCGTGGGTCTTGTGGATGGGGAGTACTGGGTCAAATTGAAAAGACGGTTGCCTTCTCATTACTGTCATGGTTCCATCTCCTCATGATGATACACTTGTCTCACCCTACTTCCGGCAAAAACATACGCTTAATTTTTCCCACCTCAGGGCCTCCCCGCTCCTTCAGCGTTGGAGGTTGCCATGCCGATTAGCCACTCGTAGAGGACGTGTATGCCGCTCTTCTACGCTGTGTTCCAGCTCTGCACGGCTTGCGGTTCACAATTGCCATGTGACCCGCAGCGTCGCTCCATGACGTAAGGTTCACCCAAGTCATTTACATAAATTACTTTCATTCAGTAGGCAGAACGTTTCTGATTGAAGTTAGTGCTTTTGCTTTTTTTGCCTAGAGTAAAGTCTCGATCCAGATCTTCGTTTTCTCGGACTGCTTATTCCTTCTGATTTTGTTTTGCTACTGACCGCATAGCGACAAACCTAACCTTCCTCTCCACATACTGCCTTTGCATTTTGGAAACATTCTGCTTTCTGACCGCACAGTAACAAACCTGCCTGCTCCATGGACTGCCTTAGTTCTAAGCGTTTGTTTTGTCTGGCTGAAAATAACCTGTGTGCACGGACTCCCCTCTTCTTTCCCCCATCCTGCCCCAACGCATCTATCCCTTTTACTTGGAACATGCTCTCATGGGGACAGAACTATAATTAAGGACTCTCTGCAGTGAATTCATTGTGCACCATCCCGTTTCTAGTGCGTCCCTCGTGTCGCTCGAGTTCTAGCTCCTTACTAACCTTCCCTTCATTTCGCTTTCACTACATCCTGGAAAAATACCATTTGATTCATATCCCAATAGGAAATCTGGATATTATCACTCACTGCTTCTTGTAGTACTACCTTCCACAACATTAGGTAAGACCCTGTACTGCATTCAAAATACTAAATTCTTCTATCTTGTCAAATAGATTGCCACTTAGTCCTTGACCTTGTATTCCATAGGGTTAGTATCAGAGTTGGAAGTCGAATAAGAGCAACCAGAGAAATATTCCATCCAGTGATCATTCACTGATAAGGTTAGTAATCCAGCCACACCTTCCATTTTCTTGTTGGTTTTCATGGTTTGCGCCTAAGACCTGCTCTTTTCTTTTTGCAGCTTGGCAGGTCTCTGGTGTTCTTCTTTTCCTTACCACTCGTTCAACTGATTTATTCCTCTGTTTCTGTGGTTTTACAACAAATAGAGGGGCATATCACTGGAAAGATCACCCTCAGTGAGGGGACTTGAACCAGGACTAGTTCAAGTTAGGCTTCACCACGATACCCACTTCACCATTGTTTGGCTCTGGTTGTGGTGAGTACAGTGATCATTAACAATTACTCTGCACAAGCAGAGCTGGTGGCACTTATGGAGGCGCTAGAAATGTGTAAGGGGAAGGCAGTCACTGTTTATTCTGACTCTACGTACGTCACCTCCACCATCCATTCTGGGTTATCAAGATGGCAGAGAAGAGGGTGACAGGGACCCTGTGCAGACTGCTGCACTACTGTCCTGGGTAATTGAAGCGTTAACCTGGCCACTAGAGATAGGTTAGATAGCTCTCAGAAACCGAAACGGCGATGCAGACAAGGCAGTGAAGGAAGACACGTCATTTTCTCTCACAGATTCCTAGAAAATGGAATCCATGTCCCCAAAGGTACAGTTACCAGCCCTGTATACCGCAGTTTCAGTGGTCCAGATAATAGCAATACAAAGGAAAGCCCCTAGAGGACAACAGAAGCTCTAGAAAAAGAGAGGATATGGTCCTCTCAACCACAGATTTGCTTTGGAGACAGGAAGTGATGGGGAATGCCCGTAGAGCGGTTTCTTTTGGCTCTAGAGCAACTACATTAACAGTCACATACTGTTTGAAGACAAATCAGCATAGCTCCTGGAGGATTGGTGCATCCCTAACCTACAAGAACAGGTAAGTAGGTTCGTAGGGAATTCTATAGTGTGCGAGGGGTTCAATCTCGGAAATACCACAATATCAGTAAGGAGGGTCTTGTCCAGGCCATCTGGTCCATTCAAGGAGCTCCACATCAATTTTGTGGATGTAATAACGAGGTGCAGTAACTTCAGATATCTAATCACTGTCATGGGCTTGTCCATTTGCCTGGTGACTTGAAGTTGGTCCCTGTGTACAAAAAGTGTTGTTTTTCTCACCACTAGACCACAGGTGAAACCAGCGAGACTACTGACGATCAGCACAAAACACAGCTTCTCCCCAGGGACTGCATCTACATTTGCACCTTTGTGCGTCACTGGAACAAGCAGTGTCTCCATGGGCCGCATACTCCAACTGCCATGAAGGTGGAAGGCAATAAGAGTTGGATCCACCTGAAAGACACTCTAAGTGATACCTGCAGCCCTCCACCTATACAGGAGCAGGAGTTGGCATAGAAGTTAAGTACGCCATAAGTATTCACCATTCGTTTCAGTGCAAAGGGGGTTGCGAATGGAGATTTGGAGTTTAAATACTGTTTCTATCGGAAAAGGAATGTTTATAATTGTAAATTGTGTAACAAAGAATGTTTGTGTTTTTTGGTCCTGAGGTCATGTCTGAAGATGACTGTCAGTATGAATGGAGACAACTCAAACTTGTCTAATCTTATTAAGTCTGTGGGGAAAATGTTAAGAGGAAGAAGAAATGTTGACAACGTTTTTTCGATAATGGTAATGATAAATTAAATCCCATAATGAATGGACATGGTTCTGCAGCCGACAACGTATGGTATAGCCATACGAGGAAGGTGGGGAGAGAGATATATGTAGGATATTGCTACATCTGCTTGCTCATCCCCCATGCTTCTGGTGTTCCTAGGGTGTTTATCCCGAATGAGGTAGAGGTAGCAGATGTGCTATGTCTAGTGCACTTAGCCCAGTGCAGGCTTCGAGGGCAGTCAATGATGGCATCAATCATACCAAGTGACCATGATTGTTAAATTGCTGTATGTGCAGAACATCAAAATATTAGGTGCATTCAACGAGTTCAATTTATCTTTGAAGGAGCAATTTTTTCTAAAAATCGATGGGAGCAAGAGGTAAAGAGTTGCTGAGCTGGAGGAATGAGGGGATTCTCAAAGAAGGGGTGGCATGAATAAAAAGAGTTTCGAAAGGTATGGAAAAATAATTTGCAGTATCTGAGATGGCTCAAGGAGCCAGAAAAACCTATTAAGATACGGACACTTACCCATTTTTCTCTGTTTTAAGGGCGATGGCTAAGTGCCAGTAGGCACAAATGGGAACTGCAGTAGCACGCTACGCATCACAGATTTGTTTGGAAGTATGGCTGCTCTTCTTTCGGACCTGTGGCCAGAATGCGTACAGGCAGTTGCATCCAGCCTGGGGAGGTGTGTATAGTCTCTCTACCCTTCATGTGCCCAAAGAGCACCTGATTTTGGCCCGTCCAGAAGTTATATCTGTGCCCCCTTTGTCCCCTGCGCACCACTTTCACCACCGTATATCGAACTACCTCCCATCACCACAGGCTTGACATTCCTGTTTCATATCGGCTGTTTAGCCCCACTGAGACCTTCTTTGCCTCCCTCCTGGCACCCAAGCAGCAGCCAATGCCAAATGGTTCCAGGTGACCAGGTATAAACTATTGCTGCCCTGCATAAACTGAAAGTGTTCATGGAAACTGAGGCTGAGATCACCAACGACTCATGGATTGATTCTTTATTCTCGTGGGTACCTCCTTGGTTGAGCCTTGGTGTGAAGAGTCTGATGCCTATTATTGTCTTTTTACTTATCCTTTTTTGTTCCTGTCAACTGATCCCACGTTGTTGTCTGCCCAGGTACCGACAGTTGCTGCCATAATGACCGTAACCCTGTCCAAGGGTAGGGCCGCCACTACTTCATCCCATACGAGTACTCAAACTGAAGAGGTTTTGTTTCTTCCACCAAATTGGCATGCTTGTGTGGAGCAGCGGGTAGATTGTGCGAATGGTGGTGGGGGGGGGGGGTGAATTGGGTTGGTTCAGCAGAGGAGTATGCCCACATTGAGACCGGGATGAGAGATGGTTGTAGGAATGTTCCCCAAAAAGATGATTATGATTTGTTAGTTAAAGTATTAACTAAAGGGGGAAATGTTAGGGTCAGAAAGGGTCCCCATTATTATGAGGGATTAATGTTGCATGCACCATATTGATGACGGGGGGTGGCAGCAAACTGGGGAGGCAATGTTGCAAATTCATCTATCAAGTACAGTTAATGATGGATGACATATGTCACTTTGTGTTACTGTTTATAATGTACACATATTAGATCTTCACGCACCTAGAAAGATACAATATTAAAACTACAAATGCAACATGAACACAGTCTACACAACAGGGGGCTTTGCAGAAAACATGGCAGTTGGGACTCTCTTGCAAACAGCATGTTTGACTTTTAAACTGACTTTCTCAGGTTTTCCAATAGCAGAACAATTTTTAATTTAAGTAGCAGGGATATTCATGACAGAAAGAAGAATGCATCACCTAGTAAGAAGGTCAGCGTACAAACAGGACACGGTTTATGATTTAACAGTCCCACAAGGCAACATATGTTATCTCTCACTCATTGTATTGAAGTCGCTAGAGGGGTTTGGTCATTTGTTTGGTGGTAATTAAAATGAGGCCGGAGGCCAGGATATCCAGCAGTTAATTGTTTTTACAGGTCATCAGAGGCTGTATGTTCTGGAGTTGTGGTTGCATAAATTAGTAGGTCTTCAGAAGCTCCAGGAGTCTGGGGGATTGAGATCGCAATCAGTAGTTCACAGAAGATCCTGTTTATTCGGACCTTCCTCTATTTGCTAAAATATGTTAGTGGACCATGTACAATCACACTGAAAGGTAAAGGGTTTAGGCCAGTTATTGCTAGCAATTAATGTTTTCAATACCAATGTTTAACCATGTACTGACGTCATAGTCTACTACGGACATATCCTAAGAAGACGTGTGTTCTGAATATGATCTGAAGATGACTATCAAGATAAGACTGGCCTATGGAAATGGAAGAATTGGGAAAAGATGAGATTTCGTGGAAGAGGTTTTTGTGCAATCATATTTGGGGGTGGATTGTAATAGAGTATCTGGGAGTGTTTTAATTGTTGCAAAAAGTATATAAAATGCCAACTGATGTTGTATTGTTGAGACTTGGGTTAGTTTGGTCCTGCAACACCATCTAAATGCTCCCCGGAGCTTTGTACAATAAACTTGCTTTATGTACAACCCTTCACTCACTTCTTAAGTGGTGGGCCTGTTTGGGTTAAGGTAATTAAAGGCCCATTCGGACAAGAGCTGACATGCCTTATCAGTAAATCGACTAACTTGCAAGTTGTGTTAGTCTATTAGTCCAATCCACTAGATGTGGACTAACAGTTCTTTGAATGCCACCATTCTTTCTTTATTGGAGTGCACTTACCGTTTGGATATGGTGAATTGCACAACAGGGAATACAAAAAATATAATTTTTACCAACAGTATACAGAGTGCTGTGTATCTACCAGATGCAATACATAACATTTAATGCCAACTAGATAATTATTTTTAGTGCAAACCTTTCACTATATTTCTTAACCTTTACATCATTACAATTTTCAGTGTAACATAATTAAACGTTTTTTAAAGTGGATAGTTCCATCCAGAAATACTAAAATCAGAGACTTTTGTTTCCCCCAATATCAAAGAGGTCCATTGTTCAGAGACAAAGCATCTGGTGGCAGAATATCCCGGTAATTATTTCTTACATGGGACAAGGCCACACATTCAATTAGAAGGTGGCGTAAAGTTTCTTGATGGGTCGAATCATCCCAAAAACATCAAAACCTTGAAAGACTGCTCAATTGTTTCCGATGTGCTAAAACTTCACTGGTGGGTAGAAGGTTCAACCTCAGTCACAAAAAGAGGTTGCTGAACTTTGGACATGGACATTTCTCTAAGTATGTGGGAAGTTGGTCCAAGGCACAACTCTCAGCTAAGCAATTAATTGATAGTTTATATCTTGCTTTAGTCTCCTGCATTTCAATCCAATCATTCCATTGGATTTTTTTCTTAATCAAAATGGGATTGGACTTCAAGATTTCTAATGAACATCCAAGAGCTTCCAACCATTCCATACATTTAAACTTCCAACCGTTAAGTACCTCGTGTTGACACTGAATCGGAATTGATCTCAAAATATCGACTGGTGGAACATCAGGACCATCAAATGCATTGACTAGGTGGCTAGTTTACATCTTATGCGAGGTACCGGAAAGGATTGTGGCAGTGAAAGGACTTTCCTCCAAAATAGACCGTCTAGGAGGTCCCAAAACAGTCATTTAGATTAAACACTGCTTCAGCTCCAAATGTCAATATCGGAATTACGTTGTGCCAATAGAAAGCAAGAACTGGGAGCATAGAGAACTTCCTGTATTTCCTATGAAGAACCAGGGCTTGTCGGGCCAAAGCCCGGACTTTTGATCTTAAAGCAGCCTCCCACTTATATTCATGAATGCTCAAATTTATCCAGACTCCTAAGTACTTTATAGTGTAGACCTGTGCTAGCTTGTTTGTAGGATTCAGTCGAATGACCGAATCCCATTTACCTACCCCACCAAAACACCTAAAATGCACACCATCAAAAGTTCGAACCTTTTGTGGTATGTTTGTTTTGGAGGGGTAGGTTAAAAAAAAAAAGAAAAGAAAAACAAAGGCTGCGGGGGTGTTCCCCGCAACACCACGCTCACTATACTCCTCATCGGCACACCTTCACCCTGCTTTCCTGACACTCTTTGGCTGGCCTACCTAGGCCCTCCTCCTACCCCAACCTGCGAGGCTAAGAACCTCGGGGTAATCAGGGAGACCCCTGCAGCTGCCTGCCAAAAAAGAAAAAGAGAAAAAAGAAAAAAAGGCTGCGGGGGTATCCCCTGCAACACCCTGCTCACCATAGTATACAGTATATTGAGCGGGGGTTGCAGGGGACACCCCCGTAGCTGCCCGACAAAAAATGCAAAAATTAGAAGGACCCTGCGGCGCCAGTTCCCGATCACGGAAGTGAAAGGGAACAGGCGTCTCAGGGTCCAGCGAGATGGAAGGCAAGGTAAGTAAGGGGTGTGTTGGAGGTGGGGTAGGGGTTTGGGCACATCAGGAATGTTCAGGGGAGAAATGACCAAAGATTATTTCGAGCAAATAATCTTCGGTCATTTCTCCCACGAACATTTCCGTCGCGTGAAAATCACACAGATTCTGATTGGACCCAAGAACAAGAGAACTTCCCTTTGGTTGGTCCTTGTTGGTTCCAAAAGGACATCATTTGGGTCTTCACACTATTTATAGTTAGACCATTTTTCTGAAAATAAGCAACCAGGGCATTTAATCCTCTTTGCATGCCCATCAGTGTTTTGTCTAACAGTGCCAGGTTGTCTGCTTGGAGCATCCACGGAACCAGAGCTCTGTTCAAAATCGGAGGATTAACTCTCAGGTTTTTTTTGGGAGGCGGCCAGGTCTGTTATGTACAAGTTAAACAATATTGGTGCCAAAGGGCAGCCCTGCTTCAGACCATTCCATATTTCGATTTCCTTTGAAATGGCGCCAATGCCCGAAAGCCTCACCTGGACCGAAGTATTCAAATATAGGGCCCGTATTGCAGCTAATAGGTCTGGCGGACAGTTCCATGCCAGTTGTTTATGCCATAGTTTTCCGCGGTCTACGCTGTCAAATGTCTGTTTAAGGTCAATAAACACCACGCATATTTTTGTTTTTTATCTAAGTGCATCAAGCTTTAGTAGATTAAGAAACATGAGATTGACGTTGGTTCCAATTTCCAGTCTGTCAGTGGTCTGTCCTATTATTCTGTTTCGACCAGGTGGTTAGGCAGCGAAGAAGGATGGAGGCAGAGTTTTCCCAACAAGTCCAATAATGCAATTGGGCGATAGTTTGCCGGAATCTCCTGCTTGAACATTGGGATTAGAAAAGCATTTTTCCACGTCTGCAGGATCTGATTGGTTTCCATTATCACCACAAACAGTGAAATACAGAAATCTGCCCAAGCAGCTGGATCTGATTTTAATATACTGTTAGTTAATCCATCCGGCCCAGGAGTTCATGAGGTTTTCAGTTGTTTGATTAAGCTCAAGATTTCGTCTCTGTCCCACTCAATTTTCGAATTCCTTCATTTAAGATCATCTGGCTGCTCCACCCAAGTGATTCTCTTTGCGTAAAGAGATGAAAAATGAGCAACCCATGCTGGTTCCGGGACTGCAGATGTTAGCAGGGTAGATTGTTTATATTGACCATTCAATAAAGACCATAGTTCTGGTGTATTCTGTATGGGCAATATCTTAAGCATGCTCTCCACATCCCATTGTATACATTGTGCTTTAGACATGCACAGCCAGTTCTTATACTTTTGCTTTCTTTTTTTAATTAACATAATCCGTTCCTTCCAAGGGAAAGTTTTCAGTTTTCTTAGATCGGCTCGATAGATTTTTATCTTCTCCACCAGCTCGATATTATAGGCATGATCGTTATTGTGGGCAATTGTTGGTCCTTTAAAGTCAGTAGCTCTATACGGTACCAACACCCAGTCATAGTCCAATCTCTCAGCACCAATATTGGAGCTATTTGGGTAGTTTGCCATCATCACTGGAATGTCTGAGGGTGTATTCGCACCCTGTTTTTCCCATTTGAAAGGTTTAAAGTCGGGAGTTAATTCAGAGTAAGACCATCTTGCTTTCCTTTACAGGTCAATGCCAGCAAACGATGATCACTCTTTAGTGTGGGAATAACCTTCAAAGTGTCCAACGTTGGAATCATTACCAATTAAGTGAAGATGTAGTCCAAATCGACATGCGAGTTCCCTTTTTGCCAGGTAGGAGTAGGCGGTATGTCCTCAGAAAGTTGGCGATTGATGAGAAAAATAGACCTCGCTTGCATTTCTTTCATCCAGAGTGGAGCTTTCTTGGGGAGCATTTGGATAGGAATCAAAACCCCAGTCCTCTTAAAGAGATCAATATTCCAGCAGAGAATGAAATCCAAACTAAGATGATCTATTGCCGAAAGTAAAGTTTCAATGAACAAAGTGTCATTGATACCGACTGGATTCCAATATAAATTGCAAATTACCAGTCCGTTTTGCCTGCCTTCATTCCCAGCTTTTTAGAAATGATCATGATCTGGGTAAAAAGGTTGAGGATCAAAACTTCCTGCACTACTAATTTACGTGCAGACTTCGCTAAAATCAACAAGCCTGAAGATGGTCGACCAGTTTTACCCAAAACAGCAAGATTTAAGTATGATATGTATCCATTGCATAATGGCTGCTTCTGCATCCAAGTTTATTGGAAGCAAATAATGTCATAGATTTGTAGTTCCGAGCTTCTTTCTACAAAGAAATGAGAACCACACATTTCTGCAACCACTCCTTCGCCTCAGGAGCCTTCCCCTCTCCTCTGAAGCACTCTCTTGTGCACCCTCTTCTCAATCACCCAATCTCCATCACTCCTTTTCTGGGCAAACCCCTGGAAAAGCTGGCCATCCTGCAGCTTAACCTTCACTCCGATTCTGTTGGTTGTCTCCATGACCATCAGTCTGGCTTTAGAGTGGCCACAAGCATGGAAACTGCTCTCCTGAACATCTGTGAAGATCTGCTCTCCAACTGTGACTCTAACATCTCCTCTGTCCTCATCCTACTCAATCTCTCTTCTGCCTTCGACATGGTCAACCATACCATCCTGCTCAACCATCTTCGTGACAACCTGGGTATCACTGATCAGGCTCTGGCCTGGCTGACCTTTTTCCTCTCCGATCAACCCTCCCAGATCCAACTTGGGTCCTTCCTTTCTTCTATCTCCCTCTCTACTTGCGTGTGTTCCCGAGGGGTCTAACATCTCATCCTGACTTTTCAACCAATACCTGGCAACTCTCGCACACCGCATTGCCATTTTTTGCTCCAATTTCCAGTGTTATGCTGATGACACAACTCATTTTCAGGCTTCCCTCGGCCACCTCTTCTCCTTCTCTCATCTCGGATTGCCTATCTGCCATTCAGGATTGGTGTGCCGCCAACGATCTCTGCCTGAATGCCAGCAAGACGGAGATCCTCCTCATCGGCACACCTTTACCCTCCTTTCCTGTCACTCTTTGGCCGGCCTACCTTAGCCTCCTAACCCCACCTGTGAGGCTAAGAACCTCGGGGTAATCTTTGACTCCACGCTTTCCTTCTCTGCCCATATCTCAGAAGTCTCTAAAAAATCAAACTATCTACTGCACCTCCTCAGAGGTATTCTTCCCTTCCTCTCCTTCCCCCAGAAGCTCACTGTCTCTCGAGCCCTGGTTCTTTCCAGATTGGACTATTGAAACAGCCTCTTTCTAAATCTACCTGCTTCTACTCTCCGCCCTTTGCACAGGACTGAAAGATTTGTCCTTGGCCTCAATGCCTGGGATCTTATCTCTACAGCCCTGAAATCTCTCCAATGGCTCCCAGTGCCTGCAATGATTACATACAAGACCCTTTGCATTCTCCACAAGGCTTTCTGGGGCCTGGGTCCAAAATACCTTCAGCTGTTCCTCCGTAAATACCTACCCTCCAGAGCTTGTCGCTCCTCCACCTCTAACTCCCTCAGGGTCAGTCGTTTTCTAAAGAAACAAGCTGGCAGTAGATCTCTGTCTTTGGCCTCCCTCTGGAACAGCCTCCCTGCAACTCTGAAACTTGAGGAGAACCATCTCTGGTTACGGAAGCACCTCAAGACCTTCCTTTTTGCTTCTGCCTTCTGTCCTCCTGATCTGTTCTGTCTCGGCATCATGCACCTGGTCACCCTCTGACTTTCAGACCCAGGTACCTGCTCACCCTGCCACCCACCCGACACACCCTGTCGCCTCAAACCTAGCAGTTGCTGGCTGCACTACCACTGTTTGTTGCTTTATTATTTGTATTATTTCTTTGCATTCCTTTTGCTCAGCACTTTCCACTTCTCCCCCTTCCATGCACTTTCCCCTTTCCCTCTCCCATGCACTTGCGCGTTCTCAATGTCACTGGGCCTAGTAAGATCATTGTTTTGTTCTCCCTTGTTCCCCTCCCGTGCCCCATTGCGCTCTGAAACACTTGTGTACGAGCGTGATACAAATAAAATATCAATGACCCTTGTGTATTCCATGAACAAAGCTTCAATGGCGAGGACTCCAATGCTCCCAATTGCTAGCCAACCTGTGAAAATTGTGATATTAGACCTACTTGGCTATTGGTCTCCCTCTGACTTGCAATGGACAGGTTCCCTCCTATTTCTTGAACTTTCTGCACGCATTGAGGTCAGCTGTACCAAAATGTACAGACAAATGGTAAAATGCTTTCTCTTCCACTGTACCAACTTTTGACATCCTTTCAATAGGTTTGAAGGATTCATTCAGGAGACGGGGGCATAACCCCTTTTGCCTTGAGGTTTTACTGGTATTTTACAAATGACAGCTTCAGCTTCTCCGAGGTCAATCCTCTAGAGAGTTCAAACCCCAGTGGAAGTAAGGCAGCACTTTGCTCCAAAAGGGCAGATTTAGCCCAAGTAGAAGTGAAATGTAGAATCACCCAATCTGTTCTTTCTTCTTCTACAAATTGTACAATTTTGATGACCTTTGAAATCAATGTGTTTCAATTTCGTAATAAAGTGGAGAAATTTTAGCACGTTAGAGCGATTTAAGATTAAGCCATCCGCTGATCTTAAAATGCGTTCGATGACAACCGTGCACGGAGGACGAGTTTGCCTCTGTAAATCAAAGTTAGGTTGGTTTTTAAAACTTTATTTTCCTTTTAGTGCCAGAATTTCTTCTCCAGTCCCTGTTCTTGATTTTTAATAGATGAGGCATTTTTGGTCCAAAGCCATAAACAAAGCTCCTCGGGAGGCCGATAGGTCACAAGTTGGTGTTATTTGTGAGGGAGCAGCATTCCCCAAAGGTGAAACTTCAAGATCATCGTCAGATATTTCTTCAAATTATATTTCTGGGTTAGAGACAGATGGAGATTCCTCTTTAAGCTCTTCGTCCGAAAAGTAGACATATGCATTCATTAGGATGTTCCAATTCCTCGTCGGACATCTTATTTCCCTCACAATTGTCCTTCCCAACTTGTGTTATGGGTTTCCCCTCCTTCTTATTAGTCACCACCATCTTTGAAGGTGCCAATAATTTGCTGGAGGCACTTTTAGGGTTTGTAAAAAGACTCTCGCCCATTTGATCTAGGCTTGGGGCCTCTAGGTTGGTTTTTCATTTCTTTAATATTGTTTCAACTTCAGGGGTAGTAATTGGCCGTTTTTCAAAAATTGAGGAAACTTGTTTCCTAGGAACATTTACCTCAGAAACCACTGGATGATTCGTTTGAGTAGAGAGATCCTCATTTAAGCTGATGTTGCAGTTACCAATGGTACTCCACCATTATAGTCCAGGATTTGACAAAGGCCGGTTTGATGAACCTCTACAATGACTCCAGCTTCTCTTGGCTTATGCGATGAATCAGTGGCATAACCATTCATGGGTCGACCTGCACGTGAACTTGGGTGGGGTATTACCTCTCCTACCTTATCAGGAGTCAAAGGCGTTCGGATGACTCGTTCCCAGCTTGTCTTGTTAGGATTAGCACTAGAAGAGACTGTATCAGAGACTTGTGTGTTAAGGAGTCAAGCATTATTTCCACCTGTAGCCTGATTTAAGGGATCAGTCTGCTTTTGGACATAGCGCCTTTCAAGCGTGTTCATCATATTAAGAATTGAAGTCATCATTGTTTTATCCGCGTGTTCGACCCTAGCCCTAGACAAACAGCCGGGCCTGCCACTGCACCATTAATTCAGCATCTTTATCAAGAAGAGATTGTATTTTGGTATAAATGATTCCAAATATATCTGCTTCGAGTGAATCATAGCCAAGAGTGTTGCTTGATCCTTCATGGCCTCACTAAAAATGTCATTACATTTTAGGAATGGCGCTAAAAATATAGTCAAAGCAGCCGTCACGTTGTTTTGAAGATCCATCATAGTTGTTGGAATAGTCAGGGGATCACCCTTCTCCTTCATTGAACATCGCTGAGATAATGAGTCTCTAAACTTTGCATTTTCAGAAATGTTGAGTACATTAGAAGAGCTTGTGGAACTCGTTCTCTGAAAAGGAGGCAGATCGTAAGCATTATACCCTCCAAAAAAGCATCCGTATCAGGAGGCTATAGATAATCAACCTCTGCCTCTGGGCGCACCTTGTAGTTTATTTTCCCAGGCGTTTTCGAATCCTGTTTCTGCAGGCTATTTTTTCTCAAGGCTACAAATTTCATACTTGACTTGAGGGTACTCGGTAAAGAAGACGTGGAAATTGAATCAAGTTTTTTCTGAAACCCGATTTGTGTAGGGGTACCAAAAACATTATTTCTTCTTTGTTGACTAGTGATTCTATTTCCATAAGATCGAGAGATAGTCTCACTGCTCATGCTGAAGGGAGCTTTTTGGGAATCCTAGAAACACATTCCTGAAATGCATAGTGACTGCAGGAATTCCATTTCACAACACTAAATCAATGTAAAAAATAAAGTGGATCATTTCTGGACAACTCAAATCTGTCATTTATAAAAATATTGCTTCTGTTTCATCTGAGATTGTATCAAAAGTGGACAAGATTGTGAATGTACTTAGGGAGGGTCAAATCAACCTATCAGCACTTGTATGCACATTTAAATAATTGTCAAATTTACATAAAAATGTGTTATATATGGGATACATTACTCACCGTAATCGTATTTCTGATGCTTATATCTGCATGGATTCACATGCTATGCATAGGCCGACATCTAGTGGAAGCCACAGAGCATTACATTTTTTGTTTTTGAAACTCAAAAAGGGACGTCGACAGGGTGTGTTAGTAATACTATCCCTAGTGTGACATGTACTGTACCCATGGTTCTTCAAGCGTCGAGGTCCCTCAGATGAACAAGTTACTTTCTTACCTGCTAACGTTTTTTCGATGGGATGGTCCGACGACGTATTCCATATCTATGACAGGTAATGTCCACAGCTGTGCTGCTTCGGAAAATCTTTGGCGTCTGCGTCCTGCGTCGATGCACCGTCCCCGAGAACCTCCTCCGACGGCCGACGTCACCCGATGTGATAAGTAGGACGCACGACGCCCATAGCCTCAGTTATAGTTTTTTTCCCCATAACGTGTGCCACCAGTTTACTGCCAGTCAGACACACAAGGCCTTGCGGAACGCAAGCTGCAATCGCAAAAGAAATTCTGCAGCGGGGAAGGCAGGGAGGGAGCGATATGGAATACGTCGTCGGACCATCCCATCGAAAGAACGTTACCAGGTAAGAAAGTAACTTGTTCTTCGAGGGGATTGGGTCCTCCGACGTATTCCATATCTATGACAGACTCCCAAAGCAGTACCAAGCAAGGAGGTGGGAAAGAATTTAGAATACAAATTTAGCATGCCCAATCAAATTGCGGAATAGAGAACTGCCTTGCCAAAGGCCAGGTCTTGCCCTCTGATGGAATCGAGGGAATAGTGACATACAAAAGTATTTACTGAAGCCCAGGTGGCTGCATCACAGATGTGACGAATAGGAACTCCCCTCTACAGAGCAGTAGACACAGCCACTCCTCTGGTAGAATGGGCCCGCAAGCCAGCCGGAGGGTCCTTATCCGCCAAGCGGTAACACTCGGAGATAGCTAAAATAATCCGAGACATAGGGCCTCATTACATGGATGGCGGTAAGGATTTACCGGTACCGGTAAAATACCGGTAAATCCTTACCGCCTTACTACGAGGTCCCTTTGCGGGTTGGGGGATTTAACGCCTGCTTTTTGCAGGCGTTAAAAACCAACCCGCAAAGGTACCCAGGGAGCTAATTACGGTACCGCAATTTGCGGTACCGTAATTAGCGCCTTCCCCATTCCCATTGAGCCCTATGGGGCAAAAATGGGAATGGGGAAGGGCAATGGTGGAAGGGGGAATTACTGCCCCGCCAACCTTGGAATGGGGCGGTAATTCCCCTTTCTGCCAAGGTGGTGCCGGTATTTTACCGGCAAGAACCATGGCGCTAATAGCGCCATGGTTCTCCGCCATCCGTGTAATGAGGCCCAAAGTCTGTTTCGTCACAGCTTGTCCCAAACGCTTTCCAGCGTAACCAATGAAAAGTTGATCGTCCACTCTGACCCGGGACATGCGCGAAATATAAAAGCTCAACGCTCTCCGAGGATCAAGTCTATGGAGCCTCTCCTCTTCCTTACCAGGATGTGGAGGAGGATAGAACGCCGGAAGAACAACCTTCTGGCTCAAATGAAATTCCGAAACTACCTTCGGAAGAAAAGAAGGACGAACTGTAAGGACAACCCTGTCCTTATGAAACACAGTGAAGGGTGGCTTAATTGAAAGTGCCTGTAACTCACTCACTCTGCGAGCAGAAGTAACCGCAAACAAAAACACAGTTTTCAGAGTCAACAGCCTCAAAGGGCAAGAATGTAAAGGCTCAAATGGAGCTCCCATAAGAAACTTAAGAACAAGGTTCAAATCCCAACCTGGCACCAAATAAGGTGAGGGAACACATTAGTGAGCCCTTTCAAAAACTGCAAAATTAAAGGAATCTTAAAATAGGAACACTCTTCAGACGAGCGCTTAAATATAGACAGCGCTGCCAGGTAACCTTTAATGGTCCCCACTTGCAAGCCCCTGTGGGCCAAAGAAAGCAAAAAAGACAAAACCATGGGAATGTCACATTCAAAAGGATCCACATTCTGAACTCTGCACCAGTCGCAGAACTTTCTCCAATGGCAATGGTACAGAGACTTTGTTGCCGGCCGCCTGGCCGAGAGCAACACCTCCATCATGTCTTCAGGGAGGTCCCAATCCTTATACCTCAACCTTTCAGAAGCCAAGCGTGAAGATTGACGGATCTGACCTCTGGATGGAGAACCTGACTCCCCTCCCGTGAGAGCAGATCGTCTCGGTAGGGAAGACGACATGGAGGGCAGATGGACAATTCTAGAAGGTCCGGGTACCACGTCCTCCGGACCCACGCTGGAGCAATGAGGATCATCCGGGAACCGAACCTCCGCAGCACTTGTGGGATGACGGGGACTGGAGGAAACGCGTACAACAGTGGGAATGACCACTCCACCACGAACGCGTCTCCTAAGACTCCTTTTGGAGGAAATTCCCGCGAGCAAAACTTTTCGCACTTCCGGTTGACACTGGAGGCAAAGAGATGAGGGGTCCCCCAAAGGGCGGAGATCTCCAGGAGAATCTCCTGAGCCAGCTCCCACTCGTGAGAGATCGTGCTCTGCCTGCTCAGAGCGTCCGCCGTCTCGTTGTCGTCTCCGGCCAGATGAACCGCCAAGATCGAAACTTCCTGCTGGATGTCCCAGAACTCGAGCTGCATCGCCTCCCTGCACAGGGGAAGTGACCCTGCCTCCCCTTTTTTGTTGAGGTAGTGCATGGCCACCGTGTTGTCCGTCAGAATCAGGACACTCTTCCCACGCACAGTCGGCAGAAAAGCCTTCAGGGCTAGCCTGACGGCCCTCAGCTCCAACAGATTGATATGGAGTCTGGACTCCGACGGAGACCAACGACCGCTGACTGTCAACTCGTTGGCATGAGCTCCCCATCCCGTGAGGGATGCGTCCGTCACGATCGTCACCAGGGCAGCCAAAATGGGGCCCCCTTCATCAGATTGCCCTCGACGGCCCACCACAGAAGGTCCCGGGCTACCGAGGGCAGCACCTGAACAGGGTCCGACAGCCTGCCGGAGGACTGAGACCACTGGAGCTTGAGTGCCCACTGCAAAGATCTCATCCGCAGACGAGCCTCTGGGACCAGAAGAATGCAGGATGCTATGAGGCCGAGCAGTCTCAAGAACTCGGACGCTGGGAGATTCTGGGCAAACTGAAACTTGTGCACCATCTGCTGAATGTGAAGAGCCCTCACCTGAGGAGGAAAATACTGCCCCAGGGACGTGTCGAACACTGCTCCGATGTACTGGAGCAGCAGCGTTGGTGTCAAATGGGTTTTCTTTAAATTGAGGGAGAAGCCGAGCCTGTGAAGGGAATGGCATGTGACGGACAGATGATCCAGGACTTGCTCGGGAGAGCTCTCCCTGATCAACCAATCGTCCAGGTAGGGGTAGACGTGAATCCTCCCCTTTCCTGAGATGCGCTGCCACCATCACCATGAGCTTGGTGAAAACCCTCGGGGCGGAGGTCAATCCGAACGGCAGGACCCGAAACTGAAAGTGCGAGTCGCCAACCGCAAACCTCAGGTACTTCTTGTGCTTGGGATGGATCGGCACATGGAAGTAAGCATCCTTGAGGTCGAGAGACACCAACCAGTCCTGAAGTTGAAGGGCCTGGAGGACTTGAGAAAGAGTCACCACCTTGAACTTGTCCTTCCTGAGGAGTTTGTTCAAACCGCGCAAGTCCATGATGGGTCTCAATCCCCCGTCTTTCTATGAAATCAAAAAATAAGTGGAATACCATCCCTTGTTCCTCTCCGCTACAGGCAACAGTTCTATGGCGCCTTTCTCCAGCAGGGCTTGAATTTCGTGCGTAAGGAGCGGATCCGGACTCTTCAAAGAGAGGTTCCCTGGTGGATTGTTGTGAGGCTTCTGCCGAAAAGGAAGACAGTAGCCGTGGGTTATGATCTCCAGAACCCACACATCTGAAGTAATGGCTTGCCACTCTACAAGATGCTGCGCCAGCCTTCCCCCAACCGGCGAACCATGGGACCTGGCCTCATGACTGAGTGGTAGCGGCTGCGGCGTTGCCTGAGGGCAAAGAGGCAACTGCCCGAGCGGCCTTGGCACCTCGAGTACCTTTGTTTCCACCTCTGGCACTCTTACGATGGCCTCTTTGACTGCTAGCTCCTCTCGCTTTACTGAAGGACGAGTAATAGCGAAAGGACCCTCCCCTCCATTGCTGTCCCCTAGGACGAAAAGGCGGAGGTTGGCGACCTGCAGCATCCAACGATTTCGCTGCAGCTTTGGAGGTCTGCAACCTCTCAAGGCTCTCGCCAGCCTTGCTGCCAAAAAGGTGTTCACCGTCAAAAGGCATGTTGAGGAGCCGAGACTGCACATCAGGAACGAATCCAGACTTCCGCAACCACGCAAACCTGCGCATTACGGTGCTCGCTGCCATGGACCGGCTGATACAATCCGCCAAGTCCAAACACGAATGAACGGCCTCACACATAGCATCCTTGCCATCCTGAACCATAGCAAGAAAACCATCCCATTCGTCCCCTTCGGGAATATGATCAGCGGCTAATGCAACACAGTTCCACAGAGTGTGCGTGAAACGAGACAAGGCACATATGGAGTTGGCCGCCTGAAGCGCCATACCCCCGAAGAAAACACTTTCTTCGCCCAGCCGTCAAAACATTTGTCGTCCCTATCCGGAGGGATGGTAGGATACGACGCCTGCTTTGCCGGGGCCGTAGTCGTCTGCACCACCAAACTTTCTGGGGTGGGGTGCCTAGACAAGTAGCAGGGGTCGCTACTGGCTGGACGGTATTTTCGCGACAAAGACTTGCCCACTGCCGGGAGACTCTCCGGAGCAGTCCAAGCCGCTACCACCCTTCTCTGCAGAGCCATATGAAAAGGCAAAACCGGGTCAGTGGGTGGACCGAGATCAAGGATGTCCGTGAGATCATCCTGAACGAACTCCCCTGGGGGAGCTGACCAACCCAAGTACTCGGTAACCCGAGACATGAGGCGTCGATATGAAGAATCGGCATGAGTGCGAGGCTCCGGCCGACAAAACTCCACCTCCGGAGAGGTGTCCAGTCCACTGGCATCATGCAGCGACTGCCTTAGGTCATCAAACTGGCTATGGCCCGAGATAAGGTCATCTGGAACCGTAACCGGAACCAGGCTGCCATCAGAGCCTTCATCACCCTCTGAAATGTACTCCAGGCGGGGAGAGGAAGACATCTGCGGACCAAAGCAGTGCCGGACCTTAGCCATAGCCTTTCTAGGGGCAAAGCCCGTGCCACGGGGCCCCTCCAACACCACCGCCACGAAAGGCGCCGGCATCGACAGAAAAGGTGTTGACGTCGAGCGAATCGGCGTCGACGACAGCTGCAGCGCCGCCAGCATCGGCGGCATCGACACAGTCCTCGAAGCCGGAGCTCTGAGCGTGTCTCTCGACAACCTGGGCACCGAAGGTGTCGATGACCCCCTCGGAGACGGAACCTCGAGAGATATCGTCGATGACCTCAGCGCCACAGGCGTCAACGTCTTCTTTGAAGACGGCACAGGATCACGCGGTCTCGAGCGCGTCGAGGAACAGGCATGGCGAGAACGGCTACCCTTGTCCGAGCGGGACCTCTCCCGCTAGCCGTGCCGACCACCCGAGCCCGAAGGCGTACGGGCGGTGTCTCTTGACCAGTGCCGACCGACCCCACTCTGAGGCGCGGACGGACCGGTGCCCTGAGATTCCAGAATCGCTAGCATCTGCTTCCCAAAGGAAGCCCATTCCTCCGGTGTCGCTTGCATGGAGGGATAAGCGACCCGCCGACGGGCGGAGTCCTCGGAAGAGGACGGGGAAGGCGACCTATTCCGGCGCTTCCTGGAATGCCTAGAAGAGGCGGAGGAGTGGTGAGACTGACCCACCTGACTTCCGACGGCGACGCAGGGAGTCACCGGTCGAGTCATTGGTCGAAAGCCCCGCAGACCTCGACATCCGGGGCTTAGACACCCGGCCTACCGACAGCTTCTTCTTGCGTTCCCGCAAGGCCTTTGCAGTGAGCGACTGGCAGTCGACACAGTCGTCCGTATCGTGGGCCTCCCCGAGGCACCAGAGGCAGGGGTCGTGCGAGTCCGTGACCGACATTTTGGACCCACAGTCCCCGCAGTTCTTGAAGCCCGGACGCGGGGTCGAAGATGAGAAAGACATTGCCACGAACAGGTCTTCACAACCAAACGAACCGAGAATAGAAAACAGCAAACTCCAACGAGTCGAGGCGTACCGAGATTCACGAAGCGAACATGTTTGCAGAAAAAACGGAACTGAGGCTATGGGCGTCGTGCGTCCTACTTATCACATCGGGTCTCGTCGGCCGTCGGAGGAGGTCCTCGGGGACGGTGCATCGACATCATTGACGCAGGAGCCAAAGATTTTCGTGAGCAGCACAGCTGTGGACATTACCTGTCATAGATATGGAATACGTCAGAGGAACCAATCCCCTCGAATGTTTTGTTTTTGACATGAGGTAGCACGACGTGTAGTGTGAGTACATATGTAATAAAGCAGGTAAGAGTAGGCAAAGCCAGAAAACTTCTATGCACATTTTACTCCACAGGGGTGGAAGGATGGGCGCATGTGAATCTAAGCAGATAAAAGCATCGTAAATACAATTACGGTGAGTAATGTATCGCTTATGAGGCTTGTGGATCTGCTTAGATCACATGCTATGCATAGATTAGTGAGCAGTGTCTGGAGAAGGTGGTGGGTTGTGAGAAGGTGTAGCGGCAAACAGATGTTTTAGCACTGCTTGTCCCACCTGTGAATTTGCTTTAGAATGTGCGTCAATGCAGTAATGCAGAGTAAAAGTATGTATGGAACTCCATGTAGCTGCTTTGCAAATTGCATCCAGCGGGACATTTGCAATAAAGGCCAAAGTAGCTCCTGTACCCCTGTTTCGTGTCTGTTTGGCCATGTGGGGGCAGCCCTAACACTGGCGTCTCGCCGACCCCCCATGTTATTGGACTCGGACAAACAACAAATCACACATAAACAAGACAATGTCATAAAACAAATAGCTCGTTGTAGGCCCTTTATTCACTCGATAAATACATACAAATAAACAAACACACACTTAGATATCTAAAAGTATGGATATAAGAAACATCACTGTTAAACAGAATGAAGAAGAAAAATTCTTCTCGGCCACCACAGCACTGCTTTGTCCCTTAGCAGGTAGGCAAAGAGATCACTGGGTCTAACGGGACCTCAAGCGGAGCGTCCTCCCTTTCAGCAAGACGTCATCACACGGGGGTCAAATTCTAACTAACTTTTGCCATGCAATGCACTCTCCTTTATGGGGGCATTTCCTCGCCCTTCTTGTTGTGTTTTGCTCTCGGCTGAAGAGCAGATCACAAGTCGTAGGGACAGAGGGTGGAAAAATCCAGCGCCCCTCTCTCTTGCATTTATTCCCAGAACCCCTTATGATGCACCTGCAGTGTGCTCTGACTCCCTTTCTGTATTTGTCCTTCAATGGACAATACAATAACTATTCTCTGCAGTAAGTCCACTCGGATAATATTTATGTGACCTTGCTTTGTTTTCACTGCTGCTCGTTTATTCTGTGAGGCCCGCTGAAACGCAGGTTATATTACTGTGATGGGAGACGAGTGTCCAAAATGGCTGCGTATCGACGCCATGTTAATCTAGCTTTAATTTTCGCACAAGCATTACAACCCCTGGTAGAGTGAGCTATTGGTGTGAAAGGCAGAGTTTTGTTTGATAGGGAGTAGCACAGCTGTAAGCATTTCACTATCCATCTGGAGATGGCGTTTCTTGAAACTTGATCACCGTCCCTGCCAGGTACTATGGAAACAAACAGTTGGTCTATTTTTCTTAGCGGTTTTGTCTTTTTTACATAGTAAAGAACCACTCTCCTTACATCTAGTGTATGCAGGTTTTTCTCAGCTGAGTTTGATGGGTTGTGAAAGAAAGCGGGTAGTTCAATGGACTGGTTAACATGGAACTTGGATATGAACTTAGGTAAAAACCTAGGGTGTGTTCTTAGTGCCAACTTGTCTTTGTCAGTGCAAGACACTTTTTTTGTTATTCACAAAGCTTGTAGTTCACCGACTCTTCTTATGGAGGTGATGGCCACCAGAAAAGCAGTTTTGTATATTAGGTGTTTCAGGCTGGATTTATGCATAGGTTCAAAGGGGGACCTATATGCTTTCTGAGTATCACATTGAGCTCACAACCTGGAGGTGGGTTTGAAATGGGGATGGGGGGGACGGGTGGGGTGGAGGGTGAGTAAAGCTTTTTTACTCCCTCCATGAACGCCTTAACAACAGGGACTTTCCACCAGGCCACCTTGTTTTGAGAGGTGGTGTACGCGGAGAGAGCCACTACGTGAACTTTGATGGAGTGGAATACTAGGCCAGAGTCTAGTAGGTTGCGCATGTAATGAAGAATGTGCAATGGGGTACAATCGATAGGGCTTACATTTTTTTACTGGCACCATAATACAAATCTTTTCCATTGTTTCTCTGGTGTTTGGTTTACATTCCACTGAGGATTTCCATACACCTTTGAGGTAGTTTTAAATGACCAAACTCTATGACTTCAGGAGCCAAGCTGCTAGGTTCATAGATTGTGGATGTGGGTGTAAAGTTGTCCCCCTGTGTTGAGTGAGCATGTTGAAGGGGCACGGGAGCTTCATTGGATCCTGGAACATGTTGAGACACTAGGAACATGTTCCGCTTAACTGCCTACTTCCACATTTTTTGGGCTAGCCCTGACATACTTGGAGAGTGTGTTCCTCCCTGCTTGTATAAGTAGAAGATGGTAGTGGTGCTGTCTGTGAGGACTTGCACGGTTTCATTTGAAAGATGCTTTTGAAAAGGTTTTAGAGCCTTGAGAACTGCCAGAGGTTCTAGGAAGTTGATGTGTTTTTGGGCTGCAGTGTGTGTCCACTGGCCGTGGGATGTGTGGTGGAGGAAGTGGGGGCCCCCATCCGGCGAGTGAAGCATCTGTAGTTGGGATTGCTGGTGGAACTCGAAAGGGTTTTCCTTTTAGCAGGTTGTCCCTGGATTACCAGCAAAGAGCCTGTAACAGGGGTAGCGAAACAACAACTAGATCGTCCCAGTGACTGCTTGCCGGAGACCATTGTTTTGATAACCACTCCTGCATTGGGCACATGCACACCTGTGCAACCAAGCAAATGCCTAAGGCCATCATCCCAAGCAAGCGCATTGCTTTGCGTTCAGTTATCTGGCGAACAGCCTTGTAATCAGGTACTTGCAACAGCATGTTTTGTATTCTTTCGTTTGACGGTAAAGCCATCTCCTCTTCCGTCTTTAGAATTGCTCCCAGAAATTGTTTTTTTTTGGCCTGGGGCTAGACTTGTTTTCTTTTTCTTTGGTGGAGAAACCCAAATTGAAAAGAAGGTATATCATTTTTTGTGTGTTTTATCTGCAAATTTAAGGAGATTCCACTGTGATTAACCAGTCATCCAGATAAGGGTATACAGGTATTGACTGTCTGCGCAGGTGTGCTGCTACTACTACAATCACCTTTGTGAATACTCTTGGCGCTGAGGCGATGCCGAAGGGGAGTACCTTGAACTGGTAGTGTACTCCTGCTATCTTGAATTGCAGATATATTCAGTGCGCAGGGAGCATTGAAATATGAAAGTATGCATCTTTCATATCCAATGTCACCATGTACTTCCCCCTGTTTTAAGAGGGGGATTACCTCTTGAAGCGTGGTCATGCAAAACAATTGTGGCTTGACATATTTGTACGTAGGACGCAGATCTAGGACTGGACGCATTGGACAGGTCTTTTTTTGGAACAAGGAAGTATGTTAAATAAATACCCTTGTTTACTTGGTTTGCTGGGACGATCTCTATGGTGACCTTCTCCAGCAGTGTGTCTTTACTTCTTCTAATAGTATGCACCACTCCTCTAGCATCATCTTTTTGTGTCATGGCGGGCGGTTGGGTGGCTTTTGTAAAGGTTTGATGCAATACCCACCTGCCACACTGGACAACACCCACTTGTCGGACGTTATCCCCTCCCATGAGTGGGTGAAGTGTGAAATTCGACCTCCTACTGGGGTGGCATGGGAGGGGACCTGCAGTGGTGCGTCATTGTTTGGGAGTGGTGGTGCCTCTCCCAGGTGAGGTTCTGCCTCTTCCTCTGGATATTTTATTTATTCTTTGAAAACTAGAAGAGGATTGTCCTTGTGATGGGCCCCAAGATGAAGACAGACTGCCCAGAGTGTATCCTGAAGAGCACTATGAACCCTGACCCCGAAACCTTCTGGAGATTGATGTGCCCCGTTGTACGTATGGCTTGTTAGTTAATTGGCCAAGGGATTTAAGAGTGTCATACTCTTCCTTCGCACTTTTGAGGGCGTCTTCAACAGCCTTTACCGAAAAGGACATTAGGTTCGACCGGCATGTTAAGGAGTGTGGCCTGAGTCTCTAATTTAAAACCAGACTGTGGCGCTTGATGAGTGTGCTCGCTCTGTAATGATGCGGCCTGCATGGTCTGCTGCAGCAAGATTATTTTTAACGATGCATTTGTATACCTTCTTGACCTCTGAGATGGTGCTTAGCAATTGTGATTTTAGGGGTTCTGGAACCGTTTCAACCTGTTGTTCTAAATTATCCCACTTGTGGCAGCCATAACTAGCTAGGAGTGTAGTATTATTCGCAATTCTAGCTTGATATTTCGCTGAGGAGGCAACTTTTCTTCCTAGACTGTCGATTCCTTTACTCTCTTTGTCTGGTGGTGCTCCAGCTGATGTCAGATGAGTGCCCGCACTCTTTCTGGTAGTGGTGACGACCAGCGAGTCAGGTTTAGCTGACCCCCTAATATACAGGGGGTCTGTGTGCTCTGACCTGAATAGATTTTCAATTCTACAGTTAACTGCCCTTGTGAGGTTAGGCATCTGTAAGGAGGGCTGTATACACATCTTTGTATAGACTAACAGTGGAATAAACTGAGTGGCAGAACTGTTGTCGCCAAGAATGCTCTTCACAAAGTCCTTGTCTCCCTGTGCCGCTTGTGTGTCAATACTGAAATGTTGGGCAGCTTTTAACAGCAGTTCGTTGTATTGGAGCGGATTATCTACAGGTGAATCTGCTACCGGCTGATCTTGGTGGTCAGGCGATTAGATGACAGATGTCATCATCCTAGTATTGGTCTCGACTGTGTAAGACTCCTTGAGAGCTGGGGTCCTGCGACCCTGCGAGATCAACACCATACAAGTCCTGAGAAGGGTCTTGGTAAGTGGAGGCTGGGGGACCTAGGGCGGAAGTACTTGGCTGCAGGTCAAGATGAGGTTTTTTGGCAGGGGGTTGATGTTTTGTAGCCCCTGACTTTGAGGCGTCTTTAAGGGCCATTAGTTTGTCTGGGTGCTTGTCCATGAAGACAACAAAGCATGACATCCTCTTCATAACTCTGTTCAATAGTTCAGGGGTCCAGTCATAGGAGGGTGGAAAGCCTGAAGGGACAGGGGTGGCTTGGGAGGGTTCCTGATCCATGTGATGCATAGCCCTTCAGAGTTTTTCTACAGGGGAGGAGGAACCCATAACCTGAAAGCTTTGGGAAAACAAAGGCGTCAAGGAGTTCGATTTTTTCTGTGACTTTGTCCTTAACAGGATTGGGGGGCAGCTGGGGGAGAGCGTGTTTTTTAATTAGTACCTGCATTTTCAACATATGTTTAGCGGACGCTGATGCGCCTTTCGCTGTCTGTTTTTTGACATGCGAAAGGAGGGCTTTTTGGTGCACGGTGTCCAAACTGACTACGGGGGGGGGAGGTGGTTTCGGAGTCCTGCCATGAGGCGAAGGCATAAGCGATGACTCAAAGGACAGGGAAGATTTAGAGGCTTTTTCCGCAGACACAGCGCAGGCCTCAACATTGGAAGATTTTGTCGAATGTTGGCTGTGTGTTTGGACATGTGCCATGGCCGCCGGGTATTGTGTCCGTCACAGAGCGGCAGGCATGCTTAGTGGAGTCGGGGGCCCACACATGGGGTGCTTACATATTCGTTTCCTGGCCTCAGGTCCAATACTGGTCTCATTGTTTTGTCTTTATTAGGTACTAGGAAATAAAGGGAATACATTCCCTTGTTTACCTGGTCTGGCTTGACCCTTTCGGTTGCATGGTGGCAGGTGTTTTGGAGTCTATTATGTTGGTACAATACCCCCTCTCTACTGTGTAGAACCCACTGATCAGATGTAATAGCCCCAATGTGTGGGCGAATGATGTTCTGCGACCCCTATAGGGGGTTGCATGAGAGGGATGTGGATACTGGAGTCATTGTTTTGAGATGGGGGACGTGCTTTTAGAGGCTTGTCCTCTGCTCTTGGGTTCACCTCCGATTTTGTGTAAAATGGCCGTGCCTGTGCAAAGGTTTTGGAATGAAAGGAAAGTCGGTTTATCTAGATTGGAAAGACCTGCCTGACATTTGACCTAGTGTTTTAAGTGTGGTTTGCTCTTGCCAAATTCTCATCGACTTGTTTACCAAAAAGGCACACCTCCTCTATGGGCTTGTCTAGTGATGTAGTCTTTGTCTCTGGCTTGAAACATGACCATCTAAGCCATATGTGGCATTTTAACAGTCTCCCCTGCAATTTGTTGACCGACTCGGTCTGCTACATCAAGGGTGTCCTCAATTATAGCGTTTGCAGACTTCTTCCCTTCTTCAATAGTTTTCCTGAAAGTAGCCTGCACATCTGCACGGACATGTTTAAGCAAGTCCTCCATGTCACCCCACTGTGCTCTGTTGTATCTGGAAATGAGTGCAGTTGGGTTGACCATTCTAAAGGTGTAAGCAGCATCTGTTGCCTTCCTTCCAAAATTATATATCGGATTACTTTCTTCTTGTTGAGGATATTCTGTATTGGTCATGGGTGCATTTGTTCCCTTCCTAGTGGTAGTGATCATTAGAGAGTCGGGTGCAAGTTGACGTTTGATGTATATAGGGCCAGAATCATAGGGTTTGTGTTTTCTATGCACCCTTAGCGATTGGGCCACTACTTTTTAATGGCAGTGGAATGCAATGGGCCACCATCTTTTTCTCTTCTAATACGTCCTCTATGAGGTCCTTATCTTCATCCAACTCCTCTGTGAAGATGCCAAAACGTTCAGCAGCTCTTTGTAAGAGGTCGGAGTATTGGAAATTGTACTCTGTTCATGAAGAGGAAACTGGGTGGGCAATAGAGGGAGAAGGGTCCTCCTAATCAGGAGAAGGCATTAAATATTCCTCAAGATTTAAATCCAGAAAAACTCCTGATGAGAATCAGTGA